>NC_136263.1:130113090-130598090 GCF_964187855.1 Myxine glutinosa
CCGGCATTGCCGGGCGGGGGAAGGGAGGGGAGGAGGAAGTGGAGGGGAGGGGAGGGGAACGGGGGGGGGGGAGGGGTGGAGAGGGTGGGGATGGGAACGGGGGGGGTTGGGGAGGAGAGGGTGGGGAGGGGAGAAGAGGGGGGGAGGATAGAAAAGGGGTGGAGGGGAGAAGAGGAGGGAGGGGAGGGGGAGAAGAGGAGGGAGGGGAGGGGAGAAGAGGAGGGAGGGGAGGGGAGGGGGAGAAGAGAGAGGGAGGGGAGGGGAGGGGGAGAAGAGGAGGGAGGGGAGGGGAGGGGGAGAAGAGGAGGGAGGGGAGGGGGAGAAGAGGAGGGAGGGGAGGGGAGAAGAGGAGGGAGGGGAGGGGGAGAAGAGGAGGGAGGGGAGGGGGAGAAGAGGAGGGAGGGGAGGGGGAGAAGAGGAGGGAGGGGAGGGGGAGAAGAGGAGGGAGGGGAGGGGGAGAAGAGGAGGGAGGGGAGGGGGAGAAGAGGAGGGAGGGGGGGAGAAGAGGAGGGAGGGGGAGGAGGAGAAGAGGAGGGAGGGGGAGGAGGAGAAGAGGAGGGAGGGGGAGGAGGAGAGGGGAGGGAGGAGGAGAGGGGAGGGGGGAGGGGGGGTGAGGGGGGAGTGGGGAGGGGAGGGGAGGGGGAGGGGGAGGGGGAGTGGAGGGGGAGGGGAGGGGTGGGGAGGGGGAGGGGATGGGGGGAGTGGAGGGGTGGGGGAGGGGGGGAGTGGAGGGGTGGGGGAGGGGGTGGAGGGGTGGGGGAGGGGGAGGGGGGAGGGGGAGTGGAGGGGTGGGGGAGGGGGAGGGGGGAGTGGAGGGGTGGGGGAGGGGGAGGGGGGAGGGGGAGTGGAGGGGGTGGGGGAGGGGGGAGGAGGAGAGGGAGGGGGGGAGGAGGAGAAGAGGAGGGAGGGGGAGGAGGAGCGGGGAGGGAGGAGGAGAGGGGAGGGGGCGGGGGGAGGGGAGGGGGCGGGGGGAGGTGAGGGGGGAGTGGGGAGGGGAGGGAGGGGGGAGTGGGGAGGGGGGAGGGGGGGAGTGGAGGGGAGGGGAGGGGGAGGGGAGGGGGGGAGTGGAGGGGTGGGGGAGGGGGGAGTGGAGGGGTGGGGGAGGGGGGAGTGGAGAGGTGGGGGAGGGGGGAGGGGGGAGGGGGAGTGGAGGGGTGGGGGAGGGGGAGTGGATGGGTGGGGGAGGGGTGTGGAGGGGTGGGGGAGGGGGAGGGGGAGGGGAGTGGAGGGGGTGGGGGAGGGGGGAGGAAGGGGAGGGGAGGGGAACGGGGGGGAAGGGGAGGGGAGGGGAACGGGGGGGGAGGGAGGGGAACGGGGGGGAGGAGAGGTTGGGGAGGGGAGAAGAGGGGGGAGGGGGAGAAGGGGGGAGGGGAGAAGAGGGGGGAGGGGAGAGAGGAGGGAGGGGGAGGAGGAGAGGGGAGAGAGGAGGGAGTGGGGGAGGGAGGTGTAGGGGGGGGGAGGTGAGGGGGGAGGGGAGGGGGAGGGGGGGAGAGGGAGGGTGGGGGAGGGGGAGGGGAGGGGAGGGGGAGTGGAGGGGAGGGGGAGGGGGGAGTGGAGGGGAAGGGGGGAGGGGGAGGGAGGGGGAGAGGGGGAGGTGAGGGGTAAGGGGAGGGGGAGGGGAGTGGGAGGGGGGAGGGGAGTGGGAGGGAGGGAGAGGGGGAGGGGAGGGGCGAGGAGGAGGGGAGGGGGAGGGGGAGGGGAGGGGGCAGGGGAGGGGGGAACGGCTAGCTTGGCAAGCGATAGCAGGCTTTTTACTTTTATTTTTACCTCAATGAGGGCTATATATATAGTCCGTGCTGGAGCCTTCAAGTTCAACATAAAGTTTTTTAATGAAAAATAATGCATATGTATAACAATCCACCAATGCAAGTTCAGAAATGAATGCAGATCCTTTACTTTGCGATACAAATGCAATTCCCGCCATTTCCACTCACGATCGAGGCCTCCACAGTGACCGCGCCTCTTCTTCCTCCTACAACTTCGTCTCACTTCTTTCACTGAAAATGCACGAAATTCTGCCGCATTAAATTATGTAGAGGCCTCGTCGGGGGGATATAAGGTAGATAAGGAAGGCGTTGTAACAGAAGAATCAAAATAAAAGTGGAAAAACATAAGGAAATGGGAGCTATTCTGGACCCACAGCCAAACCCGACAAACCATTGCAATACACCCCGAATGTCTAGCGCCGCCACAAACTAAACCATGGAATTGCAGCTGGCGCGGTTTTTTTAAACCATTGATATTAAAATAAAACGTAGCCTAAAACCACCGGGATTTTATGCTGATTCCGAATCTGTGTCTAAACCTTTTCTCCGATGTGTAGTTCTTGAGTTATAAGCGGACATCCAGACACACACACACACACACACACACACACAAACACACACACACACACACACACACACACACACTCCTTTATATATAGAGATATTGTTCAAAGAAGCCTTATGATGCCAGGGGAGAGGTTCGTGCATGCACCACAAACCTACCTGTGGTTTATATGAGCCAACGTTAATGGCCGATAGTCCGGGTGACAACTGGACGGACCTCAGTGCTTAATTAATGAATTATGTTTGCATCCAGCCTGATAAAATGGCTCGCGTGGTGAGAAGGGGTGGTGTATAGTCGGGCTCGGCCCCGGTGTGCAGGATCGGACATGCAGCATGTTGGATAGAAAACCCGTTAGCGAGTTATGACATGGTCAATCCGAAAGAATGTGCCTCCAAGCATTCGCTTGGAGAGCTGGATGGAAGTCGACGCGCAATGGATTAAAGTATTTTTTAAGGTTTGAAATAAAATATTCATTTTATCCACAAATACGTAGTATGGAATGTTAATTAGTTTGTCGAAAATATGGAATAGATCGAAGAAGCCGTTGCAACCATAAGACCGTGCAAGCTGTCTCTTTAATAAGTACGCCAAAATTCAGGAAGGTCTCAGAATGGCGCCTTTGGATGTTTTTGAGATATATCATTTTAATTACGGTGAAATGGACAGGGCTGCTCCTCAAGCCAACAAAACATATAAACGTAACAGAGGACAAAGTCGAGTACAGGGGGGAACAACACCTGGTAGGCCGTACTCACCTGAAGAGCACGTGGAGTCGGGACCAACCCCATTTTCCTGGCATCGCATATCGGGTCCTCATCTCAAAGGCAGACCATTGGATCTGAGTACGGGGATACGTGTTGTATCTTCTACAGAATCCGTGCGATTACCATTCGTATTATCTACACGCTTCCTAGTGTGACAGTTTTCTACAAGACAATGGCTGACATGTTTTACTGTCGATCGTGTTTCCCAAAATTCCATGCGACACAACATAACTTCTGCTCTAAACTAAGCAGACTCCGCTGTGGCTGGATGGAGGAAGAAACCATCTCACTTCTAAGAAAGTGATAATTGCTTTGGGAAGAGTTACTGAAGAGTTATGAGCAGCAAATTTGTTCAAAGACAGGGTTAATTTTAGCATACACCTCCCTCCGATGCATGGCAAAGACACATTCCTCTGGAAGATTGGAGAATGATGTCCACCATCACCACGGGAAGTTCACGTGATCATTCACCTGGACCACATTGTTATGCATGGGCTAAAGGCGACTACCTGCTTCATTTCAGTGCCTGGAACATCCATCGTGTCAGCAGCCAACTGGGAGCTCACGTCAACAGTCAAGGGTGTTTCTCCCATTGGCATGGCAGCCTACGACCCGCAACTCCTACCTGATGCTCCGACATGATGTCATTGCTTCATTGACTGCCAAAGGGAACCTAAATGGGACTGCTGGCCAGTGTGGAGTTGCATGCGGCTGGTCATGCATTTTCTCTCCACACTGGGCCTCCATGACTCTGCTGGCTGTTCCTGGTGCAGACCATGGACCACTTGGATACCATGGTCCTAAAGTCTCCAATGATGCACATTTCATCTCTGGTCCACACCTCACACAATCTTGATGGTCAAGCAACATCTCGTCAGCACTCTCTGCCCACTCACGCTGAGTGAGGAGGCTGGCCATCTGCAACTGGACGACAGCCTTGTTCAAGATCTACTAAGGCTTACTGCAAGATTGGCCATGATGCTACGTGCGGAGCAAGGTCATTTCATGATCTTGCCCACCTACCACTTTAGTGGAGAATCCATGCGCAATAGCTTGTGTGCTACCAGGATATGACAATTTGTGCATTGCAGACACTAGAAGACGATGGCCCACTCCTGATTTTCAACCACATAAGTGATCAGTCTCTCTCTCTCCCACACAGATTTCCAGCATTCACCTTGCAACAAAGCATCATGTGTGCATAATTGCCTAATGTTGCAGGTGTCAAACATCGAATCATGCTGACAGTATCACCCAGATAATGGTGGAAATAAATAAAGGAAATAATAGTGATTACCTTTATTTTGAACTGAAAATTTTTGTGCATTTGTATGAGGTGAAACTTGTTTGCAGAGATACTTCTGCAGTTAACTGACGTTGAAGCGATGCACATCTAATAGAACAGTATGTGGTACACCCCTTGTTGGCACAACATCTCCCAGCCATTGCAGACAACCACATATAGCTGTATCAACAGGCAGTGCACCACTAGAATGCAACAAACTGAACTGTCAACAATGGATGGATTCAACAAACAGGAAGACGTCTAGTAATGACCAGATATTTCTATGCGGATGGTGTATGCCTTAGGTAAAGGGAAACTGGACACTGATATTTATAATTTGAGGGCCTTTTTTGTCCTATGAGAAGAACAAAAACGGGGGATTTGGAGAAGTCCGCATGGACTTCGAAGTTTATTGTGATATCCCTCTTTCTTTGTAAGTGAGTTATCACTTGCATCCTGTTCTAAGCTGTTCTTACTCTTCTCATTGAAGGAAAGCAAGTGTTGCTTTGTAATACTAATCGTGATGCACAGCAGTATTATATAATCTTTGGAATATGGAATGCTAATAAAGTGAAAAAAACATACACTTGGTGATAACGGCTTGAGTAATCTGCATTATGAATGATAGAAAGTACAATGCATTCAAAAAGTATTCAGACCCCTTCACTTTTTCACATTTTCTTATGTTGCGGCCTTATGCTGAAATCGTTTAAATTCATTTTTCTCTCATCAATCTACACTCAATACCCCATAATGACAAAGAGAAAACAGGATATTAGAAAGTTTTGCAAATTTATTAAAAAGGAAAAAACTGAAATATCACATTGACATAAGTATTCATACCCTTTGCTATTACACTTGAAATTTAGCTCAGCTGCCTCGCAATTCTCTTGATCATCTTTGAGATGTTTCTACACCTTGATTGGAGTCCACCTGTGGTAAATTCAATTGATTGGACATGATTTGGAAAGGCACACACCTGTCTATATAAGGTCTCACAGCTGACAATGCATATTGGAGCAAAAACCAAGCCATGAGGTCGAAGGAACTGCCTGCAGAGCTCAGAGACAGGATTGTGTCGAGGCACAGATCTGGGGAAGCCTACAAAATATTTTCTGCTGCAATGAAGGTTCCCAAGAGCACAGTGGCCTCCATCATTCTTAAATGAAAGAAGTTTGGAACAACCACGATACTCTTCCTAGAGCTGGCCGCCCGGCCAAACTGAGCAATCGGGGGAGAAGTGCCCTGGTAAGAGAGGTGACCAAGAACCCGATGGTCACTCTGGTTGAGCTCCAGAGAACCTGTGTGGAGATGGGAGAAACTTCCAGAAGGACAACCATCACTGCAACACACCACCGATCTGGGCTTTATGGCAGAGTGGCCAGACGGAAGCCTCTCCTCAGTGAAAGACACATGAAAGCCCGCTTGGAGTTTCCAAAAAAAGCACCTAAAGGATCTCAGACTGTGAGAAATAAGATTATGTGGTCTGATGAAACCAAGATTGAACTGTTTGGCTTCTGCCTGGCCACTCTGCCATAAAGCCCAGATCGGTGGAGTGTTGCAGTGATGGTTGTCCTTCTGGAAGTTTCTCCTATCTCCACACAGGATCTCTGGAGCTCAACCAGAGTGACCATTGGGTTATTGGTCACCTCTCTTACCAAGGCTCTTCTCCCCCGATTGCTCAGTTTAGTCGGGCGGCCAGCTCTAGGAAGAGTCCTTGTTGTTCCAAACTAATTTCATTTAAGAATTATGGAGGCCACTGTGCTCTTGGGAACCTTCAATGCAGCAGAAAATATTTTGTAGGTTTCCCCAGATCTGTGCCTCTACACAATCCTGTCTCTGAGCTCTGCAGGCAGTTCCTTCGACCTCATGGCTTGGTTTTTGCTCCAATATGCATTGTCAGCTGTGAGACCTTATATAGACAGGTGTGTGCCTTTCCAAATCATGTCCAATCAATTGAATTTACCAAAGGTTGACTCCAATCAAGGTGTAGAAACATCTCAAAGATGATCAAGAGAAATAGGAGGCACCTCAGCTAAATTTTAGTGTCATAGCAAAGGATATGAATACTTATGTCAATGTGATATTTCAGTTTTTTCTTTTTAATAAATTTGCAAAACTTTTTAAAATCCTGTTTTCTCTTTGTCATTATGGGGTATTGAGTGTAGATTGATGAGGGAAAAAATGAATTTAAACGATTTCAGCATAAGACTGCAACATAACAAAATGTGAAAAAAGTGAAGGGGTCTGAATACTTTGTGAATGCACTGTATGTGCTGTGCTTAGATATACTTAAAGGAATAAAGCTTACATTGATAATCTGTACAAAAATGATATACAATATCACTTTAAAGAACACATGAAACTGCTTTTCCAGACAGAATGGAATGTCTGGATTCTTTGTCCTTAAATCCTTATCTTTATGGATTATGCTGAGATGTAAACCAGATGCTTTTCTGCGCCTGCTTGTCTGAATCCCTGACCTCTTGATCGAACCCTCATCACTCAAGTTGGACGCCCCAAAGCCCAGAAGAATTTATTTTGTCTCAACAAAACACTATAAAAGACAAGATGCAGTCCGAATAGGGCAGGAGACCTGCTCGACATGTCGTCTGGAGTCCTGTTTGAGTACGCCGGCATAGTACTGTTCAACTGTGTTGTAATCCTTATTATATTCGAGTGAGGCTTCTTCATTGAATTAAATATTTGACATTGTTCTTGAGGTGTGGATATTCTATCGGTGTACACCCAACCACGACAAAAACAAAGAGCAAAACAACTCACCTTGTTGTGAGGATGACGTAATCGTTGCAGGTTCACCCGTTGTCAAGTGGCGGTTTGGAGTTGGCATCATGTGGGTCATTTTTATTCAAACTATTTTTTCACACTTGAGAGTGATGTTGTTAGGTAAGCAGTAAAATTACCTTTAAAACGATGTATAGGTTGTGTTTGTACTATTTTCGGTTTCATTTCATTTGTATAATTAGCGCATTTCAGAGGTTACGTGACTCCTTCTTTGTTGAACTTATCGATCAAGATAACGTCTTAATTAAAAGTTGTTTCTGAAAAATGATGACATATTTGATGATCGGAGCTCACCATAAAACTAATTATATCGATATCCGTCTTGAAATCTTTTCTTCTATTTTTATAAAGTCACTTTATATAAAGTTTGGCGTTAGGAAGGGCATCCGGCCATAAAAACATTGCCTCAAACAGGGAACCATGACTGTCATGGGGCCAGCAAGGCTAACCCCCGCTCTAGCGTGGAAAATGGCCTTAAAAACGATCATTCATTCATTCATTCTAACTTTATATAAAGATTTGTAATGTGGATCGACCCTCGGATATCATGATGAGAGGTGGCGGCTCGGATGGTTTTAAGTTATGAATTATGAGAAAATAACTGTTTGAAAACCCCTATTTAGGTGCAGGATGGTAAAAGATGTTATCCTATAAAGTTTCATGCCGATTAACCTTTGGAGCTCAGAGGAGTAGGTTCACAAACAAACAATACAAACGGACATTTCGCTTTCATATATATGGATTTGTAATTTATTTGTAATCTATAAAGGTCCATGTGGTCTAAATAACTTAATGGTCAAAGGTCCAAGCTGGTCTAATGGGTCTAAAGGGTCTTAAGGGTCTTCAGGATCTTAGGGTCCTTTTTGATCATTTGGGTGTTCATGGTTGTTATGGTCTTTGGGGGTTTTAAGTGTCTTTTAGGTATTTGGGGTATTTTGTGTATTCTGGGTCTTTAGGGTGTTTTGGATCTTCATGGTCTTTTTGGTCTTCAGTGTATTTTGGGTCTTCAAGGGTCTTCAGGGTATTTTGGGTCTTCTTTGGTCTTCAGGGTATTTTGGGTCTTCAGGGTATTTTGGCTGTTTCAGAGTCTTTTGAATCTTTATACGTCTTTGGGGTTTTAATGGTCTTCGGGGTCTTTTTGGTCTTTGGGGTGCTTTGGGTCTTCAGGGTATTTTGGGTCTTTGGCTTATTTTGGGTCCTCTGGGTACATTGGGTCTTCTGGGTCTTTGGGGTATTCTGGATCTACCCGGTATTTTGGGTTTTCGGGGTCTTTAAGGTCTTCAGGGTAGTTTGAGTCTTCAGTGTATTTTAGATCTTCAGGGGTCTTCAGAGAATTTTGGGTATTCGGGGTCTTTAGGGGTTTTGTGGGCTTCAGGGAATAGGTCTGGGAGACTTAAAGGTCTGGGAGACTTAAAGGGTCTCCAAAGGTCTAAGGGGTCTCAGCAGTCTAAAGGGTAGAAAGGCACATTCCAACAGTATGTAATTAATAGACCAGACATATGTAAGTTATAGAAAGGATGTGTTACGTACTCCTACCCAAACCCCAGTCACGGTGTACCTCCGAGCCCCGAGAGGAGTCACGGCAGAAAGATGTGTTATTCTGTAAGTCAATGATCAATGGTGAAGCCACACCAATTGTTACCAACAAGCAAATATTGTATTAAGATCACACAAGAATAACAGTACAACAACAATAGTAATCAATTGTACAATCAATATATATTTCCTATGATGGTACCATCAGGTTCGTACAATATAACTCACTGTGTTCCAAGTGAGCGAAAAGAAGAACATTCCCCAATGTCTCTATTCCGGAATCAAGCCAAAGTCGATCCGCTCCAGCGATCGTCAGAACGATGTCCAATCGAGACCAGAATCCCGTTCGGATGACAGTCACAGTCGTGCTGCCAAAGCTGCGCAAAGGTGCCCTCAAGGTGACTGGGAAATCACACCCATGGGTATGGACATTCCACGGCTCCAAATCGGCGAACCGCAGATTTCCCACTCAAAAGTCACGTGACACACGCACCCCAGATTAACGTCTGAATGCAGTGAAAATGGTTGAAACGAAGTGAAAAACCTTGAGCGATGCGCAAAGCGCACGAGTCAAAATGGCCTAAGGCCCGTTCTCATGGCGTAACGGCACTCCAATGATTCTCTTCGGAATCGACCGCAAAACCTGACACGCAGGTTGATCTGTCACAGCGATAACAACTCTGTCGCAGGAATCCCTTTCCTGGGAAACCCAAACATCACTCGTGACCCTCGTTCACCAATCGTTCGCTCCAGACCTTGAAGCAGCTCGGCTTCTTGTCCGACTCACTCGCTCTGCCTTCTCTCCTCCTCTTCCTCTTCGTCGTCGTCCGGTTCCGGTTTCATTTGAAACATTAACTTTTTT
Organism: Myxine glutinosa; assembly: GCF_964187855.1. Classification (NCBI taxonomy): domain Eukaryota; kingdom Metazoa; phylum Chordata; class Myxini; order Myxiniformes; family Myxinidae; genus Myxine; species Myxine glutinosa. The sequence continues at coordinate 130,122,674 of NC_136263.1, forward strand.
ACCTTTTGAAAATAGTAACCTCTATTTCCCTTAAACGACAACAATAATAGTAAATGGAATCAAAAATGTTTACAGTGGATGAAAACCACAACAACGGAAGTGACGAATCCGTAACACTTCCCGCCCTCAAGAAAGAAAGTTTGAACATAGTGAAAACTTTCTTTGCAGGCAAAAACTCTTTTAACAAACAAAAAGAAAACTCACAACCAAATTATCAATTCACGTGAGCAACAATAATTAATATTCCCCAAAATTAAACAACAAAACTTCCAAACCACCTACAGGAATTTCCAAAGTTAGTTCATTCTGAATAAAGCTTCGGCAATGACATTGTCCCTGCCCTTTACATGCTCAATTTCCAAGTTGAACTCCTGCAAAGCCAAACTCCATCTCATCAACCTTTGGTTTTTATTTTTCATTTTTTGAATGAAGGTTAAGGGGTTGTGATCAAAGCCAAAGCAAAGCAAATCTATAGCACTTTTTGAAGGAGGCCGAGCTGAGAGCCAGGTTTCATGGTGGTTGGGTGGTGAGGCCTGGAAGTATTCACTGCATGGACGCATTTAGGAACATGGAGTTCACAGGTTAATCCGTGTAGGCATCTTGGCTCGGCTGCTCCTGAGCACTCAGTGCTTCCAACACTTCTCTTGATCATAAAAATCATAATCACGGTTGTGGAGTCGGGTGCTGTAGTCACGTGAGTAGCAGTCCCCATCTCGGATACCACCGTGATAGTCATCCCGTCGAGAGTTGCCAAAACTGCGCAGCTGCTGCTGGGAGCCTCCGTAGTAATCACGACTGCGGCCGCCACCAAAACTATTACTCCTACCCCAGGATTCATAGCCACCCCTGAAACTACCTCCACGTTTTCCTCCTCTGTATCCCCCTCGATGCCCATGGCCTGCCTTCTCTACTGTTATGGTCCGACGATCCAAATCCTTGCCATTCAAATCCTTTTCTGCATCTTTGGCGTCCTTTGTGTTTTCAAACGTGACAAAGCCAAACTAAACCCTCTCGACATTTGCGTCTCCCTGTCTGTTATCAGCAGCACTTCCAAGAGTGGTCCATATTTGCCAATGATCTTGATCATATCTCTTGATCATTTTGCCAATGAGTCCAGAAAATCTTCTCTTGTGTCAAAGTTCAGTCCACCTACAAAGAGCTTGCCAACATTGCCTCCATCCATGACTTGTGTGTGCTGACACTTAGTTTCAGGGTACTCGACAAGAAGTGCCTGTGCAAAGCGTGACGTCAGTACCTTATCCTTCTCTCCAGAGCGCTTCCTATCCATAGCACGAGTTGCGGCACAGGATGGAAAGATACCCGGAATCTCCTGCTCTAACTGTGTGGTGTTATTTTCCATACTAGGCTTTTCAACAAACATCAGATTACCAGAAACTCGACCACTGGCCAAATCATTCCCGATAACAAAAGAGATTCCCTCAACAGGAAGAGTGGCTTGTAAACCTGCAGTGACCAGTCCTGACACAAAATCAGACTTCAAATGGATGACATGAAGTGGAGCTTTAACATAGCCACCAACCCCCTGTAAAAGAACACTGACACCAGTTGCCGTCTTCTCTGACAATGGCAAAATGCCCTCAAGCATCAAAAATTGATGTGCTCCTGTGTCCCTCAATACCCTAACAGGTCTCTGGTTCGTTAAGTCTCCATCCAGTGACACAAACCCCTCTGAAATAAAAGGTTTGTAACCCTCTTGAACAAGGTCGTTCTGTGATGCCGTAACTTTGGCATGGGAACCTTCACAAGGCACTGTCCTCCAAGGACGATTTCTCGCATTTGCCAATGCATTCGGAGTTGTACTAGTCTGACCCCGCTCCTGATTTTTCCTTTTCAGGGCGTAACATTGGGACATCAAATGCCCAGGTTTCTTGCAAAAAGCACAAGTAGGCCCGGAGGAAAAACTCGAGGTCTGCCTCGGGCCCCCCGGAAGATAAGTCTGTCTTGGAACTGTAGTCTTCTGATCCCTAAAAGTCGCGGCATCAGATTTGTCCTCATAGTCATCTCTAGGCCGCCTCCATGAATATTTGTTCTCCGCACCTGATTTACCAAAAGTCCCCTGGCTAACTCTAGGCGGGAAGTTAGGTTTGTGGAACCCCATCCTGTGTGTCAAGGCATAGTCATCTGCCACGGTTGCTGCCTCATAAAACTCTGGTACTTTCTTTTCATCCAGATGTACTTTAATGTCCGCGTGGACACACTGTTTGAATTCCTCCACCAAGATCAATTGTCGCAACAGCTTGAAGTCTTTCCCAATGCCCTTCGAGTCACACCACTGATCAAACATGGTTTCCTTCATTCTGGGGAACTCCACATGGGTCTCACTCTCCCTCTTCCTGGCATTCCTGAATTTTTGTCGGTAAGCTTCAGGGACCAATTCATAGGCTTTGAGAATGGCTTTCTTCACTTTCTCATAATCTGCACATTGGTCAATCGGCAAAGCCGAATAGATATCTTGAGCTTTACCCACCAAAACACTTTGCACTAACATAGTCCAGGACCCCACAGGCCATTTTAGCATTTGAGCCACTTCTCAAAGTGTAAAAAAAACTTGGCTACCTCCTTTTCATTGAAGGGTGGAACCAGCCTCACATGCCTACCAACATCCCAAGTGTTTTGACTAGTTGTCGAACTAGCCGGCATGGATACTACTTCTCTCCGTTCTCCCATTAATTCCAGCTCCTTGAGTTTAAGTTCCTTCTGATACTCCATGTCACGTTCCTTTAACTCCCTTTCGGCTCTCCTTTCCTCTGCTCTTTACTCTGCTCTTCTTTCTTCTTCAGCTCTCCTTTCCTCTGCTCTTCTCTCCTCGAGTTCTCGTTCCTGTTCTGCTCTTCTTTCCTCGAGTTGCTTTTCGGCTCTCCTTTCCTCTGCTCTTCTCTCCTCGAGTTCTTTTTCAGCTCTCCTTTCCTCTGCTTTTAACCTTTCCTGGCTCTACAGTTGCATCTCCATTTTCCGGAGCTCCACATTTTGTTTTTCCTCGGGTAACCAATCTAAGGCTACCTCTTTCCATGTTCCTTGTCCCACCAGAGATTCTACCACCAATGTCTGCATCTCTGCTTTCTTCATATTAACTCGGACCTCCAAGTTAAAATATTTGGCCAATATCAAGGGTTCTGATCTTTTTAATGCTTGGAACTGTGCCTCATTAGGGGATGCCGCAAACTTTTCTGCGTCAAACACCATGGTGACCATTAGTTAGCACCTGTTAACCTTTACACAAAAATGTTCAATTTTTTTTTTTTTGGGGGTGAATGTTCGAAAAATTCGAAATTTGGGAATTTTGGGAATGTTAGTGAATTCTATCCTGGTCGAATGTTAGGGAATTTAATCCCGGATGAGCCCCCAATTTCTGTTACGTGCTCCTCCCCAAACCCCGGTCACGGTGTACCTCCGAGCCCCGAGAGGAGTCACGGCAGAAAGATGTGTTATTCTGTAAGTCAAAGATCAATGGTGAAGCCACACCAATTGTTACCAACAAACAAATATTGGATTAAGATCACACAAGAATAACAGTACAACAACAATAGTAATCAATTGTACAACCAATATATATTTCCTATGATGGTACCATCAGGTTCGTACAATATAACTCACTGTGCTCCAAGTGAGCGAAAAGAAGAACATTCCCCAATGTCTCTATTCCAGCATCAAGCCAAAGTCGATCCGCCCCAGCAATTGTCAGAACGATGTCCAATCGAGACCAGAATCCCGTTCGGATGACAGTCACAGTCCCGCTGCCAAAGCTGCGCAAAGGTGCCCTCAAGGCGACTGGGAAATCATACCTTCGGGTATGGACGTTCCACGGCTCCAAATCGGCGAACCGCAGATTTCCCACTCAAAAGTCACATGACACACGCACACCAGATTAACGTCTGAATACGGTGTAAATGGTTGTTCCATGGCTCAAAATCGGCGAACCGCAGATTTCCCACTCAAAAGTCACGTGACACACGCACACCAGATTAACGTCTGAATACGGTGAAAATGGTTGAAACAAAATGAAAAACCTTGAGCGCGGTAGTCAAAGCGCAGGAGTCAAAATGGCTGACGGCCTGTTCTCATGGTGTAACGGCACTCCAACAATTCTCTTCGGAATCGACCACAAAACCTGACACGCAGGTTGATCTGTCACAGCGATAACAACTCTGTCGCAGGAATCCATTTCCCAGGAAACCCAAAGTTCACTCGTGACCCTCGTTCACCAATCGTTCACTCCTGATGCACAAGATTGGTCGTCACGTCTCTTCAAAGCTGTCCCCGCGCGCACGCTTTCGAAGTTAAATAATTTTTCACAATTGTGTTTTTGTCGAATCTGTATCTTTCTTTCGGTGTATGTACCTATTGGGGTGACTTTAATAGGTTCTCGGTGTTGGTTTTTCATACCTGTGTACAGAATCGTCGTTTTTTTCGTATCGTGTATTCTGAGGCCTAGTGTAGTGCTAGTAGGCTACCGTGTCAGCCCTTGGCTTGAGGCTTTTTTTTTGTCTCAGCGGTTCTTCGATCGCGCTGCAAATTACTTTCCGTCTCTGTTTTTCACAGTCTTTTCACCCCATACTTCCTTGTTTTAAAATCTCAAAAAAAAAACCAATAAAAAAATATTTTCCTTCCCTGTTCTTATCCGTTTTTTCGTTCTTATTTGTTCGTTCGTTCTTCGACCATGTTGTTCATGATCATGTGATCACGTTGTTAAAAAATGTTTCATCTGTCCCCTGAAGAACTTTATTTTGTCATATTCTATACACAAAGAATTAAGTTAAGCACCCCTACACAACGAATTAAGGTAAGCACCCCCTAATATATATTCTTTGTGTATATGTATACATTGGCATATATTCTAAGGTATGTGAGATCAAATAATGATTGGTATGACATTAGCAATTATCCATTGATGAAATTGAGTGATCAAAGTGAAAAAAGTGATTGGTTGAGTCAGTGATCCGATCACGTGGGTCCTACACACGTTATTGACGCAAAGATCGCTAGAGGTCTTCTCAGAACAATGACTGTACGTTAGAAAACATAAACGTCATCCACACTGTCCGTGATGGACCTATAGCTCCATACTTAAATTGAGGTGAAAATATGCCTAAAATTCCCAAAATATTTCACCTTAAATTATTCAGAATAAAATATTGAAAACGGCATGATTGTTATGTTTTTATGTGACCATAATATCACTTCTCCAGAAAATATAGCAATATCATGGGTATATTACACTGTTTTGACGACAACAAACTTGTAATGTGCGAGGTTGTAAAAAAACGGGGGGGGGGTGCTTAACTTAATTCTTTGTGTATATAACACCTTTTTCTTCTTCTTCTATAAAAGGATGCTTTCGACTTGCTCACCAAATCTATTCATTCCAAAAAAAAATTGCATCTCTTACAGTGCATCTTTCATTCATTCCTTAAACTCTCCAGAACTCCACCCATCCTTCAGCGTCCTCAAATGTATTTTTGACTCGAATGTCTCAAGAAACTCATTTTGTAATAAATGTTCGTTTCCCATTAATCGTACACTTTTCAAAATCCAATCTCACCCCTTCCCTCCAAATCTTCCCCATCACCCATCTCTTTCAAATCTTCCTCCTTGCCCCTCCCCCCCAAATCTTCCCCATCACCCATCCCTTTCAAATCTCCCCCCCCTGCCCCTTCCCTCCTAAACTCCCCCCACTCCCCTCCCATCCAAGACTCTCCCTCACTCCTCCCCTCCTAGACTCCCCTCTCACCCCTCCTCCTCAAAGCGTCCTCCCCACTTCTTCCCCCTTCCAACTTTCACCTTCTTCTCCCTCAACCTTCTGCCTCACTCTTCCCCCTCCTCAAATAACACCTCACTGCGCCTCACCCAATCACCATCAAACCTTTTGTCTGCCCCATTCTTCCCTTTCTCCAAGCTATTCTGTAATCTCTGACACACATTCAACAGCTCTCCCTACATCTTCCTCCTCTTCCACATCTTACCCTACCCCCCCTGTTCTGTATCCGATGCTCCCCCTTCCTCTTCCTTAACAGTATGGACCTCAAACATCCGGGGCCTTCGCTCAAACTTAACTGATCTCTCCATACAGGTTGCTTCTGACAAACCAGACGTGATCTGCTTAACAGAAACTTTCCGCCTTCATGATGTCTCTAATTCCTTGGTATCTTTCCCAGGTTACTCCCTCCTCCGGTATGATAGACCTGAGCCTCGTCCTGGAGGTGGGGTTGCTATCTTTATAAAAAAACTCTCTTCCTCACTCGCCCTGCACTGCCCTCTCTCCACCTCACCCCCAGGATTACCTTTGGCTACGGCTTCCCCTTCGCTCCCACCTTTTGTTCATATGTGTGTTGTACAGTCCACCAAACAGTGATGACTCCATCTACATCTCGCTGTCTGATAATATGGACCAACTTCTATCTACCCATCCCAACTCTCTCTTCCTCATATGTGGTGATTTCATCTGTCACCATGCCAGTTGGCTGGGTGTGGGTACGTCTCTCACCAGCCATGGCTCTTCAGCAAAGGACTTCTGTGACTCACTGGGACTGACACAATCTGTCAATTTCCCAACCCGGATCTCAGTCAACGGAGCATCTTCTCTTCTGGACTTGGTTATGACTAACTTCCCTGAAAATGTCTGCTGCTCTTCTTCTGCTCCAATCGGCTCTTCTGATCATGTGCTTGTTAAAGTGGACATCTCTCTGACCATTCTCAGAGAGCCTCCTCAGCGTCGACGAGTCTGGCATTTCACTCAGGCCAACTGGCACGGTCTTCAAGCAGCCATCAATCATCTGGACTGGTCTCCCATCTCTACTGCCTCTGACATCAACTCATCCTGGGAATTCTTCCAAAGTAAATTGCTCTCTCTCATGCACAGATTTATCCCATCTCGTCTTCAGTTGTCATACCCTTCCTCCCGTCCATGGTACACGGCATCTTCTGGTGAGGCTATTGCCCAGAAACAACTTGCTTTCGTCTCCTGGAAAGCAAATCCAACGGAAGGAAATCTCATTTCCTTTCACAAAGCCCGAAACAAGTGTGTGTCCACCCTCAGGAGAGCCAGGAAACAATATCTCTCCGTTCTCAGGACCGAACTCTCTTATCTGTCTCCCTCTTCCAAATCCTGGTGGCGTCTGGTCAAATCTGTTTCTGGTGTTTGTTCCCCCTCCATCTTCTCCCTCACCTCAAATGGCCACACGGCTGACCGCACGTGAAAAAGCTGAATGCCTCAACTCTGTGTTTGCCTCTAAATCTTGTGTCCCAAACCCATCCCTCTCGGTACCCACCATACCCAGTCGTACCCAGCTGCTCCTGGACTCTGTGTCCTTTCCTCCTGACAAGGTGGAAAAGTTTCTGTCAACCCTCGACTCTGATTCTGCAACTGGACCTGACGGCATCAGCCCACGGGTCCTAAAATCATGTTCTTCCGCTCTTTCACTCCCACTCTCTGTTCTCTTCACCCTCTCTTTTGCTCAAGGTCATCTTCCATCTGCTTGGAAATCTGCCAACATCATCGCTTTGCACAAAAAAGGTGCAAAAACAGATCCCAGCAACTACAGACCAATCAGCCTTCTCCGAATTATCAGCAAAGTCATGGAATCCATCATTGCTTCAGATATGAAATCTTTCCTCTTCTCCAATGGCTTGATCTCTGATCATCAATTTGGTTTCCGACCTGGACACTCCACTCTGGACATGCTGCTTCTGCTTTCTCAACAATGGATGGAGGTCCTCAATGCCAAACAGGAAATTAGAGCAGTCTCCCTTTACATATCACGTGCCTTCGATACGGTCTGACACCCCGCTCTGCTCACCAAACTCTCCTATTTTGGTATCCATGGAAATCTCCACGCATGGCTGGCGGACTTCCTCTCTAGTCTTAGTCAACGTGTGGCCCTGAATGGGTTTCTCTCACTCCTCTTCCTGTTCAGGCTGGAGTTCCCCAAGGCAGTGTTCTGGGCCCTGTGCTTTTTCTGGTCTTCATCAATGATCTCTCTGACTCTCTTGAAAATCCTCTCTATCTCTTTGCTGACGACGCTACTCTCTGTCGCTCCATTCTTCATCCCTCAGATCGGCAGTCTGCTTCCTCCTCACTCTCTGCAGACCTTGACAAAATCACAGACTGGGCAAACAAGTGGAACATGTCTTTCAATCCTGACAAATCTCACACTCTTACGATGTCTCTCCGAAAAGACCGACTGGACAACCCTCCCATCCACTTTCTGAATAATCCTCTCCAAGAAGTTTTGTCACTCAAGCTTTTGGGACTCACTATGTGCCATGATCTTTCCTGGGAAAACCACATTTCAAATCTGGCCTCCAAAGCCAGTCGCCGACTGGGCATCCTCCGTCGTGCAAAGTCCTTCCTTGGCACACCTGAGCTCCACACCACATACAAGGCTTTCATCCGCAGCTCAATGGAATACTGCTCTCCCCTCTCGGCTTGTGCTCCTGCCTCACACCTAGCTCGCCTTCACGCTGTTGAAACCAAAGCATTCAGAATCATTGGAATCTCCCACGATGAAGCTAACTCCAAGGGCCTCTCACTCACTCACCGCAGGCAGGTTGGTGGTCTTTCCGTCTTCTACCGACTCCTCTCTGGCCTTGCCCCCCCCAGCTCTCTCTGGGCTCTGTCCCGCAAATATTCCTACAGGTCGCACAAGATCTGCCTGCAACTCTCTTATGGTTAAACTGCCAAAATCAAGACTCTCTGCTCACCTTCACTCCTTCATTCCTCTTTTCTCCCACCGCTGGAACAAACTCCCTCACTCTCTTCAATCCCACTCCACCCTCCAAGTCTTTAAAACAGCTGTTCACCACCATCTCTTATCTTCCCCCATCCAAAACCTTGATCTTTTCTACCCCCGCTAATTTCACCCCAATTCCACTTTTTTGAAATACCAACTTCTGTCCAGGAAGTCCTTGGTGTCCTTGTGTTTTATACTTCTCCCTCCCCCCCCCCCCCCCTTCCCATGCCTCCTCCCCCCGGGCCCTCTCCCTTCCACACATCTCCCTGCTCTCGGATGTTGTGTTTGTGTGCTTCCCCTTCTCTCCCCATCTTGTCTTCCGCTCCCTCTTTTTGGGTATTTTGTTTGTCTGGTTGATTTGTTTGTGAAGTAAATGTTAGCTCTTTCACGAGCCTCGATTCAGTATACAAAAAAAAGACAAAAAAAAAAAGACCTCGAAGCAGCTCGGCTTCTTGTCCGACTCACTCGCTCTGCCTTCTCTCCTCCTCTTCCTCTTCGTCGTCGTCCGGTTCTGGTTTCATTTAAAACATTAACTTTTTTACCTTTTGAAAACAGTAACCTCTATTTCCCTTAAACGACAACAATAATAGTACATGGAATCAAAAATGTTTACAGTGGATGAAAACCACAACAACGGAAGTGACGAATCCGTAACAGATGCAACCGATGTTCAATCAGCACATACTTAATTGACATATAATCACATGGCTTCATGGACATATTCACGGCTTTGCCGACTGTTTTTCGGTTTTATATATTTAGACTAGTGTGGACCGGCTCGCTACGCTCGCCTCACCACATGTCACCGCAGAGGAACAGGCTTGTTTTAACTGAGGATAATGACTGAGGATAATAACTGATGATAATGACGACATGACCTAACTAATATTGAGTTTCTTTGTTGTCATGATTTACACCAATCATAATACAAACATTTTTTTTGTACAAATTTATTTGTAATATTGGTGATATTATTTATTTGTAATTTATATGTAATCAAAAATGGTCCAAGTGGTGTAAAGTTCTAAATGGTCAAGGGTCCAAGTTGTCTAATTGGTCTGAAGGGTGTAAGCCATAAGGGGTTGAAAGGGACCTATGGGGTGCAAAGGTTTAAAAGGTATAAAAGATTGGAAGGGTGAAGGGATCTAAAGGTGTCTAAAGTATTGAGAAAGCGTCTTAAAGGTAAAAGTGGTCTTAAGAGTCTTCAGGATCTTAGGGTCAAATGGGTCTAAAGGGTCTTCAGGGTATTTTGGGACTTTTGAGTCTTCATGTTCTTTTGGGACTTTGTGGTCTTTTGAGTCTTCATGGTCTTTTGAGTCTTCGTGGTATTTAAGGGTATTTAGGGTATTTTAGGTATTTTGGTTCTTCATGGTCTTTGGGACTTTAAGGGTCTTTTGGATATTTTGGGTTTTAAGGGTCTTCAGGGTGTTCTCGGTCTTTGGAGTATTTTGGACCTTTTGGGTTCTTCATGATATTTTGGTACTTTGTGTCTTCGGAGTCTTTTGGGTCCTTTGGGTATTTAAGGGTCTCTGAGGTATTTTGGATTTTTGGCATCTTTTGGGTCCTCTGGGTTTTTTTATTTATTCCTTGGGGTATTTTGGATTCTCTGGGTCTTTAAGTGTCTTTGAGGTATTTTGGGTTTTCGGGGTATTTTGGTTATTCAGGATTTTTGGGGTATTTTGGGTCTTCAGGGTCTTTTGTGTATTTTTGGTCTTCCTGGTCTTTTGGGTGTTCACCCACACTCGTCTTGGTCAGTACCCATCTTAATATGATGGAGAATAGTCACAGTTCTACGCCTCAAGCTCCCCATGACCTTGTTAAACTGCTTGGGGCATTAATTTATGCCGTAGGTTGCACGCCTATTATTTCACATATTTTGGTGTGCACACACTCTGCCTTCCTCCTCGCCTTTGCCAACACCCATGGCCAGGTTCCTTAGTGCTCATCTGGTCATGAAGGAGGATAGACGTGCATCTGCAGCTCTTTATCTCTCCATGTAGGTCAGATGGTAAGGTGACATGGTGACTGTAGCGTACTCTTATCTGTCAATTTTATTCAGTTGTTACTGCAATACACATGCTGAATGACTATATTTGCCTGATAGAAGAATATTATAGTCGGGATTGGGAGCAAATAGATAATCTTTTGTACAAGAACATATTTAAGGGGTGGTGTCCACAGAATGCAGCTTTTACTTGTTTGAAATGTCTTTGGTTGTGTGGCTGAAATTTAGGGAATTTTGCTCGGGAAGGTTGTGCTCAGGCATTTTGGTGCTGGCCCACAATCAAAAATTATTTGGGGACCCCTGCTATTTAATTACTTTTAAAGATAATTGAAATGCAATAAGGTCCAAGTTTCAACTTCATTGCATAGCCTCTTGCTGTGCCACTGCAGCCAAGTCCCATTCATCATTATCTTCACCCCCTGACAAGCACTAAGCTTCCATTGTCCTTCTCTCTCTTGCCACTTGCTGCCTGGCCATTGTTTTAATTTCTTCTATTGCGCATTTCGTGGATCATCTAGCACTTGTGGATATGGCATTTGTGGATCATCGACCCCACTCTTTCAAATTTGTAGATTTTCATTTTCCTACCAGCCAATTCTGTTACCTTGAGTTTTTCCAAGAATATTTTCACTTTCCTTTTGGGGACAAAAGACCCTTGTCTGTATGTACAATTCATGCATGAAATGCAATTTGCAATAAAGGATGGTAATTTTTTCTTCCAAGCTCCAGCTTTCCTTATTTTAGCCTCTCATCTGGAGCTTTACCTTTGGTGGTTGTGGGGCAGGTAGTACCTTCACAGCTTATTGCCCTAGTGGCCTAGTGCTTATATCTGCCTCACTATGAGATGATATTTTTCCCCAAATGAGGAAGTACAGTCATTTACATTCCTGCTGAACGGTGTGGCTGCACAGACACAGGGCTTCACTTTTACTTGTAAGGGGTCTGTGTCCCTGTTTTTGAGATGTTTTCTCTTTCACTCTAAACACACTATTCATCTCTTCCTGAGTCCTCGCCACCACCACCATCCCCCACTGCACCGGTTGGACTTTCTTTCTCTGTGAGTAAGCTCAAAGATAACTCACCGACAGCTCAAACAGGGCCAGAGCAGTCTCTTATTGGTGCAGGCTTACCCCCACTCTTCCCTCCAATGGGCCACAAAACCAGTTGGCATCCACCGTGAGCATGTCGGCATGAGAATCGTTCAGGTCCTCAGGTGGTCCATTGGAGACGTGAGCAGCCACACAGTGTTGCGAGCCATAAGCCTTATTCAAATCTGTGTGCACTCCGAGATGACCCACCTCTCTGTGGCTTATCAAGCTTTCTCCATCCAGGCCATATAGGCTACTTTTCCCACTCTCCAAACCTCCTCCCTCGACAGACATTTTTACATGTTTAGGGTATTATTTCATGTTTAGGGTGTAGGGGATGTTTAGGGGATGTTTAGGGGTCCGTTGGTGGCAGCATTATCAGCCATGGGACGCCGTCTCGATAGAGATTTAGCTTTAGAACTGGAAGTCCCTCGCAGGAGCCCACACCTCCATTCCCCAGCGAGCCTCGACATTCCTTCCTCTTCACTCGCATCACTCCCAGGGAATTCTCCCTCCATCTGTGTTTGTGTGTCTGTATGTACATAATGTATACAGGCATTATTGCTTTTCTAGACTCTGAAAAATGCTATCGTTGTCCAACGAATCTGTGGTCCAACAAGCAACGTAATGAATGTATACTCATGCCGAAGGAGTTTCTGGCCTTCTCAGACCCAATGGCAATTATCCTGTTGGCATTTGCAATGAATGGACTGGTGATTGCAATAACTGCAATGTTGATAATGATAAAATGTCAACATGCACTCAATGCAGAGGCCATGAACACTAGAATGAATGTTACCTTACTCTTGACACTTAAGGGGTGTTTTTTGGTTTGTTTTCTCTTTGTGGGAAAGCCAACAAATGTGATTTGCCAACTTCAGGAGACCATGACCCTGACAATAATTACAATTTTGGTTTCATGCGTTTTTTCAATGATGATGAAAATAACAAATACCTCTCAAGGTAAATAGTTTTTCTCTCTAAGAGCCAATCCACTTAAGTACAGAAAATATTATCTCTTAAAAACGTAATCACATGGTTCTTCAAAACAATTGCTCCACTTTGTGACAATTTTTCAAACATGTTTGATTGCAAATCTTTTCATAAGGAGTTATATATAATTCCTGTTTCTCCGTTCATTTGTTTTATAGCTGTAAACCACCATGATCAAAGTCATGCATTGGTTCAATTTATGTCACAACTGGCATTAGTTGTAATTTGGTCACTTCCTCAAATCATTTTTTGTATTACATGGGCACTTGTAGGGAAACCTCAAGTTACAAATAATTTGACAGCCCGTGTTGGAATTATCGTTTTGGAATGTGCTGGATCGTCAAGCGTTTGGGGGACCAGTTCCCTATCATATATTGTGCTTCAAACAGCTTATTGTTTGTACTTCATGATGAAAAATGCAAAATTTCCAAAAAATGACATTAAATTCTTTAGGTTTTGCCTCATTTTCAACTTCATGGTTTTAATAGCCTTTGTGCCAGCATATAACAGCACCAAAGGAAAATTCAACGTCGTAACAAAACTTTTTTCTGTCATTGCTGTGGCGTACAGTTTTCTTTGTTGCATTTTCTTTCCAAAATGCTATTTAATTATTTTTAAACATAAATGAAATGTAATAATTGCATGAAAGTTATGTCCTCCCAAAGATGCATTTGTGGGTCATTTTGACCCGGATTTTTGTTGTTTTGCTATAACTTTGTTATACAAACATTTATATTGCAGGCCCTTTCATGAATTCCTCAAATAAAGGGTAATATATATTTCTGTGTGTGCTTTGTTTTTTGTCTGTTCAGGATCATGGGGAAAATAAATGCATAGTATAAAAATATTACCTCTCGAGTCCAAAAGTGGGTCATTTTGACCCGGGCCCAGCATGATTGTTGGCTATAACTTTGTTCTACAGTCCAAACGTTTATATGCATGACCTTTCATTAATGCTTCGAATAAAGGGTAATACATATTCCTGTGTGTTTTTTTTTTCGTTCAGGATTGAGGTGAGATTCTTCATAAAATTTTTACCCCATCACATCACAAATTGTTCCCCCTACAACACAATTTTTTATAATATTGTCACGCAACCGCGATTAACACCACAGTTGCGGATGGCCAATTGCGAGGCTTTAACTCCCGAGGCGAGAACTCAATAGCGGATTCCAAATCAAACACTTAAACTAAAGTTAAACGCGCGGAATGGCGGGACGGGACACAGCAAAGCTCCGCAGCCTTATCTATTAAAATCCAACAGGAAACTGCGTTCAGATATATTCAGAAAATAATATAAGGATTTATTAACGGTTCCGAGAACAAAGAAATATGATGCTCTAAACCCCCTATATGGAGTTCTCCTGCTCAACAGAGTTATTAAACAAACCACAGGGCAGACGACGAAATGAACAAAGAGGGTGTGTGTGTGTGGTGCGTTCTTAGCTCTGCTCGCTCGGGAGCGTGGCGTGGAGTGGAGATTGTGCAGGCCTCAGATGGCTAGGCCCTGACACGTGGGCGGGAAGGGTCTCCCCGACGCGACTCGCTCGCCGACCCCAGTCCTCTCGCCCCGCAACTCTCAAACGCTCGCCCCGTCCGAAGGACCACGGTTTCTGGGGCTGTCGTCTCTGCCCGGCGCCTTGGAGATCGTGAATGGTTGGCGATGGTACGCAAGAGGCCACAAATGGAATAGGGCCACCAACGGGGCGAACCTCGGCATGACAGCCGCCCACGCAAGCACGTGATCCAATCGCAGGGAAGATGGAGGGAATGAAGGCAGGAAAGAACTAGAGGGGAAAATGTCCAGTGCACTCTATCACGACTGAATCCTCTCAGCTCCCCCAAATGGCGTCTGCTCTGCCTCGTGTCCAACTCCGAACTCCTCTTCCTCTCCTTCGTGTCATCACTTCCCTCCCGCACCGTCACGCCCTCTTGTGACCCCCATTCGTCCGCCCTTCCCCATGACGTCAAAAGATCCACCCCCTTCTCATCGTGTCTCAGCAGGGTGCGTTTTGGTCGGTGTTGTTCCATTGATGTGAAAGGGAAGGGAATTAATTAATGTAGGTGCGCTAGGGGCATAAATTCCTACTGTCTAGATGCGATGCCAAAAGGGACATTGGATTGACCACAGGGGTGGGAAAACACACAAAGTTACCCTTATCACCCTAACTACTTAGCACTTCCTGTCCCCATACAGGAAATATATACGCAATTATCCCGGCATACGCCTACACATACTAACTTAAAGGTACATAGTGGGTTCTAGCTATCGCGACATCCCGTAGCATTTTACCTACTCAGATCTACTCTGCTCTACATATTGCTCTACCAAATTCATAACACAGCCCCCCCCCCCCCCCTGGAACCGTAGCTCCTGCAAGGTTCACCGCAGGCGCTACCATTCCAGCCTTAACACTTACTGTCACACACTTAATTAACCTATGAAATAAATCAGGAAGGGCTGTGGGAAGTGAGTCGGACTACCTACCTACACTTCCTTAACATGCTAAACCCCTTAACCATCATGCATGTATGTCCATTTGCTTCATTGTTCCTGTGGAGGGAGGAAACAAACAACACACAACACTAACTTAACCACAAAACTTAACCATCTTTCAAAAACTCAAAACTCTAGCCTTTGTACATACCCCGGTCTACAGACCGCATCCCCCTGTGGATGCCACAAGACACAGCCTTACCTGTGGGGCCATCCCAATGCACCCCTAAATTTCCACGGGCCCTGTCCAGATGTTGCAGGTGAGTGACATGGCTCAGTGGATTTCGCCCACATTCATGCAACACAGACCCCTTAACCACTCATCCTCATTCCAAATCATCAAGGCATTTCAAAAGTCAACAAAGCACTTATTTCAATACACCCCCCTGCAGGACCATGGCATTGAAGTCATTCGCATGTGTGTGCATTCCTCAACTCGGCAGCGGGGAGGTACCGCACAAAAAGATGATGGGGGCGCATCAGGCTGTGGTGCCCGCAGTCCCAAAAACAAGTCAACCGACTTACAAGTTCATTGCCCCCCCCCCCCCTTTACCTCTTGGCCCCTTGACAGCCCAACAGCCCCTTTCCGCTGTTACCTCGCCGGTGAGGGTCTCCACACACACCAGGCTCCTTTGCCTCCTGCTTCCGCGCAGCAACATGGGTCACCGGGGGACTTCCTCACCCCACGGCACCCAACCAGACCCTCCACCAACGAGCTCCACTTTCCAGTTACCACCGGCTGCCATGGGTAATTGCCGCAGAGGGGGACCCGCAGGCATCGCTCCTCAGAGCTTGCTCTGTACCTGCAGACACACACACCTTCCCCACCCACAAGACCCCAAAACACACTTCCTCCCCCGCTGCCATTCAATTCTCCACACAACTCAGCACAATTCTATAGATGATGGTAGTACAAAAGGTGTTTCAAAGTTTGCCATGGCCTGCTACATGTGAAATCCCATTCACAGTTCAAATCATTGAATCTTTACACATTTCCATTTTCAAAACGCATTTCAAAACTCAATAATCACCACTCGCTCACATTTTTCCAACCTCACGACCACATCAAAACACATAACCACAACACAAAAACATACGCCACCCACAAGACACTGCGTGGCTCCCATTCCATCCCCTCACCGGCCATGTCATCACTCTCACCCACCTCCCAACTCCAAATTACATGTCCCCAATCTCCAAAGCAAGTCCTGAAGCCTGGGACAGTACTCCTTAAAACACTCACCTCAAGTGCAGGTAGTTACAGGTTGGTCAGGTCCAAAGTGCAATCCATCCATACAATTCCCAAAATTTCACATTGGGCCTACCAAATACTTCCAAATTTCTCTTTTGTCCCCACTACACTGGCAGGTATGTGGATCTGCATCCAATGGTGATCATCGCTACACAACTACCTGTGGCCACGACAGCTCTGCACCTCTACCGTGCAAGGGTCATCGGGACAAGGTGAGCAGTCAAAACGCCAACATGGCCCATGAGTGTCCATAAGGGTGCGACCCACCATCCATCCTTCGGACCCCTGCGAGGAACACAGCTGCATCAGCCCCAGCTGGCCAATGTGGTGAGCACTTGCTGCCACAACACACACTACTGCACACACAACCTTGGCCCTGGGGGGGGCACAGTCGCAGTGCGTGGCATCCCTACAGCCACGTCCCCTGCACCTCCCCATCATCCCCCAGTCCGACTACAGAACTGCAGCCCCCCCCCCCCAGTGCTCACCCACACTTGACCACACCAAGGTCCAGTCAACAGCCATGCTCCACCAGGAGACACACCCAGAAGACATGGTCCACACACCTCGGACACGCACAGCACCACGTTTACCCAAAGACCACACGACTGCATCCCCATGATCCCGCGTCCCAAATATCAGCACAGTTGCCCCCACAACCAGTTGAAAGCTGTGTCTTGCTACCCTATTAATTTTATCACAGCCTCCAACACTTTGGTCTACACACCAGGATCAATAATGGCGTCACTGTACAGTGTCCACCATGACATTTCAAAATCCACCCTTAAATTTCCATCTAACCCACAGATTACCCATGCCAAACATTTTTCACATTTCACTAACGTCACCAAAGAAAGATGCTTTGCCATACACATGCCAGCCGAGCATGGCCCATATGCTCGGCTCGTTACACATCTCCCCATTCATCAACCCCATGGCTCTCTTCCCAACCCGAGAGTCCATAAATCATAACGGAGCATCTGTGGAAGGTCACTCACACCATCACGTTCCACAGATGCCCCAATGGTTGTCTGGCAGGCTATCTCCATCCCTGTCCATTCGGTTTGACCTGCGTCCATAGACCAACCACCATGCCAGGTCACCACATGCTGGTTGTCCCAGAGTCTCTGGAGGAGGGTGCCAGGCCGCATGCCCGGGTGGTCACCACATCAGTCCCAAGTTGGCCGTCCGCAGTGCCACCACCAAAGCGCAACCCACAACACCTCCCCCTAGTTGTCCTCAATATTTGCCATCTCAGGCTTGAGAAACCACCTCGGACCCCCCTGGAGGTCTTAACCCCCACCAGGTTCCGGTGACCCTGCCGGCCCAAGCCACCGGCTCGGACAGCGCCCCGACGGACAAGGGATGCCACACTCCGCCAGACCCCCCTGTGGGACCCAGGTCGTACCTCGACACCCAAGGCTGGACCCCACGTCCAAATCTCGCCATCACAGCCCCCCAGCTGGCTGGCATACCCAAATTTTGAAAGGGGCAACTTTTGCCCGAGGCCATCACCCATGACCTCTCCATGTCCAAATCCCGCAGCCCGGGGACCAATCCCCACCATGGCTGCTCCAAATCAATTTCCCATTGTAATTTTATTTTAAATTTTCTTTTACAAATTTTCATTCCCACTGCCAAACCGCAGCTGCAGGGAACAACCTCTACCCCCGGTTGTTCTGCCCCTCCCTGCAGTTGATCCAAATTCCCTACAGGGACCAAATCTCCAGAAGCTCTATCTCCCGATCCTCCAAGATCCAAATCCAGCCCAGAGCCAACACACTCCCCCAACTGGTTGTCCAATTTTGGAGCCTGTTTCCAAATAGCAGTGTACGGTGAGCGTCCCCTCGGTCATTCCAACCACCTCCTCGGACCAACTCACCTCATCACCCAGGCTCCTTTGGGCCTGAACAAGCTCTACCTCCATGGGACTGTCACAGGTCTCCAGCCGCTGGATCAAATCATCCTCATCCTCATCATCATTTCCACAAATCATTCCTGGCCCCGCCAGGCTTTGATCAATATCCCCAATAAATACCCGGTTCGGCTCCATTGCACGGACCCCCAAAAACTCTACCCCCTCTTGCTCCGCACCACCGCCCTGGTGCTGCACAATTCCAAATTCATCCCCCGGTTGGGGTGTTGTGACATCCACACGGTCCCGATAAACAACCAGGCCAGAATGTGGGAAACATTCCCCATTACAACTCTCACATTCCAAATTTCCTTCCCCATTCACCTGTGGGCACTCCCCGCTCACCTGTGGACACCACGTTTACCTGCAGGCATTCCCCATCTACCTGTGGACATTCCCCGCTCACCTGTACACTTGCCATTCCCGGTGCAATTCCCTGCTCGTGAGCAACATGCACATCTGCATGGGCCGTACTCTCTCCCATTCCCAATTTAGCTTCCATCCCTTCGATCTGTTCTTTCAAACCCTCCTTTAATCTATCCATTTGCCCCTCCATGTTATTGGTTTGGGCATTAATTTTGTTCTCCAATTGCTCATTCTGAGCATTCATTTCCCCTTTTAATCCATTAATTTGGTCACTCATATCCTTCATTCCTTCCCTCCATTCATTCCCCTGGGAATCCATTTTGTTTTTCATTTCTCCCATCTCCTTACTCATTTTATTTTCCAGCCCATCAATTTTATCATTTATTCCCCGAATTTCTGCAAGGTTTCACTCACCCTGTGCGTTCATGTCTCCCATCTGCTTTCCCAATCGCTCACTGTTCTTTTCCATCCCTTCCATTTTCCTAAGCAATTGACCCAACATCTGGTCGGTTGTCGGGGCCGTTCCTACTGCTCCCGACTCCCCGGTGGGGGAGGGGGGTAAGTTGGTGCTCGGGACGGGGGAGGTTCCAAGGCTCACCTCGACATCTAATTCCCCTATTTCCGGCTCACTCCCGCCGCTGACGGAGGCCTCGCTGCGTACCTCCATCTCGTCAATCTCCGACATCCGCCTTCCGGAAGATTGTTTCCCGCGCGCGTATTTATTTTAATAATTCCAGTAACACAATTTAAATTTGACGAAGACGTGATATCGTGCTCCGTATGGCCAATTGATTACTAAATTTCTCCGCCTCGCCGAAAAAATTTTTGCGTTCGAACGTCGGGCGCAATGTACGCCCGACCGTGTCGATGTCTCGCCGCGGACAAAAAAAGTTGTCCGACGGGTTCGAATCCGACACTCCTGACACCACTTGTCACGCAACCGCGATTAACACCACAGTTGCGAATGGCCAATTGCGAGGCTTTAACTCCCGAGGCGAGAACTCAATAGCGGATTCAAAATCAAACACTTAAACTAAAGTTAAACACGCGGAATGGCGGGACGGGACACAGCAAAGCTCCGCAGCCTTATCGATTAAAATCCAACAGGAAACTGGGTTCAGATATATTCAGAAAATAATATAAGGATTTATTAACGGTTCCGAGAACAAAGAAATATGATGCTCTAAACCCCCTATATGGAGTTCTCCCGCTCAACAGAGTTATTAAACAAACCACAGGGCAGACGACGAAATGAACAAAGAGGGTGTGTGTGTGTGTGGTGCGTTCTTAGCTCTGCTCGCTCGGGAGCGTGGCGTGGAGTGGAGATCGTGCAGGCCTCGGATGGCTAGGCCCTGACACGTGGGCGGGAAGGGTCTCCCCGACGCGACTCGCTCGCCGACCCCAGTCCTCTCGCCCCGCAACTCTCAAACGCTCGCCCCGTCCGAAGGACCACGGTTTCTGGGGCTGTCGTCTCTGCCCGGCGCCTTGGAGATCGTGAATGGTTGGCGATGGTACGCAAGAGGCCACAAATGGAAAACGGCCACCAACGGGGCGAACCTCGGCACGACAGCCGCCCACGCAAGCACGCGATCCGATTGCAGAGAAGATGGAGGGAACGAAGGCAGGAAAGAACTAGAGGGAAAACTGTCCAGTGCACTCTATCACGACTGAATCCTCTCAGCTCCCCCAAATGGCGTCTGCTCTGCCTCGTGTCCAACTCCGAACTCCTCTTCCTCTCCTTCGTGTCGTCACTTCCCTCCCGCACAGTCACGCCCTCTTGTGACCCCCATTCGTCCGCCCTTCCCCATGACGTCAAAAGATCCACCCCCTTCTCATCGTGTCTCAGCAGGGTGCGTTTTGGTCGGTGTTGTTCCATTGATGTGAAAGGGAAGGGAATTAATTAATGTAGGTGCGCTAGGGGCATGAATTCCTACTGTCTAGGTGCGATGCCAAAAGGGACATTGGATTGACCACAGGGGTGGGAAAACACACAAAGTTACCCTTATCACCCGAACTTCTTAGCACTTCCTGTCCCCGTACAGGAAATATATACGCAATTATCCCGGCATACGCCTACACATACTAACTTAAAGGTACATAGTGGGTTCTAGCTATCGCGACATCCCGGAGCATTTTACCTACTCAGATCTACTCTGCTCTAGATATTGCTCTACCAAATTCATAACAATATTCTTCCCCGAGAACCTGAAGGAAGAATACAAACACACACACAAGCACAGAAATATGTATTACCGTTTTTTAAATCACAATCGATGGGTCGGTTGGACCCGAAATATAGCAATGACTGATGCCCTAAACTTGCATGACATTGAAGCAACTCTGCAGGACAACTGACTCGTGCACCCTAATTTGCATGACAGCTTGGGTCGATTGAACAAGATTTAGCAACAATTCACACACTAATTTGCAGGCCAGCTTTGGTCTCTTGTACAAGATTTAGCAATGATTCATACATTAATTTGCAAGCGAGCTTGGGTCTATTGTACAACATTTAGCAACGTTTCATACACTAATTTGCAGGCTAGCTTTGGTCTCTTGTACAAGATTTAGCAACGATTCATTCACTAATTTGCAGGCGAGCTTGGGTCTATTGTACAAGATTTAGCAACGATTCATACACTAATTTGCAGGCGAGCTTGGGTCTATTGTACAAGATTTAGCAACGATTCATTCACTAATTTGCAGGCTAGCTTTGGTCTCTTGTACAAGATTTAGCAACGATTCATTCACTAATTTGCAGGCGAGCTTTGGTCTCTTGTACAAGATTTAGCAACGATTCATACACTAATTTGCAGGCGAGCTTGGGTCTATTGTACAACATTTAGCAACGTTTCATACACTAATTTGCAGGCCAGGTTCGGTCTATTGTACCGCATTTAGCAACGTTTCACACACTAATTTGCAGGCCAGCTTTGGTCTCTTGTACAACATTTAGCAACGATTCATACACTAATTTGCAGGCGAGCTTGGGTCTATTGTACAATATTTAGCAACGATTCATACACTAATTTGCAGGCGAGCTTTGGTCTCTTGTGCAAGGTTTAGCAACGATTCATAAACTAATTTGCAGGCGAGCTTGGGTCTGTTGTACAATATTTAGCAACGATTCATACACTAATTTGCAGGCGAGCTTGGGTCTATTGTACAACATTTAGCAACGATTCATACACTAATTTGCAGGCGAGCTTGGGTCTATTGTACAATATTTAGCAACGATTCATACACTAATTTGCAGGCGAGCTTTGGTCTCTTGTACAAGATTTAGCAACGATTCATACACTAATTTGCAGGCGAGCTTGGGTCTATTGTACAACATTTAGCAACGTTTCATACACTAATTTGCAGGCGAGCTTGGGTCTATTGTACAACATTTAGCAACGTTTCATGCACTAATTTGCAGGCCAGCTTTGGTCTCTTGTACAAGATTTAGCAACGATTCATACACTAATTTGCATGCGAGCTTTGGTCTCTTGTACAACATTTAGCAACGTTTCATACACTAATTTGCAGGCGAGCTTGGGTCTATTGTACAATATTTAGCAACGATTCATACACTAATTTGCAGGCGAGCTTTGGTCTCTTGTACAAGATTTAGCAACGATTCATACACTAATTTGCAGGCGAGCTTGGGTCTATTGTACAACATTTAGCAACGATTCATACACTAATTTGCAGGCGATCTTGGGTCTATTGTACAACATTTAGCAACGATTCATACACTAATTTGCAGGCGAGTTTGGGTCTATTGTACAATATTTAGCAACGATTCATACACTAATTTGCAGGCCAGCTTTGGTCTCTTGTACAAGAGTTAGCAACGATTCATACACTAATTTGCAGGCGAGCTTGGGTCTATTGTACAACATTTAGCAACGATTCATACACTAATTTGCAGGCGAGCTTGGGTCTATTGTACTAAAGC
This sequence comes from Myxine glutinosa, assembly GCF_964187855.1. Classification (NCBI taxonomy): domain Eukaryota; kingdom Metazoa; phylum Chordata; class Myxini; order Myxiniformes; family Myxinidae; genus Myxine; species Myxine glutinosa. The sequence goes on from NC_136263.1 coordinate 130,145,480, forward strand.
GCGGCGTTACGCGCGCTGCTTGCGAGCAAGGAGGAAGCGGACAAGCGGTAACTTATAAGCGTCTTTATTTCAGGAGCTCACTGTAACACTGGCGCGCTCCGGGCTGCGCGCCCGGTGTATATCATGAGGCCACGCCTACCCCTCGGGCGTGGCCACCGCCCACTTGGTGCGCGGAATGATGTCACCACGCCAGTGGGCTTTTGTGTCCGCCACACGCGCCCCCCCAGAATTCCCGCACACCTGGAGGGCCAGTTTGCGGGGCAGACGAATGACCCGGCCGAAGCGCCCCCTGGCGATCGGCGGCGTCCGGGGTGCAGGGATGCCAGGTGGGATGCCGCTGGCTGCCCCTGGGATGGGTGCAGGACCGGGGGGCGGCGTAGCGGCGGGGCTGGGCGGTGCCGTGGGTCCGCCCGCAGGGGGGCGGCCCCGACGTGGGGGTCGGGCCACTGGCGGTGGATGGTCCACGTCGAGGTGGGCCGGCTTGAGGCGGTCTACCGAAACGCGGTCAGGAGTACCGCCGATGTCCAGGGTGAAGTGCTTCGCCCCGGTCTCCAGCACGCGGAAAGGCCCGTCGTACGGGGGCCGCAGTGGTGTCCGGTGGGCATCGTGGCGGACGAAGACGTACTCCGCCGTGCGAAGCTCCGGGGCGACGTGCGTCGGTGGGTGCCCGTGGCATGCCGTTGGCACCGGGGCGAACCTCTGGGCGGTCTCTTGCAGAGCGGAGCGCTGCTGTGCCGCAGACCATGGTGCCGTGGAGTCGGGGAGGAACTCGCCCGGCACCCGCAGCGGTTGCCCGAAGACCAACTCCGCCGCGGATGCACGCAGGTCCTCCTTGGGCGCCGTCCGGAGGCCCAGCAGGACCCAGGGGAGCCTGTCGACCCAGCTGCCATCGCGGAGGGTGGCCCGGAGCGCGGCCTTCAATGAGCGGTGAAATCGTTCACACAGGCCGTTAGCCTGGGGGTGGTAGGCCGTGGTTCGGTGCAGCTGGACCCCGAGCCCCTGCGCGACCGCCCCCCAGAGCTCCGATGTGAACTGGGGGCCGCGGTCGGACGATATGTCTGAGGGGGCGCCGAACCGGGTGACCCAGGTGGCGATGAAAGCCTGCGCGACATCGGCCGCCATTGTCGACGCCAAGGGCACGGCCTCCGGCCACCGGGTGGTGCGGTCCACCATGGTGAGGACGTAGGTGAAACCCCACGAGGGGGGCAGAGGTCCCATCAGGTCCATGTGGACGTGGTCAAACCGGCATTCCGGCACCGTGAACGGGGCCAACGGGGCCTGGGTGTGCCGGTGCACCTTGGCGCGCTGGCACGCGAGGCACGTCCTGGCCCAGCCGCGGACGGCCTTCTGGAGGCCCTCGCGCCCGGGTGGGACAGGCCGTGGATGGCGTCAAACACCTGGCGCTGCCAGCCTGCGGGCACGATGGGGCGAGGACACCCGAGGGAGACGTCGCACAAGAGGGCCGCGCCCGCGCCGTCGAACGGCACCTCGGTGACGCGGAGGCCCATGACGGTGGACCGCAAGGCCTGGACGTCGGGGTCAGCGGCCTGGTCCGCTGCCATCCCGGCATAGTCGATGCCGAGGTGGACTGCGTGGGCGACGGCCCGGGAAAGGCAATCCGCCACCCGGTTGTCCTTCCCCGCGACGTGCTGGATGTCCGTCGTGTGCTCGGACACGGCCGAGAGGTGACGCAGCTGCCGGGCCGACCATGGCTCGGTGACCTTGCCCATCGCGAAGATCAGCGGCTTGTGGTCGACGAAGGCAGTGAACGCACGGCCCTCGAGCAGATGGCGGAAGTGCCTGACCGCCAAGTGAAGCCCGAGCAACTCGCGGTCGAAGGTACTGTAATGGCGTTCGGGCGGGCGAAGCTGCCGGCTAAAGAACGCCAGCGGTTGCCAAGGTCCACGCACCCATTGCTCGTGCACCGCGCCCACCGCGTAGTCCGAGGCATCGGTGGTGAGGGCGATCGGTGCATCGGGCGCCGGGTGCGCGAGCATGGTGGCGTTAGCCAAGGCGAGCTTCGCGCCCGTGAACGCCGTGTCCATCTGCTCGGTCCAGGTAACGTCGCCTTTGCCCGGCTTACCTCGGAGAGCTTCGTGCAGGGGGCGCAGGAGCTGGGCGATACGGGGCAGGAACCGATGGTAAAAGTTCACCATGCCCAGGAACTCCTGCAGCCCTCTGATCGTGCGGGGGCGCGGAAACCCCTTCACCGCCTCCACCTTGGCCGGCAGGGGGACGGCTCCGTGCCTGGTGACACGGTGCCCCAGAAAATCGATTATGGCGGCGCCGAACCGGCACTTTGCGGGGTTCACAATCAGGCCATGCTGGCCCAGGCGTTCGAAGAGCGTGCGGAGGTGGCGTAGGTGCTCTTCGTGGGACGCGCTGGCGACGAGGATATCGTCCAGGTAGACGTAGACAAAATCCAAGTCGCGCAGGACGCTGTCCATCAGTCGCTGGAACGCCTGAGCCGCATTCTTCAGACCGAAGGGCATGCACAGGAACTCGAAGAGTCCGAATGGCGTGATGACCGCCGTCTTCGGGACGTCCTCCGGCCTGACGGGGACCTGATGGTAGCCGCGTATGAGGTCCACCTTCGAGAAGAAGGACCTGCCCGCCAAACGGGCGGAAAAGTCCTGAATGTGGGGGACGGGGTAGCGGTCGGGAGTCGTGGCGTCATTGAGACGGCGATAGTCCCCGCATGGTCACCATCCCCCGCCGGGCTTCCGCACGATGTGCAGCGGCGATGCCCAAGCGCTCTCTGAGCGCCGAACGATGCCGAGTCGCTCCAGGGTAGCGAACGCCGCTTTTGCCACCGCCAGCTTCGTCGGCTCGAGGCGGCGTGCCCGGGCATAGACCGGTGGCCCGACAGTGGGGATGTGATGGGCCACCCCATGCTTGACGGCCCCCACCGAGAAGGTGGGCCGCGTGAGGGCCGGGAAGCCGGCGAGGAGGCGGGTGAATGCGTCCGCTGCCGGAAGCGTACAGACCAACGTGGCCGGAACAGAACCATTTGGCAAGCCGCTTGGCAAGCCGCTCGTTGAGCTGGGCAATGCACAAGTGAGCGAGCTGAACGTCTCGGCCTGGACAAGACGTCTGCGCTTGACATCGACCAGGAGCCCATTAGCGCACAGGAAGTCCGCGCCAAGCAGTGCCATGGGCACGTCGGCGGTGACGAACGTCCATCGGAAAACCTGCCCTCCGAACCGCAGAGAGAGGCAGCGTTTTCCATACGTACGGATGGGCGTCCCGTTCGCGGCAAGCACCGCGGGGCCCCCACCCGCGGTGTGCTTGTCTGACGTGCCGGCGGGAACGACACTCACCTGCGCTCCCGTGTCGCACAGGTAACGGCGCCCGGAGAAGGTGTCCGTTATGAACGGCAGGCTGCTCGAACGGCCGGCGCTCATCGCCACTATTGAGCGCCGGCCCGGGCATTTCCCGACCTGTTGAAGGAGCATGGCGGATGACACTGCCGAGCTTCGTGGCCGAACTTGGCGTGGAAACAGCACCAGGTGGTGGAGCTGGAGGAGCGCGGCTGGCTCCGCCAGGCCGGTGGAGTTGGCGGGTTTCCCCGCGGTGGCGGTTTTCGCCGCGGCGGTGGGCGGGGCGTGGCGGCGGTCACGAGGTGCGTATCAGCATGCTGCGTATGCTGTATAAGCTGATGCTGTGGAACAGCAGCATCAGCAGCATCAGCAACATCAGCCTCGAGGGCCGTGACGGCCACGCCGACTCTCGCCCGCGTGTCCGAAGCGGCGAATTACCTGTCCGCCTCGGCTGCCAATGCTCGGGGTTCCGTTAGCCCGGTCCCGGCCAACGCGAGGCGAACCTGCGCTGGAAGTTGGCAATGGAAAAGCGCCCGGAATAGAGAACCGGGGGCTTCGTCGCCCAACAGTGACAGCATATGGTCCATTCGGACCGACGGGCGCGTGTCACCGAGCTCGGGGAGATCCAGGAGGCGGTCGGCCCGTACGTCGTCCGTGAGGCCGAACGTGGCTAGGAGTAGCCGCTTGAGTGCCTCGTACTTGTGGCCATCCGGTGGGTGGCGAAGGACGGACACAACTCGAGCGGCCATGCCGGGCCCGAGGGAGGCGACGACGTGGCTGTAGTGCGTGTCATCGCCGGTGAGGCGCCGAAGCTGAAATTGGGCTTCGGCCTGGACGAACCAGACTTCGGCCTGAGCCTCCCAAAATTCGGGAAGTTTGATGAAGTTGGCCATGGCAATGGCGTCGCGTGTGGAAGGATCGCTCCGGCAGATCCAGCGTCGAGGGGGTCACCAGTAAAGCGCGGCGTTACGCGCGCTGCTTGCGAGCAAGGAGGAAGCGGACAAGCGGTAACTTATAAGCGTCTTTATTTCAGGAGCTCACTGTAACACTGGCGCGCTCCGGGCTGCGCGCCCGGTGTATATCATGAGGCCACGCCTACCCCTCGGGCGTGGCCACCGCCCACTAGGTGTGCGGAATGATGTCACCACGCCAGTGGGCTTTTGTGTCCGCCACAGTACAATATTTAGCAACGATTCATACACTAATTTGCAGGCCAGCTTTGGTCTCTTGTACAAGATTTAGCAACGATTCATACACTAATTTGCAGGCCAGCTTTGGTCTCTTGTACAACATTTAGCAACGTTTCATACACTAATTTGCATGCCAGCTTCAGTCTATTGTCCAAGAGTTAGCAATGATTCATACCATAATTAGCAAAACAGTTCTGGTGAGTATTTGGGCCGAATTTACGAAAGGCATTTAGTGAAGGTCTTGCTAACACACGCTTGAGTGAGAATCAGTCGTGCTGGTCGATGGAATCAGACAAATAGCGTCAGCTTGTTTCAGACAACCACTTTTCATCATCATCATCATCATCATCATCATCATCCAAATCATTAAGTACTTGAATTGATTCAAGTCTTTAGCTGTGATTGTCAATATCGCAACAATTTATTCGCCCAATTCACTGATCGCCGCCTCCCTTCCTCTTGGTTTTTGCATGTCGAGTTTCTTCTCATGAGCCAATGCCTTTGCCTTCATCTTAATCCTCCACCAGAGTTCTTGTATGTCCCTGGCAGAGGATTTTGTGCACTCTGGAAAATGGGCCACCATCCTTTTTGAAATATTTTCCCATGTGAGCTGCTTTTTAGCTCACCTGGAACGTAGTTCCAGGGAGCTTATGGGATAGCACATCGTCCCTCTGCCGTCAGTCCGTCTGTTTGAAGGGATCATTTCATTGGATGTTAAATCTAATACAAGATGACCTGAATCAGCCTACGATGAGGAGCAAGACTGAATCTCCTGCAACAATTATTGTCTGTGGCACTTTGATTCTATGCAAGTGCATCGTTTCAATTGGATGTTTGAGATATGGGCGTGGTTTCACAAGCTAATCAGCTGTTCGTAAAGTGTAAAACTAAATATATGTTAATCTCCATTGGTAAATTGCTATTTAAACGTGTAATTAGGTACGTTTTTGTCAGCGTTTAAGGGTTAAGGTAATTAAACTTTTTTTCTTCACAATCAATAGAAATCATGTTGTGAAAATACAATAATTACTTTGTAAATCCATGCACATTCTTTCTAAACTATTGCAATATTGTTATACGTATTAAAAAATACATTAACTTCTTTTTCTATTATAGTGTCGTTGAGGAGGAAGACAGAGTTCTGCTGGAAAGCTTGAAGAAGAAGACGACGATGATGGCGATTTAACGCAGAATGCTCTTTATACAAACAAAATGGGGGCAAATCCAAAGGCAAAGGTAAGGAATGGTTGGATTTCTTGGTTATAACATTTTCAGCTGCATATTGTCCACTCTTAAGTGAATGTGCTTTTATTCAAGGCAATAAACGTCGACATTTCCAGGTCAGCAGGCGAACCCGGTATTGCTAAAGACTACCGAAGCATTGTTGTCTTGCCTGAAAGGAGAGCACAAAGTCAATATGATACTGATTGCTCTTCAGCAAGAGACTGCAAAATGTGAACAATGGGCTTATAAAGCCAAAATAGGGTGTTACACGAAAAAGAAAAAATGCTTTGCTTAGATCTGTGAAATGATTAAATTTTTGAAAAAGAAGACCGAAAGTCTAACAGCAGCGTAGAGTCCTGGTACTCACCTGGTAAAAATACTCACCTGGTAAAATATTATAAACCTCAAACACACATGATTAGCTTTTTAAACAGTCACTAATGCTGCTTACAACATTAAACAAAGAAATTTGGAGGAATCTGGACATCCGTGAGGTACGTTTTACTTACAGAACTGAGGGAAGATCTACTGTAACCTATATACCCCACAAGGGTTGGGTTAATAATATGCTATCAAAAAACCGAGGCGAATTTCTTACTTCTGCAGTTGTTAGTCCATACACTGCTTATCATCGATTCATGAACCAGACACCGCTTCAATCCATTAACCTTGTATTCACAACATTTGGATTAAAGTGTTATGGTCATATTTACTATATTATTATTATTACTATCACGTAAACGATACTACTGAAACTATACACTACTGTATTAAGAAACCTGGGCTTAATTTATCCAAAGTGGTCCGAAGGTGAAGCATAACGCCTAAGACCAATACGTGCCATACCGTTTTGTTGGAAGATATGTAACGCCGATGCTTCCGATATTTGATGGTCATTTTAACAATCGGGTTGTTTGTGTTTTACACTGAATGAAAAATGTAAAGGTATGGCATGGCGATTGTGATATATGACAGGTTCGACGATACGTTTGGCATGAACGAAATTGAAATCAAAATGCCGGAGTGTGGAGAGTCAGCTGCCGTACTGCCGTAATGACATCAGTCGTAATCACATCATCCTGTCATGTGACCAGATCCTCAGCTCTGATTGGTATACATTTGAGGGGACATACAAACATACATACAGATGGAAAAACACTGTTCTAGATGGCTTTGCCCTATGGGTTACGCCATAAAAATGTCAACACTAAGTTAAAAGTGATCTATTGTACTTACTGAACAAAGTGTTCCATAATGAACGTCGTTCAAAATATGTTCCCGCGCCAATATTCCTTCCGCTAATTTCCTTCTGTTTGGTCGCTAGTTCGTTCTGGCAGCTTTTCATATGTTGTATCATGGTCATGTGTTGTATCATGATCAGCCTCTGGCAGGGGATCATTACTTCATCTTGTCAAATTATACAGACTGTTGCAACAATAATGGATATGGTGTGCTCCAACAGAAATAAAAGCAATGACCAAATTAGACGGTGTGAATGCAGAACGCGTTCTCAGATTATAAACGGTTTCTTCACAATAGATCAAGAATCTTCATTGAAATTTACTTACTGTACACCTCAATGAATTCCTTTGGCTTCACAAGGAAATATTTTCTTCTAGATACCAAAGGCTCTTTCAATCACTCCCCTCGTACTCCTTTTTGCCTGGTTTGTCCTAGGGATGTTTGCCTGTGCCCGCGTCTCTCCGCTGCTGTCCTAGGGATGCGCACTGGAGTTCATCATGAATGTACGGCATGGGTACAGTGGATACAGCCAGCAAAATACCTTGGTATTCTACGATCTGGAATTTCTCAATAGCCAGACGTGATCTGCTCAACAGAAACTTTCCTCCTTCATGATGTCTCTGATTCCTTAGTATCTCTCCCGGGTTACTCCCTCCTCCGGTATGATTGACCTGAGCCTCGTCCTGGAGGTGGGGTTGCTATCTTTATCAAAAACTCTCTTCCTCACTCGCCCTGCACTGCACTCTCTCCACCTCACTCCCAGAAATACCTCTGGCTATGGCTTCCCCTTCGCTCCCACCTCTTGTTAATATGTGTGTTGTACCGTCCACCAAACAGTGATGACTCCATCGACATCTCGCTGTCTGATAATATGGACCAACTTCTATATACTCATCCCAACTCTCTCTTCCTCATATGTGGTGATTTCAATTGTCACCATGCCAGTTGGCTGGGTGTGGGTACCTCTCTCACCAGCCATGGCTCCTCAGCAAAGGACTTCTGTGACTCACTGGGACTGACACAATCTGTCAATTTCCCGACTCGGATCAGAGTCAACGGAGCATCTTCTCTTCTGGACTTGGTTATGATTAACTTCCCTGAAAATGTCTGCTGCTCTTCTTCTGCTCCAATCGGCGCATCTGATCATGTGCTTGTTAAAGTGGACATCTCTCTGACCATTCTCAGGGAGCCTGCTCAGCGTCGACGAGTCTGGCATTTCAATCAGGCCAACTGGCACGGTCGTCAAGCAGCCATCAATCATCTGGACTTGTCTCCCATCTCTACCACCTCTGACATCAACTCATCCTGGGAATTATTCCAAAGTAAATTGCTCTCTCTCAGGCACAGATTTATCCCATCTCGTCTTCAGTTGTCATACCCTTCCTCCCGTCCATAGTACACGGAATCTTGTGGTGAGGCTGTTGCCCAGAAACAACTTGCCTTCGTCTCCTGGAAAGCAAATCCAACAGAAGTAAATCTCATTTCCTTTCAGAAAGCCCGAAACAAGTGTGTGTCCACCCTCAGGAGAGCCAGGAAACAATATTTCTCTGTTCTCAAGACCCAACTCTCTTCTCTGTCTCCCTCTTCCAAATCCTGGTGGTGTCTGGTCAAATCTGTTTCTGGTGTTTGTTCCCCCTTTATCCCCTCCCTTACCTCAAACGGCGATACAGCTGACTCCGCATGTGAAAAAGCTGAATGCCTCAACACTGTGTTTGCCTCTAAATCTTGTGTCCCAAACCCATCCCTCTCTGTACCCACCATACCCAGTCATACCCAGCTGCTCCTGGACTCCGTGTCCTTTCCTCCTGACAAGGTGGAAAAGTTTCTGTCAACCCTCGACTCTGATTCTGCAACTGGACCTGACGGCATCAGCCCACGGGTCCTAAAATCCTGTTCTTCTGCTCTTTCACTCCCTCTCTCTATTCTCTTCACCCTCTCTTTTGCTCAAGGTCAACTGCCGTCTGCTTGGAAATCAGCCAACATCACCGCTTTACACAAAAAAGGTGCAAAAACAGATCCTAGCAACTACAGACCAATCAGCCTTCTCCCAATTATCAGCAAAGTCATGGAATCCATCATTGCTTCACATATGAAATCTTTCCTCTTCTCCAATGGCTTGATCTCTGATCATCAATTTGGTTTCAGACCGGGTCACTCTACTCTGGACATGCTGCTTCTGCTGTCTCAACAAAGGATGGAGGTCCTCAATGCCAAACAGGAAATTAGAGCTGTCTCCCTCGACATATCACGTGCCTTCGATACGGTCTGGCACCCCGCTCTGCTCACCAAACTCTCCCCCTTTGGTATCAATGGACATCTCCACGCATGGCTGGCGGACTTCCTCTCTAGTCGTAGTCAACGTGTGGCCCTGAATGGGTTTCTCTAATCTCCTCCTCCTGTTCAGGCTGGAGTTCCCCAAGGCAGTGTTCTGGGCCCTGTGCTTTTTCTGGTCTTCATCAATGATCTCTCTGACTCTCATGAAAATCTTCTCTATCTCTTTGCTGATGACTCCACTCTCGGCCGCTCCATTCCTCATCCCTCAGATCGGCAGTCTGCAGCCTCCTCACTCTCTGCAGACCTGGACAAAATCACAGACCTGGCAAACAAGTGGAACATGTCTTTCAATCCTGACAAATCTCACACTCTTACGATGCCTCTCCGAAAAGACCGACTGGACAACCCTCCCATCTACTTTCTGAATAATCCTCTCCAAGAAGTTCTGTCACTCAAGCTTTTGGGTCTCACTATCTGCCATGATCTTTCCTGGGAAAACCACATTTCCAAGCTGGCCTCCAAAGCCAGTCGCCGATTGGGCATCCTCCGTCGGGCGACGTCCTTCCTTGGCACACCTGAGGTCCTCACCACATACAAGGCTTTCATCTGCATCTCAATGGAGTACTGCTCTTCCCCCTGGGCTGGTGCTCCTGCCTCACACCTAGCTCGTCTTCACGCTGTTGAAACCAAACCATTCAGAATCATTGGAATCTCCTGCGATGACGCTATCTCCGAGGGCCTTTCACTTACTCACCGCAGGCAGGTTGGTGGTCTTTCCGTCTTCTACCGACTCTTCTCCAGCCTTGCCCCCCCCCAGCTCTCTCTGGGCTCTGTCCCCCAAATATTCCTACAGGTCGCACAAGATCTGCCTGCAACCCTCTTATGGTTAAACTGCCAAAATCAAGACTCTCTGCTCACCTTCACTCCTTCATTCCTCTTTTCTCCCGCCTCTGGAACAAACTCCCTCACTCTCTTCAATCCCACTCCTCCCTCCAGGTCTTTAAAACGGCTGTTCACCACCATCTCTTATCTTCCCCAATCCAAAACCTTGATCTTTTCTACCCCTGCTAATTTCACCCCAAATCCGCTTTTTTGAGGTGCCGACTTCTTTCCTGGAAGTCCTTGGTGTCCTTGCGTTTTATGCCTATCCTGTCTCCACCCATGCCCTCTCCCTCCCCACACATCTCCCGATGTCCCTGCTCTCAAATGTTGTGTTTGTGTGCTTCCTCCCCTTCTCTCCCCATCTTGTCGACCGCTCCCCTTTTTATATACTTTGTTTGCTTGTTTGTTTGATTTGTTTGTTTTATAAATGTTCGCTCTTTCACGAGCCCTGACTCTGTATACAAAAAAAAGAAAAAAAAAGAAAAAAAAGAAGCTGTGACTCTTTCAAGATCCTTGAATCACGTGCTGGCCCATAATGTCTGGCAACTACATTAGTGAACAGAAGTAGATGGTCACACACAAATTGGCAATTTAGGCTACAATAGCCTTTTCATATACCTGAATGCAATTGGCGCAACAGGATTGACATTTGTCACGTAAGATCCATCTATAGCAATGATAACCCCAGGAAATTGTTGTATCACAGAGTCCTCTGTTACAGTTCTTCATTCTTCTGGAGTATCCAGAAAATGTATGAAAGTGCATTTTCTTTGCACAAATGAATCACGTTGCAACATGTCTCCTGTGAAATACCACACATATCTCCAACATTCAAATGAAATGATGCACTTGCATAGAATCACAGCGCTACAGACATTTGTTGGTGGGGGATGCAGCGAATTGCTCCTCAGTGTAGGTAGATCCAGGTCATTTTGCTCTAAATTCAGCTGCCAACGAAATGATTCTTCCGAAAATCTGTAATGCCGGACAAGTTTGATATCGTTAAATTTTTCCAGAGGATTGCATCTATCCGCGAAGATTCTCAATGCACATCGACGAACTGCCCTATCCTATTCTGCCTGCTCTCTAGCTAATTTAAGCACTCCTAACCTAATGTGCAATTCTCTTTACAGAAGGTTTATTTTTATTTTTTATTTTTTTTTGTATTCAAGATCGAGGCTCGTGAAAGAGCTAACATTAATCACAAAAAAAGGACACATAAAACATAAGACAGACAAAGGGAGCAGGAGACAAGATGGGAAGAGAGAGGGAAGCACACAAGCACAACATTTGAGAAAAGGAACATCGGGAGATCTGTGGGAGCGAGAGGGCTTGGGGGCAGGAGGTGTGGGAAGGGGTGTGGGGAATGGGTTGATGATGCCAAAGCAGTTTCTTGGCAAGGGTTATATTGGGTGGTTTGCTATTGCCTTCCCAGCGGTGTTTGTCTGTGCTCTCTCTCCTTTCAAATTCTGAGCATCAAGCAATGAAGCAGCACGCACCATTTTCAAAAGTCTTTGGTATGACTCAGCAGGGTACCACCGACCTTCATACTCAGAGCAGATGCTCGAAACATTACACAAGCATGTCTGATAATACAACACAACTTCTCAAAAAAAATCTACCAAGATACAAATTTATAAACATATAAAGTCAACTCAAGCAACTTGTTAAGCAAAATCTCAAATCAAGCAACTTCTTAAGCTCAGGTATAAAATTGTATTATGGATTCAGCCAAATGACTGTGCAAATTGTCTTGAAAATTAGCAATTCTGTACAATTATTCTAAATTATATCATGATGCACATTTTCTTTCTTGAAGTCAAGCAATTGTAAATTGTGCAGTTAAGACAGAATTAATTGTAAATTATGAAAAAAATAAATTATTTCCCCATATGCTGTAAAACTCTCAAATGGATTCTTGCTGGAACAAACCTCAATTAGTGCAATGGAGGTGGAAATTACTGGAAATGTAATAGAAAATTACGAGGCTTTAACAAATGTTGTTAACAATAATGTTTAAAAGTTGGCGTACCATCACAAGAGAGTTTCCATTTCTTACATCTTTCTTTAATATAAAAAATAATACTGCCGATATTTTTGTTTAAAGCACAGATGATTGTTACTCTGTTATTGTTTATAAACGCACTTCCCTTCTGTGGACAAGCCTGCACTCCTTTACTCAGAAATGGAAATGAAAACCTACCTGCAAGTGGAGATGTCATTATTGGAGGAATATTTCCCATCCACAATTCTGCAGTAAAGGAACATTCTTCTCGGAGCGGATATCATACTGAAATTGCCTGCACGACGTAAGACAAGCTTAAGTTTGTACTGTCTATTTAGGATGTTTGAACATTAAAATGCTTTTTTTTCCCTCAAAATTAATTATCGGCATTGCATTTAATTAAAAAATAGTCCTGAATTCCTTCTGCAAAGGTAGAGGGGGAAAACAAGACACCAAACTGCCTTTATTCTCATTTTTTCCCAATTGTATAAGCTATCCTGTCACTGCCATGTGCTTTTATTTTACTTCTCTTTTTATCTTTGTACTTGATAACATGTATTATTGTTCAGCTGAGTAATCTTTTCCATATACTCTATTTGTTTTGTCTGTTATTTTAATTTCCCTTTGTTTTATCTTTCATCTTTTACTATTCATGTGAGATAGATTCATCCATACTCGGTGGTGTAATAGTTCGGTGGTGTAATAGTTAGAGCGTTCGGTCTGAGTATGGGAGCTTGGCTGTATGTGTTAGAACCCATCTGTGGATCGGTCCCATCGGCCGATGGGTCTGACCCATCTGTGGATGCACGAGAAATGACAATGCAGACCCATCGGCCGATGGGTCTGCGCCATCTGCGGATGTGTTGTTCACCTTGAAGGAATGTGTTGACAGAATGGTGCTCTTCAATCAGGTACACAGTCATTGGAATTACATGTGGTAGGAATTTAACAGAGATGATTTTTTAATGTTTTATTATCTATTTCTACCCATCTATTTATTGTCATTTGTATGCATCATTTATTGTGTTGTTCACCTTGAAGGAATGTGTATGCATCAATGGTGGATGAGTATGTTTATTTGAACCTAAAAATATGTATCTGTTAATTACAAAATGTATTGACAAAATGTATATTTCAAAATCAAGACTCTCTGCTCACCTTTACTCTTTCATTCCTCTTTTCTCCCGCCTCTGGAACAAACCCCCCCACTCCCTTCAATCCCACTCCTCCCTCCAGGTCTTTAAAACAGCTGTTCACCACCATCTCTTATCTTTCCAAATCCAAAACCTTGATCTTTTCTACCCCTGCTAATTTCACCCCAAATCCGCTTTTTTGAAATACCAACTTATTTCCTGGAATTCCTTGGTGTCCTTGTGTTTATACTTCTCCCACCCCACCCCCCTTCCCACGCCGCCTCCCCCCAAGTCCTCTCCCTCCCACACATTCCCGATGTCCCTCACAAATGTTGTGTTTATGTGCTTCCCCTTCTCTCCCCATCTTGTCTACCGCTCCCCTTTTTATATACTTTGGTTCTTGGTCTGTTTGATTTGTTTGTGTGATAAATGTTAGCTCTTTCATGAGCCTCGATTATGTATCCAAAAAAAAAAAAAAGTGCGGCATCACCATGCCTAGATCAAAAGAGCTCTCTGAGGCCTTCAGAAAGAAGGTTATAGATGCCCACGAGTCTGGCAAGGGATTTAAAAAGATCTCCAAACAATTTGAAATCAATCATTCGACTGTCCGGAAGATCATCTACAAATGGAGAAGATTCCAAACAACCGCCAACTTGTTCAGGCCAGGCCGCCCCAGCAAGTTCAGCCCGAGAGCAAACCGCAAGATGCTGAAAGAAGTCTCTAAGAACCTCAGAATGTCATCACGGGACCTACAGGTAGCTCTTGCCACTTTTGATGTCAAAGTACACGAGTCTACCATTAGAAAGAGGCTGCACAGATTTGATCTACATGGGAGGTGTTCCAGGAGGAAACCTTTGCTGTCCAGAAAGAACATCAGGGCAAGACTAAAGGTTGCCAATGAACACCTAGGCAAAGACCAGCACTTCTGGAACAATGTGCTCTGGACAGATGAGTCAAAGGTAGAGCTATTTGGCCACAGTACAAGAAGACATGTTTGGCGAAAACCAAAGACAGTATTTGAACACAAGAACCTGATACCAACTGTAAAGCATGGTGGTGGAAATATTATGGTTTGGGACAGCTTTGCTGCATTAGGGCCTGGGCAGCTCACCATCATATAATCCACTATGAATTCTTCATTGTACCAGAGGGTGCTTGAGGATAATGTGAGGCCATCTTTCGGAAAGTTGAAGCTCAACCGAAGGTGGACGTTGCAACATCACAATGACCCTAAACATACCAGTAAATCCACCAAGGAATGGCTGAAAAGAAAGAAATGGAGGGTTCTGGAATGGCCAAGTCAAAGCCAGGATCTAAATCCCATCGAGATGTTGTGGGGGGATTTGAAACGAGCTGTGCATGCAAGAAACCCCTCAAACTTCGCACAGCTGAAAGAATTCTGCATTGAGGAGTGGGCAAAAATTTCTCCCAGTCAATGTCAGAGACTGGTAGACAGTTATAAGAAACGCCAACTTGAGGTTGTTTCTGCCAAAGGGGCAATACCACCTATTTGAGCCAAGGGTGTACTTACTTTTTCCACATGCGAAATTTGCATTTATGTTTTTTAAATTATACAATGGACTACAAAATTTTAATGTTTCATGATATTTGTTATATTATATCACCTTTATCTATCAATATTGTTGAAATGAAGATCAAATAGCTGTATGTTGAAATATGTTGAAAAAGTCAAAACTTTACATGGGGTTTACTTACTTTTTCACGTGACTGTATATAGATATATATATACAGACTTGGCATTTAATATGGAATATATTTTTGTTCTTGACTTGGGTTTACTTTCTGAACTCAGTATATCAATCTGGGGAGTTTCTTTCACCCTTCGGTGATGTCTTTGTTGAAAGAACCATGTCACTGATAGTCTTTCGCAGCAAGAAGTCAATAACAGGATTATATCACAGGTGGCGTGACAAAATGTAAGGACAGGTACATTTGACGATTGGCTTCACAATCGGGTATATAAGGGTTGTTGCATTCTGTATTAGTGGAAAACAACTGCTGCACGTCTACAAAAGTTATTGCCACTTCCTCTGGAGATGGTCCGTCAACTTGACAATGCTGTTTGTCATGGAGTGGTGGCTTTACGAAATTCTGGCATGAAACAGCGTGCTATTGCACGGCAGTATGGCATCACTCAAGGTCAGGTGTCAAAGATCCTGAAACAAATGCTCAGAGGGGTGTCCCTCCTCCAATACCGAGGCCAGGACGTCCACGCAGAACCACAAGGAGAGATGATCGCCAGCTGCACCGGTTAGTCTGCAATGGCCGTACCAAGTCAGCTAATCGGCTTAGCGCTGAGTGGCAGCAACTGTCAAATGTGCCTGTATCCAGGAGGCTAGTCAACCAACGACTGGTTCAAGCAGGCTATCGTGCCAGGCATCCCCTGAGAAAGCCATGCCTGACCAGACAACATAGCCATCGCCAATTGCAGTGGGCCAGAGAGCACCGTCAATGGCAGCCAGGACACTGGAATCACGTGACCTTCAGTGACGAGTCTAGATTTCTGGTCTATTGTCAAGATGGCCACGTCCGAGTGCGCAGACAAGTGCATGAAGCCCACAACGAAGATTGTATAGTGCCAATAGTCCAAGCTGGAGGTGGTAGGGTGACAGTTTGGGCTGCTTTTCATGCAGGGGGCAAAACTGACCTGGTTGTTCTGAATGGAAACCTGAACCAGTTCAAGTACAGGGTCATTCTGGAAGAAACATTGCTTCCATTTGCTCGCGCAGCCTTTCGAGGAAACTTTGTCTTCCAAGATGACGATGCACGGCCTCATCGTGCTCGCATGATCCAACACTTTCTTGCTGACCGTGGTGTAGAGCATATGGAGTGGCCTGCCATGTCCCCAGATATGAATCCGATAGAGAACATGTGGGCAGAATTAACGTGTCAAATCGACAACTTGGACCAGCAGCCTGCCTCTGTGCGTGAATTGCCGCAGGCTATTGTCACTGCATGGCAAGCGATTCCTGTCCAAACCATGGCAAATCTCGTGAACAGCATGCCTCGACGTGTACGTGCTCTCCTGAATGCTCGTGGGGGTTACACGAAGTACTGAACTGTAATTTTACTGTCCGTAATCCCAGTCATAATTTCGCTTTAGTTTTTGTTGAAATTTTTTTTGGCTAATGTGCAAAATAAAGAGATACTTCTGGAAAACGTACAGAAGTTTAACACAGTACTGTCCATGAATTGAGTTCGATATCAGTTTACATCACTTTCAAGGATCAATTTATTTGCTTCGAAATGTCAAATGTGTTTTTTGTCTCTTTTAAAGGTCACATTAACAAAATCTAGAATAATTTCAGCATAATTCCAATGAACTTTTGGTTCTAAGTCATCTTGAAAAGTAAGTTCACCCCGTACCAAAAAAATATTCCATATTAAATGCCAAGTCTGTGTATATATATATATATATATATATATATATATATACAGGGTGTCCCAACACCTTGCCCCCCCACCCCCCTGCCCAGCTCTACTGGGTCGCCAATGAACAATGGCGGGTATATGGCGGGAAGGATCATTCATTTGACATCTCAAATACCAAATTTCATAATGATCTAATGAGCCTTTCTTGTTCTGTTGCTGATTTTGTGAAGTGATGTCGTGGTCGGGTGATTCCGAGAAGAAAAGGTGGATATGCCGCATCATGGCTGTCGCGTTCCGAGTCGCCAGGGATCAGACGCCGGGAACCATATCCCGATCCTGGGTTGCCAAGTACCTGAAAAGGTCTGAGGACATCATCAAACGCAATTGGAACCGTGATCCCTTCGATTGCGAGATGGACAGCCGGCCCGAACAGACAGCACAATGTTTGTCTCAGGAAAGCAGGGATATCATCATTGAGTCGCTTGCCAAGGAGAAGAAAAGCATTTGAGGGCTCCAAAAGGAGATTGAACGGGTTCGAGGGAAGAAGAAGAGCTTATCAAGTATCCACAGGTTCCTTCAGTCCATTGGCGCAAAGGCTTTTCACCAAATTCCAGCACCGAAGCTGACGGAGAAGAACGTCGAGGATCGAATGTGGTTTTGTGAGTTTTTGAGCGAGTGGACCTCTGATGATTTTCTTTTCCTGGCCCCTTCTGATGAATTTTTCATTTTTGAGGCTCGACGTCCCAACTTCCAGAATGACAGAATTTGGGCTCTTCACAATGATGAGTGATGACATTCCACAAGAACTCAAGATTCGAGAGAAATCGAAGACAGCAGGGTGCGTTGGCGTCTTCTTGATGTTCACAGCGAAAAGGCTGATGTGGGTCATCAAAGAGCAAGGACAATCATGGGACGGCAAATACCTCCGGGACGTTGTGCTGACCCGCCATGTTATTCCGTTATTACGGAACCCATAAAATGTCCTCAGCATCAAGGAGACCGTTTCTGCACGACCGAGCCCCGTGCATGAGCGCACTGGTGACCCAGAATCTTCTGAAGGCAAACAAGGTCGATTTTTTCGGAAACGATGAGTGGCCGGGAGCATCGCCTGACCTCAACGCCTGTGAACATTTGGGGGCGATACTCAAGGACAGAGTTGAACAACGCCTCCAGAACACCAGGGAAGAGCTTCTCACTGCTTTGACTAACGTTTTCGAAGAAATGGAGTTCGATCGTGACTTGTTTGTGTCTCTCTTGGAATCCTACCCCGCACGTTTGGAGGCAGTTCGGTCGGCGGATGGTGGGCACACCAAATATTGAAGCAAAGCTTTGAAACTGTGCACATGAGATGTCGAATAATAAAGCTTTTTTCCCCCTATTCGTGGTTTCTCCCTACCTCTCCTACGTTGGGCTGGGCAGGGGGGGGGGGGGCTAAGGAGCTGGGATATACAGGCCACTCTGTGTGTGTGTATATATATATATGTATATAATCGTTAGATTAAATAAGACGCGGACGTAGCTTCAGGACGTCGATCTTTAATTGTCGACAAGCTTTCGACGAACAAAGGTCTTCCTCTGAGTCTACAAAAACAGCAGGCATATATATCAGTCAAGTATGTATGGTGATATGTGTGTGAGATGTGTGATGTGTGTAGAAAATGCATACAGAAGAAAGAGCCACGCCAAAGTTCACTCACCAGCCCCAAGTTCAACGGAAGTGACCGTTTGCGTTACAGTTAGGGTGCACGTGCATATACAAATATAGAGATATACATACATAAACACACAAGCATATATTCATATCCCATTTATATTCATATAATATATTTATATATTTATATAAATGACATATAAAGGTAGAATGAATGAATGAATGAATGATGAATGAATGAATGAATGGGTTACGGTTAACAATTTGATTGGGTTGATGTGGGAACATGCTTTAGTCATCAAAATTTATGCCATGAGGGACTTTTGTCCGAAGTTTCTGTATCCAAAAGGACTCACGTTTCAGAATCGTGGTGTGTGATCGATTTGTGATTGATTCAATGGCAGAGATCTGAATGTCATTTATAGAGTGATCCGGTTGATTAAAGTGTATCGTGTAAGGTAGAGATTTGCCCTGACTGGTGTGGAAGTTATTGATTTCTGACCGGGTGTTATTAAATCGTGTGTAGAGTGTATTTTCAGTTTTTCTAACATATTGTTTGGTGCACTTTTGGCAAGTGATTAGGTATATGACCCATGTAGATTTGCAGTTCATATAGGAGGTGATGGGAGAATTTTTGTCCAGTGCTAGAACTACAGAATTTGTTTCCTTCTAGTAAATGCTTGTGAATAATGCATTTGTTTGCTGTGCATTTATAGAAGCCAGGGATCCTAGTTTCTTTGTTGTGGGGCTGTGGGTGCTGTGGGTGCATTGTGGGTGCTAGCACCCACAGCCCCACAACAAAGAAACTAGGATCCCTGGCTTCTATAAATGCACAGCAAACAAATGCATTATTCACAAGCATTTACTAGAAGGAAACAAATTCTGTAGTTCTAGCACTGGACAAAAATTCCCCATCACCTCCTATATGAACTGCAAATCTACATGGGTCATATACCTAATCACTTGCCAAAAGTGCACCAAACAATATGTTGGAAAAACTGAAAATACACTCTACACACGATTTAATAACACCCGGTCAGAAATCAATAACTTCCACACCAGTCAGGGCAAATCTCTACCTTACACGATACACTTTAATCAACCGGATCACTCTATAAATGACATTCAGATCTCTGCCATTGAATCAATCACAAATCGATCACACACCACGATTCTGAAACGTGAGTCCTTTTGGATACACAAACTTCGGACAAAAGTCCCTCATGGCATAAATTTTGATGACTAAAGCATGTTCCCACATCAACCCAATCAAATTGTTAACCGTAACCCATTCATTCATTCATTCATCATTCATTCATTCATTCATTCTACCTTTATATGTCATTTATATAAATATATAAATATATTATATGAATATAAATGGGATATGAATATATGCTTGTGTGTTTATGTATGTATATCTCTATATTTGTATATGCACGTGCACCCTAACTGTAACGCAAACGGTCACTTCCGTTGGACTTGGGGCTGGTGAGTGAACTTTGGCGTGGCTCTTCCTTCTGTATGCATTTTCTACACACCTCACACATCTCACACACATATCACCATACATACTTGACTGATATATATGCCTGCTGTTTTTGTAGACTCAGAGGAAGACCTTTGTTCGTCGAAAGCTTGTCGACAATTAAAGATCGACGTCCTGAAGCTACGTCCGCGTCTTATTT
This sequence comes from Myxine glutinosa, assembly GCF_964187855.1. NCBI lineage: Eukaryota > Metazoa > Chordata > Myxini > Myxiniformes > Myxinidae > Myxine > Myxine glutinosa. The sequence goes on from NC_136263.1 coordinate 130,165,482, forward strand.
AATCTAACGATTATTTATTCAATACAAATGAGACGCCCTGCTCGTACTTTGGAGTTTCTACTATTTCTTACAGTTATATATATATATATATATATATATATATATATATATATATATATATATATATATATATATATATACCGTATTTTTCGGTTATATATATGTACGGGGAGCAGTACATCCGTCTGTCCATCTGTCCGGGAAACCATGATAATGTGTGTATTAATTACCTGCTGTTTGAACGCCGGTTGCATCCTGACTATTAATTATGTACGTCTATTAATTACGTATTGTTGGAATATACCTTTCGAATTTTTGAATTGTTATTGAGTTATGTGATTGAAATGTGAACGGGGATTTCACACGTAAGCATGCCATGGCAGCATTTATGTGTGACATCTTTTCATTCCGGATCAAGCTCTGGAGGCTCCATCTGAGGTAATTGCCCCTGGCAGCCAATGGTGTCTGGAAATTGGGAGCTTGTTGGCGGCGGGGGGGGGGGGGGGGGGGGGGGTGGGAGGTCTGGTTGGGCGAATTGAGTTATGGAGACCCCTGGCGACCAGTGAGGCTGTGTGAGCCTGAGGCAAAGGAGCCTGGTGTGGAGGCCTTCCCAACGGGACGAGAGCTAAGGAGCTGTTTGGCTGTCTTGAGGCCAAGAAGTAAAGGGGTGAAGTGTGAAGGGGTGAAGGTGAGGGGGTGAAGAATTTGTCAGTCAGTCGATTTGTTTTTTGAGTGCGGGCACCTCAGCCTGAAGCACCCCCACCATCTTGCTTGTACGGTACCTCCCCACTGCCTTGTTGACGATCACAAACACGTGTTATGACATCTATGCTATGGTCTTGTGAGGGGATGGGGGGGGGGGTGGGTGGGTGGGGGGGAGGGTGGTGAAATAAGTGTTTTGATGATTATTGAAATTTGAGTCAATAGTTATGGGATTTGTGTGAGTGAATGGGGGCGAAATCCATCAAGCCATGTCACTCAACCTGTAACACCAGCACAGGGCCCGCAAAAATTTGGGTACATTGCGATGGCTCTGCAGGTAACGTTGGGTATTGTGGCATGCACCGGGCGACGTGGTCTTTCGAGGGATCCAGGGTTTGTACAAATGTTTTTGAATTTTACAATTTTTAAATAAGTTTTGTGGTTAAGGTAGAGTTTTTGTGTGTTGTTGACATTTTCCTTCCTGCCCCAGGAGTTAGGAGCAAGGAACCAAGTTTTGCACAGATGTGAATTTTTGCTTAAGAGGTGTTGAACAGTAAGGAATTTAGGTAAGTTAGCTCCGGCTTGCTTCCCACATCCCCTCATAATTTATTTCATAGGCTAATTCAGTGTGAGTTGGTAAGTGTTAAGACTGGGAATGTGGCATCTACAGTGACCCTTGCGGGAGCTACGGTTCCAGGGTGGGAGCTATGTTACGTTTGTGGGGGATAGACAATGAAATACCGTAGGTCCAGGTAGAAGTGTATAGATTACCATCCACCACTTCAATCCAATAACTTTCCATTCACGACATGGGGATTAAAATGTTATGGTCATATTTACTATATTATTATTATTAATATTACAAAAACGATGCAACTGAAACTATACACTACTGTATTAAGACACCTGTACTTAATTTGTCCAAAGCGATCCGAAGATTAGTCATAACACCTAAGGCCTATACACACCGTACCGTATTGTTAGAAGAGCCATAACGTGACCAGAAGTGTATCGATTACCATGCTCCTTATGTCGTGATGAAGAAGAAGAAACCCCATGCACATAAGTCGGGATCTATGAGACCATATGTTGTGTAAGTGTATAATTGTTCCCATGATGAGGGTGGGGTTATGTTAATTAGGTAGGGATTACGGGTAATTAATCCCCTCCATGTAATCACCTCTGTTACTTCCCCTCTGTTCCTTGGGACAATGCACCACACATATAGCCAGCAATCCTGCATTATAAGACTAAATAAAACAACCGTAAGCAGGACATTGAAAACTACCACGGATACCACCGACCTGGTGATCGCAAATGCACAGGAGGGACGTAAGGCCACGCCCCGAAGAAAGATTGGTCAAGTCGGTGATAGAGTGATGTGGTGGTGGCCGTTTGTTGAAGCAGGAATGGGCGGCGTCGGATGACGTAAGAGCTTTGAAGACAAAAGACTGTGTTCCGACATCTTCTCTTTTCTTTGCAGCCTAGCTTTGATAGCGAACGGTCGTGTCCCGACATTTTGTCTCTCTCTCTGCCTGGCCTCCATAGCGAACAGTTCATTATTGGTTCTCTTGCATTGGGACATTGGTGCCATGCAATCACATTTTATAGTGTTCTGGCGCTAGGCACATTGTAGTTAGGCAGTTAAGAGGAAGCATCGTTCATTTTTTCAGGAAAGCACCAAATTTGGCACAGATGTAGTATGGACCTATACAATTGTTTTCCTGAGGGGCGCCCAAAAATTCAGAAATTTTGAAATTAAAATTAAATCCTGAGGGGTGCCGTGAAAAAGGGGAGAAAACGGGTATTGATTCAAACTGTAGATTCTGATATTGTGGTCTTGGCAATAGCACACTACTTTACCTACCAGTCACACGGTGTGGAGGAACTCTGGATTGCCATTGGCACTGGTAAAAGCTACCGCTACCTTGCCATCCCATCCATAAAATTGCCACCGGCCTTGGCCGCAGGAAGTCCGAGTCTTTGCCATTATTTCATGCCTTCACTGGCTGCGACACAGTGTCATTTTTTGCCCAAATTGGGAAAAAGACAGCCTGGAAGGCTTGGGAGGCATACCCCAGCATCACGCAGACCTTTCATGCTCTCGCTTATAGGCCACCTGTGGACGCTATTACTATGGAACTACAGAGCATAGAAAGATATGTTGCCATCCTCTATGACCGGACTACCGAGATAAAGACAGTGAATGACATGTGCAGACACTTGTTCACGAAGAAGGCAAGAACAATTGATCACATTCCCCCAACAGCAGACGCCTTCGAACAACACCTAAAACGTGCATGCTTTCAGGCTGGACACGTATGGAGTCAGGCACTTGTGCCCTACCCAGAACTTCCATCACCAGCTGATTGGGGCTGGATGAAAACAGGGACTTCTTGGACACCAATTTGGACCACAATACCACTGATACAGGAGGCATGTTCAGAGCTTACAAGCTGCCATTGTAAGTCGGCCTGTAAAGGCAACTGTAAATGCTCCAGGGCAAATCTGCCCTGCACATCACTGTGTGACTGCGATGCACAGTGCTTGTAGTACTATGCGTCTGTGCGAGAGCCTCCACCTTTCAAGTGCCCACAATATTTTAAGTTAAAACTGCAACTGCGTGTAACTTTGATTAATTAATACCATTTCATTGTTATCAGAGACCAATAAAACAATGTGTATCACTTGGAATTTAAATTTTACCGAAAATACTATGAGAGATTCAAGGAAAATGGAAAAAAAGGGCGGTCACGTTGAAATTCAATATGGCGGCCACCAGGGGTTCTGAATTTTTTGGCGCCCCTCAGGAAAACAATTGTGTAGGTCCATACTACATCTGTGCCAAATTTGGTGCTTTCCTGAAAAAATGAACGATACGCCCTATTTTTTGTCTTAACTGCCTAAGTATTGGAGGTATCGACGATCGTGAGGAGGGGCGGTCGGGGATCGTGGACTCTGTAGAAGTCTGTAGCCTCCTGTAGAATATTTTAATGACAATTATGACATCATAGGTCATGTGGTACAGGCGCCATCTTGGAAAAATGGAAAAACTTTGCACCTCTATATCTCAGAAAGTGCTGCATAGAAAAAAATTGAGACATGGCTCATTGTAAAGAACTCTCCATGGGGAATAACATATGTTAATGATGATGTCATCGGTGCCTCCATTATGATGTCATAATTTGACAAGTACAAAACCTCATCCGATCAAGATGAAATTTCTTGAGCATCATCTTGGGATAAATTGGTGGAGAAAAAAAAAAATGTTAACGTCATTGGTCACGTGGTTCGGCCGCCATATTTGTTTTAACACAAAAGCCTTTAAAAAAAAACAACTAAAAACACGTCCTGGCAAGGGTCTGCAATCTCTGTTTGCTCTTTCTTGTTTTTTTTATTTTAGACAATATCTATTCTGTATTTTCCAATCATAACCTGCCATATTAGCAACCAACCTTTCTCTCCATCTCCATCTCCATCTCCATATCTCTATCTCTCTATCTCTCTCTCTCTCTCTCTCTCTCTCCCCCTCTCTCTCTCTCTCTCTCTCTCTCTCTCTCTCTCTCCTCGTTATCATTCCTTTCCAGGACACAGGTATTGATAAGGAACTGTGTCAAATAATGCAGTGTAATTTGTGAGCCAAACTAAACTTGCAGAGAAGGAAAAGGTTCAAAACTTACATTTATTTCAGTGAAATGTCGGAGAAATTGAAAGTCTTAGCAACTTGCAGTCCGCATGAGATTAAACAAGAACAAAAGTCTAACAGCGGCATAGTCGGGCTTGTAAAATATTATAAACCACAAACACACATGATTAGCTTTTTAAACAGTCGCTAATGCTGCTTATAACATTAAACAAAGAAATTTTGAGGAATCCCGACATCCGTGAGGTAAGTTTTACTTGCCTAACTGAGCGAAGATCTACTGTAATATATGTACCCCACAAGGGTTGGAGATGTGCTCATTTACCAAGCAGCTAGCTGGTGCTTGCCAAGCCAGCCGTTCCTTAAGGGTTTTGAATGGCGTGCTTGCTCGAATGCTTAAACCACCTGGCGATCTCTCCACAAGAAACTTGGTAAATGAACACACACCCAATGTTCTTGAGACCTGACCATAGATCGACTGTAATCTATATACCCCAAAGAGGAATGACCCTTCCTGCCACTCCAGTATTGAACGGGTGTACTTGTAAATTAAAATGTTGGTCGGTGGACTCAGCTGTCATAATGACATCATAGAGGTAATGACGTAACGAACACCAAACTGATATATTTTAACTTCCAGTACGTTTGCAGTCACTACGAAGGGATTAGAGTTACGATTAGATTTACTATAATATTAACGTTACGTTATCATTATTTCGAAAATGATATTACCATAAAAAAACGGAGGATAATTCCTTACTTCCTCGGTTGTTAATATTAGTGCCGAACACCGCTTCGATCATTGATTATGAACCATCCACCACTTCAATCCATTAACTTTCCATTCACGACATTGGGATTAAAGTGTTATGGTTATATTTACTATATTATTATTATTATTATTACGAAAACGATACTACTGAAACTATACACTACTGTATTAAGACACCTGTGCTTAATTTGTCCGAAGCAGTCTGAAGATTAGTCATAACGCCTAAGGCCTCTACATACCGTACCGTATTGTTGGAAGAGCCATAACGTCTATGCTTTCGATATTTGATGGTCATTTTAACAATCGGTTTGTTTGTGTTTCACACTGAAAGAAAAACGTAAAGGTATAGCATGGCGATTGTGATATATGACAGGTTTGACTATATGTTCGGCATGAACGGCATATAAATCAAAATGGCGGAGTGTGGAGAGTCAGCCGCATACACTGTAATGACATTAGACGTAATCCCATCACCCTGTCATGTGACCAGATTCTCAGCTCTGATTGGTGTACGTTTGAGGGGACATACATACATACGGCCGGATAAACACTGTTCTCGATGGCTATGCCGTAAAAAATATATTCTCAACTCTATATTTGTTGATTTTCCTTGTCTGCTTGCATGTCCTGACATGGTGAAAATTTGCTCTGTCCTGTCTATAAACTTCCATCTGATGTGTCAGCCTCTTACCCCTCTGTCTTCAGCAATCCCGTAAGCCTCAATCGCTGTCAGCAAAAAAAATAAAAATGGAATATTCATTTTATTCTTGACCTTTGAGATACCCATAGCTGAGTGGAACAAAAAATGTTTTAAATTTTTGATATTCAATTTTATCTGTAATATTTAAAATATTAGTGCCCAATGTGCCTCTAAAAGTGCCCAATCTTTGGTGTTTTGCAGGTTACGTGCTGAAGCCCTCCAATGGGCAATGACAATGGTGTTTGCAATCGAAGAAATAAATAATAATGATACACTTATGCCAAACATGACAATAGGATATGATATATACGACTCCTGTTTTGCAATACCTCTGGTTACAGCACATGGATTGTTATTTTTGGAAGATAAATTTGATACAGGTCAAAATTCAAAGAATTTCTGTTTACCAAAGGTTGCAATTGGAACTTTTGTTTCAAAACTAACATTACTGTTGAGCACTATGCTTGGTCTTTTTAATTTTCCTCAGGTAATGATGTCACAGTTTAATCTAGAGCTTCAGAATGTGTGAAGTTGAATAAAATAATCTGAATAAAAATTGTAATCTGTATTAACTGCAAGTTCAATAGCATGATAACATCATTATTTCACATATCATTTGTGCCATTTGTTTTCCAATGCAAATATGCAATTTTGACAATAGTAAAGAACAATTTGAATGTTATTTTATGCTCTAATTTTTCTGAAATTGCAGTCAATTAAAAAAATGCTGCAGTGAATTTTCATAAATAACTTTCTCATGTAGCCTTTGACCACTCATCATTAGGCCATTCATATAGATGATTAACAAGACTGGTCCTATAACACTGCATTGGGTAAATGGGGAAGGGAAGGAGTGGGTTCCATTGATGGCAACATGTTGATCGTATGAGTGGAGGAAATCCTGTAATCCAGGAATAAAGGTGATCTCCATGATACAGGCAGAGAGCTTGGCAAACAAAGCAGGACAGTGTCAAATGCCGAGATACATCCAGCGAGACAGTTCTAACTAACCTCTTATTCGAGATTGAGGGCCTCCAACCACTGCTGCTACTCTAGAGGAGCAGAAGCATGTTCAGAGTTGAGTGACTGAAACGGAATCCAAACCGTTCGTTGAGGTGGGGGAAGAAAGGAGGGAGGTTGGGAAATGCCAATGTGTCTGTATTTTGACTAAACCCATCGGTGAAGCGACGAGCAAGATGTGATGGCTATCGCCATGCTGTGGGCTAGTTTGTGCAGAATAACATTTATATGAATGACTGTGCTGTGAAGGATCTAATTATATGATCTCACTCCTGTGAAATGATCGGCTATCTTACAAGAATGCAAACGGCCCTCGGGGAAATTTGACAAATGAGGCCCCAATGAGCAACCGAACAATAATAGACCTGAGGGCACCTCATAAACTGATGAAATATTCCCATATGTGCTGGTTGAGTTTATCATGATCCACGGACTCAATGCAGACGCAATGAACCAATGTAGCAATTTTTGGCAAATAGGATGACTAATTGGTCCATCAGTGAAGCCACAGCTTGCCTCTGATAGAATTCTAGTAATATAGATAACTACTTGACTAGCTCTGAGCTTGGGATCACATGGGCCTGGATTCAAATCAACAAGTAACTCTCACCCAGTAAGTGTCGGTACGGCATCGTGTTGCAGCAATTTCTGAGGCTTGTTTCCAAGGTGGTGGGCCTGTTGATAAAATACGAATTCTGACTGCAAAGGGTCTTCACAAACATGATATTTTGAATGAACATACGTTTTGATGTTCAATTTAGTTGCTCCTAGGGTTTTGGGTGCTTTAGTTGTTCCTAAACTTATCTTTTCGTGGGTCAGAGATGCAAAAAAAAACGACTTCTGAGATCTGTCGGCAAATTTCTTGACGACTTGAACAGTTAAAAGCTTGGCACATCGTCATCTTGAACGCCAGAATAACTTGTGATGAAATGCAGACCTACACATCTGCCTGTAGGTATGTCACCTGTAGTTTCGAAGTAGTTGTGCATCTTTCACGTCACGGTGGAAGTAGCTCATTTGCATAATAGAAGTGGATATAGTCCGATTTTAAAAGACGATTATCTGGCTTCTTATATGCCCCCCCCAATTTTTTTTTGTGCTCATGGGTCAGGGATATCATCCTCTAAAGTCTAAAGCATACCCCTTCAAAATTTAATGATTGTGTCCCTTTAAGGGGTCTAAACAGCTTAAGGGATCGAAAGGGCCTAAATTGGTATGAAAGGGTTTTAAAGGGTCTAAAGGGTGTTAAGGTCTAAGGGGTCAAGTTAGACTTTACTAAAACATCAAAAAATAGTCGTTTGAAACTGCAGTAAAGAAATTAACTTGAGAGTGCAACATGTCAATAATGAGCCAAATGACCTCCTCACGACTGTTTATTGTCCCTAATTATGTGCATCGTGGTCATAAATCATATCCTAGAAGGTTTTGTCATTAACCTTGGGAGTTAATGAACCATGGGATTAACCCAAAAAACAAACAAACATTTCACTTTTATACATACTAGCATGGATCAGCTCGCTACACTCACCTCACCACAGAAGCTACTGGTGCACAGGCTTGTTTTAACTTAGGATCAAACTGTGCATGGCATTATATACTGAAACGCAAAAGAAACTTACCACTTGTTTGAAATGTAATAAAATTGTAACAGTTCAAAATAAAACAAACCAACAATTGCTAATTGAAACATTGGCATTTTATTGATGACATGTCAAGTTTTTGACCAAGATACACCATCTCATCAGTTTGTTCTACAGTACAGAACAGCACAGGGAGCAATGTCAGTCCCCTTTCAATAGCGTGTGTGGCCACCATTGTTTTGGATACAGGCAGTGCATCATCGGCGTATACTGCCTACCAGTCTTTGGATGGATTGCTGCTGGATTCTGTCCCACTCAGTCCTCAATGTCTGAAGCAGCTCTGCCCGTGTCCTGGCCCTGCCAACTACGCGTCTCCCAAGCTCATCCCACAGGTGCTCTATGGGATTCAGGTCAGGGGAGAGCACAGGCCACTGCATGGTGTTGATGTTCTCGCCTTGGAGAAATGCAGTGGTAAAGCGAGCAGCATGGGGACGAGCGTTGTCATGCTAAAAGGTTCTCAGTTCTGCGTGGTCTAGCAGGAATGGCAGCAGATGAGGTCGCAGGATGTTATCCACATACCGCTGGGCGTTAAGATTCCCATCCACAACCACCAGTGGCGTCCTGTACCGGACTGATATGGCGGCCCACACCATCACACTTGGGCCACCCCACCTGTTGGCTTGATGCATGCAACAATCGTCATATCGCTCGCTAGTTCTTCTCCAGACACGCTCACGCCCATCAGGACTGTCCACACAGAACCTTGACTCATCGCTGAAAGCGACCTCGTTCCACTGCGCCAAGGTCCACCGCTGATGCTGCTGGCACCATCTCTGTCGGTTGCGGCGATGGGCAGCCGTCATCACGGGGCCACTGTATGGTCTCCTGGCAGTCAGACCATAGTCATGCAGTCGTCTTCGTGCAGTATCATTGGAGATCCGTGGGTTTGCACGCCCCGGAGTTTCTGCCGCAGTGCGGGATGCTGGACGGAATCTATCCCACAGGTGACTTCGGACCATCTGCCTGTCCTGCCTTGCAGTGGTGACTCTTGGCCTCCCTGATCGAGGTCTGTCATCTGCAGAGTTGTGGAGGGTGTCTCTGTCCACCAGGGCCGATATCGTCTCGTGTGAACAACCAAGGCGACGTGCCACCTCACGGTAGGTCAGTCTGCCTTGCAGCATGCCCAGGGCATGCTGCCGTTGATCCCTTGACAATCGTGGCATGTTGATTGAAATGCCCATTTTGCACTGGCCTTTTTAAAGCCAATATCAAGACATCACGTGCAGCTCATTAAAATCATCCCGTACCCCTTAGCTAATCACTGACAGTCAAAACGGCTGTTCAACAGCTGTGCTATGAAGTGACCATTGAAGGTTCAAGTGACCATCCGTGACCATTTTGTCTGACAGTGAGGACACTATTGTCCACAAATAAGTTCATACATTTACTACACGCAGTGTTATTGTTGATATTTAAAGGTTTCAAAGGTGGTAAGTTTATTTTGCGTTTCAGTATATGTGAGATCAGGTCATTGAAAGGATCAGACCTTGCCTCACTATTCTAAATTTCCGATAATAAAATGTACTTCCATTAGGTTGTCAGGGGGAGGGCAGATATCACAAGTCGCAAAAACCCTTGGGAAGGGGGTATTTCAAAACAAAAACACAAAAACAAAAACAAAACACACAAAACAAAAACACACAAAAACCCTTGGGAAGTCACAAAAACCCTTGGGAATTTAGTTGTTTTGTAATGCCATTAGTATTATGCTATTATCATTAGAGTTGTTATAACCCTCGCCTGAGGAGAGGGTATTGCATTTGAGTTTGTTTGTCTGCTTGTTTGCCTGCACAGAATAAATATGATTTTTTCTGCAACCGTTGGTCTGATTGACAGGAAATTTTCACCATAGGTGCAAGTCCACCTGTATAATTTTAAAATTACAATTATGACGTCATACATCACGTGGTATGGCCGCCATCTTGGGAAAACCGAAAACCTTTGCACCTCTATATCTACTCTGAAAGCGCTGCATATAAAAAATTGAGACATGGCTCATTGTAAAGAACTCTCCATGGGGAATAAAATATGATAATGATGATGTCATAGGTGCCTCCATTATGACGTCATAATTCGACAAGTACAAAACTTAATCCGATCAAGATGAAATTTTTTGAGCGTCATCTATGGATAAATTGGTGGAGAAAAAAAAATGATGATGCCATCGGTCACGTAGTTCGGCCGCCATATTTGTTTTAACACAAAAGCCTTAAAAACCACTGAAAACACATCCTGGCGAGGGTCTGCCATCTCTGATTGCTCTTTCTTGTTCCATTTGTTATTAGAAGCGCACTTCGAAAAACGCGACAGAAGCAGCAGGAGGAGTCGTGTTATTGACCCCTGTGGGGTATATAGACGATGATAGATCTTCGCTCAGGTGCATTCGTCAACGCCATAAGCATAGATTGCCTCAAGAATGTCGGAATTCCAACAAATTTCTTTTAATTTATTGTTAAACAGCAGTCACGACTTTTTAAAAAGATAATCAAAAGTGTTTGTGGTTTGTAATATTTTTAACTTCTGGTAAAGTTTTACCACGACACACGACAATAAGAATTTAAACATTAACATGGCGTTTGTCCAAGGAGGAAACCCTTTGGGGAGAGGGATATTATTAGTATTCATATTGCTTTGTAATAATATTCACATTATGAGTGTTGTTATTATGTTGCTCTTATCATCAGAGTTGTTATTACCTTCGTTATTAAATGGCGCATTAGTAAAATGCCACGATAATCTATCTTGATATGGCTATGGTAGAGTTTCTGCTCTGACATGCACCGTCAACTGCAGGACCTTATATAGAAAGATGTATTTCTTTCTAAATCATGTCCAATCAATTATTGAATTGGCCACAAGTAGACTCCAATCAAATTGTAGAGACGTCTCAATGATTATATCATAGGGAATTGGATGCCCCTGAGCTCAATTTGGAGTGTCATAGCAAAGTGGTTGAACACACATTGACTCAAGACATTTCAGATTTCCTTTTTTTTTTTATTGTTTTGTAAAAAATTCACAAAAAATATTTCCACTTTGACATTGTGGCGTGTTATGTGTAGATCAGTGATAAAAAAAACTCAACTTAATCCATTTTAAATTCAGTCTGTAACACCAAAATGTGAAAAAGTCAAGGTGCATGAATACTTTCTGAAGACACTGCATAAAAACTCTCTATGCCCATTTGGAAAAGTAAAACAATGTCTAAATTAACATAAAGTATAAGTTGTGGTCCACAATTCTTATTAGTCCCCTACTGGTGTACACCGGAGGGGACTATAGGTTTGCACGCCGTCCCTCCGCCCGTCAGTCCGTCAGTCCGTCACGCAAAGTACAGTTTTCCGGACTTTTTTTCTAAACTCTTAAGGCTAATGATTTTAAACTTGGTACATGGTTTCCTCATGATAAGTTACAGGTCAAGTTCGAACTTCACGACGTTTCGATCATTTTTGACAAAGTTATGGCACTTTGAACTTTGGGAAATCTGATAATTCTGATGATCCTTAACTCAGTGCCATTTTAAGTTTTAATTTCCTTTAAAAAACAATTTCTCTGCAATAATAGGACCGATTGAGATACAATTTTCACCGTAGGGGGGACTCGGTCTGTAGAATACTTTAATGGTAATTATGACGTCACATGTCACGTGGTTCGGCCGCCATATTGTTTTTCGTGAAAACACGAAAACCCCTTTTTCTCTGCAACGGCTGAAAAGATCGAGGCCAACCTTTGCAGGCAGAATAGCATACACATGACGAAAAAAAAGTCAGCGAGCATGATGTCATGCGTCACATGGTTTCAGAGTTATGACGTTTTTAAGCATGAACCTTTAAAACCGAGCTCCTCCCTCATTTTTGATCCAATCAAGGGGAAACTTCTGTCAGGGAATTTGTACTGGGGGACTCACAGGACTCCAATGACCGGACACAGGTTACAAAAGGTCTAGTTTATTAAACTGTATTCACTTCATACAATTACCAAAATGATACCGCATAATATAATGGATCAGGTTAACTCTTTTCGCTGGTCCTTCTCGTTCATCCGACACTCCCGTTCGGTCAGCGCTTCACGTAGCAAGTACTCGTTCATTCCATCGTTCCGTCCGGCAGGGCTTCTGAGGACAAGTCCCTTTACTCAACGTTTGCTCTCGTTATATCGCCAAACTGGACTTAATCTCCTCTCCGCTAATGTCCCGAGGTCATGCATCGCACCGAGTCCTGGCATCAGCTCGCTCCCCTCCTGCTGTGATTTCCATTTACACAGCAGGGGGGGGGTGCTCTAGCCTGGGGCCTTGACCAGGTGTTTCAAGAGATTACATTGTTCATACACATTCCTAACTCATTTACAAACTCGTCCTTCACAGAGTTTGCATGTAAAATGTATTTGCTTTGTTACCAGGTTAATTAATAAGTTACCAGTGCCAATTAATAAGTTACGCTGAGTTACTCTTCCACAATTCCCTCATCTTTTTGTTTTTTTGTTTATATTAACCATTAATCTAAACATCAATATAAGTAAACAATCAATCACTACAAGTAAACATCATTACAAGTATAAGTAAATAATCAATCACTGCAAGTAAACATCATTACAAGTATAAGTAAATAATCATAACTTTGGTAATCAAATTCTCTTAGGCATACACCGTCATCCTGCAAGAATCACAAAACATTTCGTTGGTCATTGACTCCTTCCATATTGTTCAATCTATTGCATTTGCATCACAAATATATTTTCAAAACAACACTTCACCATCACCAAGATACAACAATTTCACTTCATTTTCAAGTTTTGTAAAGCATCTGCACCATCTGGCAAAAACGTTTGCCTCCACACAAATGTTGACTTTGTTTGAAAGGAAGGGCTGATCACTTGTGTTTGAATCCAGGTATGAAACATTTTCTCCTAATGTCTTCATAGCTCCTGCACTACTTCGTGTAGGATTTCGCTGTTGTGGTAACACTGCGGAGTCATAGACTGACCCTTCTCTCCATGTAGCATTCTTGCCACTTTTTTTTTTGTGAACCATAATGATTCCTTGAACAAGGCCTTCACCCAGTTGTAGTCGACTTGCCTCTTCCCTCATTGTGAGTGGGCAGCAAGTATTGGTGTGACGTTGATTGGCCAGCAAGATGTGGAACAGGGATGCCGGATGCATCCACACTGATGTTGGGACCATGGTGTTCAGGTCATTCATGGTCCTTACCAGGAGCAACCAGCAGAATCGTGCACAGCTGTTGTGACAAGGGCACAGCCGTTTTTTGCAGCTCCTTGCTGGTTCCCCGGACGTTGGTGAAGTAATAACATATGTCCCCGCATTTCACAGAGGTTGCAGGTAAAATGTCGTTGTCCTGCAACTTCTGATGTGGTGAATGTTCGAAGTCTTCGAACAAGAGTAAGTGATCGCCTTTCTTTCATATGTTGCAGTGTGATCCAGGCAAATGGTCACATAAATTTCCTTGGTGAAGGTAAGCATTCATCTCCAAGTTACACGGGAGAATGTCTTCATCATTCTTTGAGAAAGAGGGTGTATGCCACGATTAACTTCATTTTTTAGCCACAAATTTTCTTTCTTTCTTCTTCCCAATTCCGTTAGCAATCCCTCCAAAATGTGATCTCGTCTTATCCTTATGCTCAGTCATATCTGAATCTGCTTTCCGCACACACTGAATCAGATAGGGTACATCTTACCATGAAATCAGCATAATCATGTATATCTTCCGACAGTTTCACATTCAACAATTTGTTGTTTTTCCTTAACACAAAAAGTTATATTCATTTATATGCGTCACACAAATAATATTCAATCAGGTATGTATTTTATTACTAAACTAAGAATAGCATTGTATATGATTACAATCACAAACGGGAATACCTAATTCCCAACAACAATTTTCCCAAACCAACAAATTAAGCATAATGTATTATTACCATAATTCCTCTCCACTTTTTCTTTTCCCTCTTTTTTTCTAACAATGTGTCACTCGTGGCGATATGAGTTCATTGATATTGTAATTGACACAACTCATAACATTGTCGTTATGCCATTATCTTAATTCTACTGTTTATGTCGCCATAAAAGTCTTCCTTTTCTGGTTCCACATTTCTTTCCTCATTTGTCACTTCATGCGTTATCATCGTGTTGTTGGTTACCTTATTCAAACACACCGTCACTAAGGCTTTCAAGCAAGCCACCACTAAAACAATTGCCAATATAACTACTAAACCAACAAACAAGTCTGCTACTCCTTGTATATATTCATATCTGTGACATAGTTATATGTCGATGACATTTAACATTATATACCAAACTAACAAGCTTCCTAAAAGGTAAATAAAGAAAATCCCTTAATATGTAACATAATCAGATTATTTGTCTTACCCTGATCAGATCCCCCTATCAGATCCCCCTATCTCCCGGGGTTGAACTCAATCCCCTGATCATGAGTGTAGTTGTGATACATTTTTCACTCATGTTGTATTAATATCAGCAGGTAATTGTATGTCATGTAGGCAAATAAATGTCACTATCCCAAGTAGGAATACATGTTGAAAATGTAATGTTTATCAATGCAAGGGGTGTTAAAATGTAATTCAAATGACTGTAAATCACGACTATCATTTATCTACCACTGAATGTTCTGCTGCGCTGCTAGGTGCAGCCTCATTTTCTGTGGGATCGTCCACCTTAGCCCCATGTGCTTGCTTGCAATGAGAGGCATGAATCCAACTTTCTATTTTGGGTCCATATTTGTTTCTATTCTTATCAATCTCCTATGGTTTATCAATTCGTTCCAAGATACCGCAACCAAAGGTTTTAACCAAAGCTCTACCAAACTATTTCCAATTTGAACAAAAATGCCAGTGAAACAATGATTCGAAGGATTAACTTCAAGGGGTCAATAAATTTATTCTATAGCCAGATCTAATTTTCCCATCCAATAGTTTGCCTTGCCACATATCATATTATAACACCTTAATAAACCTTCGAAAAAATGTTTCCCATCTCAACAAATTTCCTTTTTTTACAAATAGCCATGTGTAACTTACGTATTTAACTACAATTTCCTCTCAATTTGTTTGGCCTAACTGGCCGCAAAAGTGGCTGCCAGCATGCAGTACCGTTTTTATCTACCAAGGAAGTGTTCCACACAAGACCTCTACCAAAATGTTGTTTGTAAAAACAAATCTGGGATTTCTGATTACATGGATGCACACTCTCAGGACATTTTCAGGCTGCTGTTAACAATCCACTACGATGACTTAATTCCTTTACCCATAATCAAATAATTAGTACAAATTGAGGATATTATCCCTATCACATTCTTTTATAGATTCATTATGTTGGATCTAATTTTTTCCAATAATTTTCCACTGCTGTAAGGCGGAACAATAGCTCTCATAAGTCTTAGTAATATCGTACTTAATTTGCCCAGCAGAGAATAATTTATTTACTATCCTTTCTCATCTGTTAACCAGTGACTTTGTTTAAACTCCAGAACTGAAAAACCCACAATAGTTCAAACCAGCAAAATTTTCTTTACTCTTTTCCCATATCATCTATGCCTAAAACACATCCATACATACAGCACAATTTATATGCTGATAAAATTCAAGTTTATATATATAAAATCCATGAGCAGAGTATTCTGGGAAGTCAGTGTAAGACCTCTCCCAAATTTGGATGATTTTGTACTTCCTCATTTCCTTTTATGAAGCTCATATCCATAAATAGATGTTATTCTCATATACATTCTATCAAAAATGGAATCCCAAAATTACTCACAATTTTACTATTAATTAATGGCTGCTCATAACCCAGCACATCAAATTTTTTATATTCCATTTCCCTTGACAAAAGAGATAATGTTCATAATCAAATTATATTTCTATTTTATTTTACGGATTCTCTGGATATTCAATCCCATCCACATATCCCAATCCCATCCACATATAACTATCCATTTCCAGACAGGCACACTGTCGGTGTCAACAATCTTGTAAGATTGATACACAAAAACACACACACACATGCATTATGCATATTTGTTTGCGTTGGAACCATTATTTACAGATCAGATGGGTGTCAATTTTATTTCAATTTCATAAAATTTGTCAATCAAATTCAAAATGCTTATAGACAAATGAACCAAAAGTCCATTCTTAGAAAACCTTTATGATGTCAAATTGAAATTACCCTTTCTGCCTTCACAATAATCTATCCAAATTTTGACTACACACCCATTTGCATGTCAGTCGACCATTGACCTATCAATTGTGCGGAACAATAGTCCGAAATTCCCACCTGATCATCATGTGACTCTTGTTACTTGCTTTGCCAACAATTGCAACGCAATTGTTCCAAACTTTGTAAATTTAAAATTGCTGTGCCCAAAATAGAAGATCCAATTTTGGCATTTGATCAATTAATTACTAATTTGCTTACAAGCAAAAGAAAAATGAATAATTCTTGCTCCGAAAACTTTTCAGACCCAAGAATCATCGACAGTTATTCATGTTTGTCCAGTAATCTAATTTGTTGAGGCCAATCGTCATTTGGGATTTGTCGCAATGAAGGCCTAATCATTGTCTGAGGTATCGGTCAGCACTGGTACCCTTGATCTTGGTTTACCCTATTACCTTGTCTTCCTTTTGGTATACGGACATCCTCTTTTCCAATGTCCCATCCGTCCACACTTGAAACACCGGTTTCTGTCGTTGTCTGATCTGTGCACCTGTGCACTTGTATTGCTGGGCTGCATCTCTACATCCCTGAGTTGCCACTGCAATCTCTCGTTATCTCCTGAAACACGAAAAAATTCTCTGTACCGTCCTTTTTGGGGAGACAACTGGAAATCTGATGGGACAACTGTCACTTTCATTCCTAATTTCGAGGGCAGTTGTGCATTTGTCTCCTCCACTGTATCCTGTATCCTTTTTATTTTAAGTTCTAGATCCGTTATCCGTTCTTGCTGTTCCCGTTGTCTGGATTCACCATCCCAAAGATGGAATGCAAGCCAGTCTACCGTTAGATTCTGTCTCTTCCTGGCTTTCAATCTTTGTTCCAATCTTTCCAATCGACTTCGCTCAAATGTACCATCTCTTGGAAACTCCTCATCATGTCCCTTTGTCCACAAATACCAATTCTCGACCTGCCTTATAGCTTCGGCACCATAACGGTCGTACATATGATGTGTACAAGTACCTTTTTGTGGAATTTCTGGTTGTCCTTGTGTATTCTTGCAGGCTCCATTTCCCATTCTGCCTTTTATCAAAGTAGCGTTGGATGTGTTGTAGCTTGTTCCAGGTTCCTCTAAAGCTTCACTCGTACCTCCAGGAAGGATCTCTCCACCTGTTCGCACGGTGATTTCCAGAGAATCTCCCTCAGCTGTGGCTTTTGCACAATCCAATCTCACAGATCAGTATTTGCAGATGAGCCGGAGGGTCAGTATGAAGTGGGTGAATCCTCAGGTGTCCGCTCTGTTTGACGGGGAAATCACACAATGGTAACCGCACATACATATCTGTATATAAACTCACCACCTTGCTCAATTTTCCCAGGTTGTCTCCACATTGATAATATCTCGCAAAGATATCAAAGCTTCTTTCTTGAGACCGCATTTTCATCAATCAAACAATCAATATATTCAATTCAATTTATTCAGTTCAATTTATGCAATTAAATTCAATCAATTAGATTCAATCAATTAACAATTCAATCAATTATTCAATTTCAATTAATTCATCAATATTCATCAATAAATCAAATTAATCATTTTGAATGACTCCTTGCATAAGCCCTTTCCCCAATGATGTCAGGACAGGTCCATCCATTGACTGAGATCGACTCATCGGTCGTCACCTCTGGTTCGTACCTCATGTCAATTGATGAATCACCTTCCTGTCCTAGGGTCATATCTGACATATTTCCCCATTTTGCCTGGTCTCCACAAATTTTCTTTGCAACCACTAAAGGCAACTCATCCTTCATTCGTGAGACAGCCAAAATGGATGGCAGATATTAAAGTTCATTGGAAAAAATATCTCATCATTTTTTCCTTTAATAGTACCCAAAATCTCTTGGCAATTTAAATTTCGTAAAACTACTGAAATAAGACTGTAAAATTCCTTCAATCATGCTAAATTTTGAAGCTCCATTGCTTGTAACACCCAATTTATCCCATAGGGCTTGAAAGTTCTTTCCCAAGTTCATGCAATCATTCTGCATTTGAACCCTATGATATCATTCATAATAATCATCATGATTTTATAGTCATGGTCATATCATAATCATCTATTTAAAACGAACATTTCCTTTATCACCACAATTATGTGGTATAATCAACAATAGAATAAAACTGTACATAGCAACAGGCTACCTCATGGCCACTCAGTATACCTATTGACAATAAGTCATAACAATATCGAATAATCATTGAACAATTCAAAAATCGCTTCCACTGCTCCAGCCGCAGCATTCGTCATTTTGTTTGCTCATCCGCATGACCAAAACGAAATAAAGGGAGCTCAACCATTACACAGCGCTTTTAATGGCGCATGCCATAGAAACTCAACGCAATTTCGACTCAGCCAGAAAACGAGCAAATTTTGCAGGATGTTAACTGGAATTAGTCGTGAAAATATATCCAAAATACACAAAAAATACACATCCACAAAATAAACAACAAACCCAAACAAACCCAAGGTCGACCCTCTTACACAGTAAATTACATCATTTCAGCATCGTATTGATTGCTGAAATATTCCAGGGTTTATACATACCTTAAAAGAGGTATGCGTGGTGTTGCCCCCTCCCACGTTTATTCCAGGGTTTATACACACCTTAAAAGAGGTATGCGTGGTGTTGCCCCCTCCCACTTTTAATTCCTCATTAAATTCCTCATTAAATTACTTATTAAATTACTTATTAAATTACTCATTAAATTACTCATTAAATTACTCATTAAATTATTCGTTAAATTACTCATTAAATTACTCATTAAATTACTCATTAAATTATTCGTTAAATTACTCATTAAATTACTCATTAAATTACTCATTAAATTACTCAGTAAATTACTCATTAACTTAACTTACATAGTTTCAGCATTGTATTGATTGCTGAAATATTCCAGGGTTTATACACACCTTAAAAGAGGTATGCGTGGTGTTGCCCCCTCCCACTTTTAATTACTCATTACATCGTTTCCATTAAAAAAAAACATCGCTTCTACTGCTCCAGCCGCAGCATTTGTCACTTTGTTTGCTCATCCGCATGACCAAACCGAAATAAAAGGAGCTCAACCATTACACAGCGCTTTTAATGGCGCATGCCATAGAAACTCAACGCAATTTCGACTCGGCCAGCAAACGAGCAAATTTTGCAGGATGTTAACTGGAATTAGTCGTGAAAATATATCCAAAATACACAAGAAATACACAAAAATACACTCCCACACAAATAAACAACATTTATTCCGTTCAACAGAACAAACATTTCCTCTATCATGACACGCATGTCTTCAAAATTATATGACCAAGAGAAAAAGTAAAATTAATTAAAACTGCGGGCAGTGATGATCCGGGGACCATACCGCTCCATCCTGATTGGACGAGTGCGTGCTAGAGTCGTTAACAACGACAGTCCAGATCCGATTGTTCAAAATTTCAACTCAATCGATCGAAAAATGAACGCAGGGATGCATTTTAAAGGTGCAGTGGCACTAACTGAGTTGCCACGAATATGGCCACGAAATTGCCAATATAGCCATCACAAAATATTTTCCTTAATCAATTGGCTCATAGCATAACCAATCTGCAAGTATTTCATCCGAAGATGTATCTCTCAGGAATTTTAATTAAATAAGTCATTTATAAATCAACGAGTTAATTTATTAAATGATTAATCAATAAATCAATATTTTCCTTGACAGCCACATCACTTGGTCAGTGTCATGTCCAAATATCAGCTTCCTTACTCAAAAGGTGCCTGAGTTAATGTAATGTAATTACTGTAATAAGATTACTGCAATTACTGTAATGATTACTGTAATTACTGTAATTACCGGAACTGTAATTACTGTAATTACCTCAGGTAATTACTGTAATGTAATTACTGTAATGTAATAAGAAATGTAATTAATTAAATAAGTACGGGTTCCAACAACAAGTTCCAACAACAAGTTCCAACAACAAGTTCCAACAGCAAGTTCCAACAACAAGTTCCAACAAGTTCCAACAACAAGTTCCAACAAGTTCCAACAAGTGCCAACAGCAAGTTCCAACAACAAGTTCCAACAACAAGTTCCAACAGCAAGTTCCAACAGCAAGTTCCAACAACAAGTTCCAACAACAAGTTCCAACAAGTTCCAACAAGTGCCAACAGCAAGTTCCAACAACAAGTTCCAACAGCAAGTTCCAACAACAAGTTCCAACAAGTTCCAACAGCAAGTTCCAACAGCAAGTTCCAACAACAAGTTCCAACAAGTTCCAACAAGTGCCAACAGCAAGTTCCAACAACAAGTTCCAACAACAAGTTCCAACAAGTTCCAACAAGTGCCAACAGCAAGTTCCAACAGCAAGTTCCAACAACAAGTTCCAACAAGTTCCAACAACAAGTTCCAACAGCAAGTTCCAACAACAAGTTCCAACAACAAGTTCCAACAGCAAGTTCCAACAGCAAGTTCCAATAACAAGTTCCAACAACAAGTTCCAACAAGTTCCAACAACAAGTTCCAACAGCAAGTTCCAACAACAAGTTCCAACAACAAGTTCCAACAGCAAGTTCCAACAGCAAGTTCCAACAACAAGTTCCAACAACAAGTTCCAACAAGTTCCAACAAGTGCCAACAGCAAGTTCCAACAACAAGTTCCAACAAGTTCCAACAGCAAGTTCCAACAGCAAGTTCCAACAACAAGTTCCAACAAGTTCCAACAAGTGCCAACAGCAAGTTCCAACAACAAGTTCCAACAACAAGTTCCAACAAGTTCCAACAAGTGCCAACAGCAAGTTCCAACAACAAGTTCCAACAACAAGTTCCAACAAGTTCCAACAGCAAGTTCCAACAACAAGTTCCAACAAGTTCCAACAACAAGTTCCAACAGCAAGTTCCAACAACAAGTTCCAACAACAAGTTCCAACAGCAAGTTCCAACAACAAGTTCCAACAACAAGTTCCAACAAGTTCCAACAACAAGTTCCAACAGCAAGTTCCAACAACAAGTTCCAACAACAAGTTCCAACAAGTTCCAACAAGTGCCAACAGCAAGTTCCAACAACAAGTTCCAACAAGTTCCAACAGCAAGTTCCAACAGCAAGTTCCAACAACAAGTTCCAACAAGTTCCAACAAGTGCCAACAGCAAGTTCCAACAACAAGTTCCAACAACAAGTTCCAACAAGTTCCAACAAGTGCCAACAGCAAGTTCCAACAACAAGTTCCAACAACAAGTTCCAACAAGTTCCAACAGCAAGTTCCAACAACAAGTTCCAACAAGTTCCAACAACAAGTTCCAACAGCAAGTTCCAACAACAAGTTCCAACAACAAGTTCCAACAGCAAGTTCCAACAGCAAGTTCCAACAACAAGTTCCAACAACAAGTTCCAACAAGTTCCAACAACAAGTTCCAACAGCAAGTTCCAACAACAAGTTCCAACAAGTTCCAACAACAAGTTCCAACAGCAAGTTCCAACAACAAGTTCCAACAAGTGCCAAATCAATAAGTATCAATTTTTTTAATTTTTTTTATTTTTTTATGAGCCTCGACCAGAGAGTGGTTGCTACTCACAAAACACTCGTCGCTAGCTGTTCCATTGTCTGCCGATTCCCACTCTGCTGTTTTTGTCTTATAATCTCCAAACAAGAACAGTACACATTTCCTGTAATTATCTCTCATAATCAGGATAATTTGGAACAGCCCTTAAACTAACATCAAGCAGATCAATTTTTATATTTTATGCAATTTTTTTTTTTCTCCATCGCCAGCTTTCATCATAATTCTGGACCGGCATGAGGGGGGGTTGTCTGTCATGAATTTATAGGCATGGCGGGAAAACTGAAAAAAAATTATTTATTTAAAACGGGTGTACACGATTGTACACGTGTACGGACGGACCTTACCGAACCGGCAAACAAGTCGCTTCATGCACATCAGTGGTGCGTTTCTTCGTGGCGCGTGTCAGAAGAATTACACAGCGCAGGAAAAATACGTATTTACAGAAATCGTTTAAAAAACTCGGATAATCGCTAAAATCGTTGTGGCCGGTGTACCATATTGGAAATATATATATATATAAATATAATTCCGTTTCCCGGTTCCCTGTCGCTCGCCGAGCGCCGATCAAGTCAAGTGCTTCGAACAAGTGCAAAAAAAAAAAAAAAGTAGTACTTTATCCGTGTGCGGGTGGGTAAACGAGTGTACCGGCCTTACACGTCCTGGAAGCAAGCGGTCGCAAGGTGCACACTTGCTCCGCCCGCTTCCAGGTCACAGTAAGGCCCTTTAATAACCAGCGCAAAAATACGTTTTTACAGAAATCATTTAGAAAAAAAACGAATAAATTGCTACAGTCGTTTATCGAAATCCCATTCGTGATGGCTCACGCCACCTATATCGCGGCATCGGTGCGCAAAGAAGCCCCAGACCACCTGCTCCCCCATGTATGTACCCATAACTTCCAAGTTCGTAAATCATATTGGACCAAACAAGACACACTCACCTTTTAAAGACTTGTTTGTGTCCAGTTGATGTCAGCGGTGCCTCCAAGATTGTCAGGGAATTTGTACTGGGGGACTCACAGGACTCCAATGACCGGACACAGGTTACAAAAGGTCTAGTTTATTAAACTGTATTCACTTCATCCAATTACCAAAATGATACCGCATAATATAATGGATCAGGTTAACTCTTTTCGCTGGTCCTTCTCGTTCATCCGACACTCCCGTTCGGTCAGCGCTTCACGTAGCAAGTACTCGTTCATTCCATCGTTCCGTCCGGCAGGGCTTCTGAGGACAAGTCCCTTTACTCAACGTTTGCTCTCGTTATATCGCCAAACTGGACTTAATCTCCTCTCCGCTAATGTCCCGAGGTCATGCATCGCACCGAGTCCTGGCATCAGCTCGCTCCCCTCCTGCTGTGATTTCCATTTACACAGCAGGGGGGGGGGGGGTGCTCTAGCCTGGGGCCTTGACCAGGTGTTTCAAGAGATTACATTGTTCATACACATTCCTAACTCATTTACAAACTCGTCCTTCACAGAGTTTGCATGTAAAATGTATTTGCTTTGTTACCAGGTTAATTAATAAGTTACCAGTGCCAATTAATAAGTTACGCTGAGTTACTCTTCCACACTTCACAGATCTGTTCTGCATGTCAATCTACTAAAATGTCCTTTTGGAATTTGCGATAGGGCACGTGGTTTGGCAGATATCGTTCATTAAACGAAAATATTAAATTAAAAAAATGGATATCTCTTGTTTATTCGAGAGTTCTCCTCAAGCCGCACCGCGCACCCTCAACCTCGTCTCGCGAACGTCAATAGCGCGACACAGCACGCGCTTTCGGGAGGGGCGGAGCCAAGCCGAACAACATATTGTTGCGGATATGAGGATTGCGTTTTTTTATTGTGTTGTATTGTATGGTAAATTGTTGTGAAATATTGCTTTATTCTGGACCCTCCTTACTACAGTTATGTATAAAGGTCAAAGGGCGTCCCATAATTAGGTCATAAACAATCATGTCAGCCAATCATAGATTTCCCCCTGGTTGATAGTTATATCTTTATTATGTGTATTAAGGTAAGGCCTTGTCTTCCATTAAGATGACACTCCATTGCACCAAGCAAAATAGAGTAGATTCCTTTCACATTCCCCTTTCATCATTGCCAAGCCTCAATTGCCAATTACATCCCCTCCAAGCCTCCATTGCCAACTGCACGGGGCACAGGTTTGTTACAGCGGTGGGTTGCTGATTTCACCCCAATAGCCGCCATTAAGCATGTGCTCAGCTCGGGGTCAGAGGGCCTGTGCCCACCAATCAGTGCCGAGGCGAGCTGACCGATGGGCGTGTCCTAAAGGCCGGCGGCTTGATCGCCGGAGGCGCTATAAAAGCGCGCGCGCAAGGTGCTGCCGGAGGATATCCAGGGAAGCACAAAGCCTGCTATTCGTCGCCTTGCTCGCCAAAGTTGGACCAAAAAAAGGAGTTAACAGCAAGAAGCCTGGAGGAGTTGGACAGGGAGACGTGCGTGTTGTTGAGTTGAGTGGTTGGACCAGACGAGTCAGACGAGTCCTGGAGAAAGCACGCGACGTCCACGCAGCAACACAGCAGCTTCAACAACAGCAGCTTCAGTAACCGCAGCTTGGGGCCTGGACGGCAGTTTTGAGCGGGGCCGCGAAGGAACGGTGGCTGCCAAATGCGCCGATCGTGCTGCAGCATCCTTGGACCTTCCTTTCCCTCCAGCCATCCACCTCCTGCCTTTCCATCCTTCTTGTGTACGTGAGTTTGTTTTGTTTGTTCTGTCCTTGGGTTAATTAAGACTGTAAATAAGCTAGGAATTTGCACTGTGTCTCTGATTCTTCTGTAAATTATTTTCTTATCTTTCCTTCTTCCTTGGTTACTTTGAGCATGTAAATAATAGGAAACAATTTAGTAGTATTTCCAACCTTTTCGTCTTCTTCTTCTTCTTCACATCCGTGTCACTTTTGTCTTTTCCCTATTGAATATCTGTGGCGCGATCCGGCCAACGTTCGGGAATCGGGTTAGTCGGGGTAACTGTTAGGGCCGCGGGGCCTCCGCTCAGCAAAAACCAACATCTTATCCGCGGTCCGTAACAATATATATACACATCGATCATTGATCGTGAACCGGAAAATATAATAAATTACTGATATTTCGCGACTCGAAAGGTTCTTTATCAACAACTTATTTTCTCGTATTCTGCTGACCTGTCTGCAAGGTGTATAAATCGAAGACCCGAGTGCGAATCACAGGTGAGCCCGTCTTGAGGTAATTAGCGATTGGGGACGATTCAGAACCTGTGGGTAAATAACCCTTGGTAATTTCCCCAACACTTTTCCGGACGACAGACTGCCTGTAGGGGACATGTATTGCAGCGCAAAACTAAGAATGCTTGTTATTTTGTGTGTTTGCGAGAGAAGCTGAAGGAAGAGTGAGGAGGGCGGATGTTGTGATGGTGGCTGGGAAAAGGGTGACAAACTGATGTAAAATTGCAAGGAGCGAACAGGGTTAAGAAATAAACTAGAGCAATGTGACTGCATTGCCAATATACCTCGGTGTAGTCCCTGCCCATGACAATGGGTACATGTCTTCGTTGACTGTCTTTAAAATAAACAAGTTTGATTTAATCACTTTAGCTGTTCTCAAGTATCACATTTTTCCACACATGACAGGTTTCACATCGATCGCTGAAGTGGTCTTGGAGGAGGGTTTTTTAAATATCGGCTTTCAAGCTCATAGTAATATGGCTGCCAAACCACGTGACATATGACATAAAAAATGTAGACTCTGCATAAGTATGGGTAGGGGAGCACATTTGTGAAGTTTTGTATTGATCAAATAAGGTTCGTTTGTCAATCCAATATGGCTGCCACACCATGTGACCAATTAAATTTTCGTGATCAACTTTTAATTGCCATGCCTCATCGAAGACATGTGTAAAGTTTTGAGTCAATCGCTTTGGTGGTATGGAGAAGATGTTTTTTAAGGTTTTAGGTTAAATCTGCCAAATCATGTGACCTATGATGTCATAAATTTAATATTTCAATACAAATGGGTCATTGGTCATGTACATGCAATTTCAGATTTTTAGGATAAGGCATTCGATTAAAACATTTATGGCTGGTATATCAACTTCACCGATGATGTGATAATTATCATGTTTTTGTTCCCCATTGGGAGTACTTGACAATGTGCCAAGTTTCAATTTTTTCCATTCAGCGGTTTCCTCAATATATTTTTTAATTATTTGCGTTTAATCCAAGATGGCTGCCATAACATGCGACCTATGATGTCACAGTGATCATAAAAACATTCTACATGGGTGTCGCTCCTACCCTGAAAATTTTGTCTCAATCGGATATGTGGTTGCTGAGAAAAACGAGGTTGAGCGTGTACGGATGGACAGGCAACCGAAAAACATAATGCCTCCAGCCACCTTCAGGGCGGAGGCATAAAAAGGTTTTAAGGCTATGTCAATTAAACTAAATTATTGCAAAACTGTTTTAATTACAGGTGAGCTATGGTGCTGGCTGCAAGTGCTTGAGTAATAAGAAGATGTTTCCTTCCTTTCTTCGAACATACCACAGTCTATTGTATTGGGGAAACGCATTTGCTCACTTGGTAATACACTTTGGCTGGACATATGTGGGCATCCTGGCAGTAGAAGATTCATATATTTGGGATGCGATGTCTGCTTTCATGGCTGATGTGGAGCATACAGGTATATGCATTGCCTTCCAGGAAATATTGCCTCAACATTATGAAGATAAAGATCTTGAATTAAAAAGTAAGTATAACATCACAGAACACGCAGCATCACAAGTTTACTTATATCACAAGTGAATTTTAAGACGAGATGATCAGTTAAATTAATGGAAAATACTAAATGAAATGATCAAACTGAAATACTATCAGGGACCAACGGAACACCCTCCCTTTATTTGGGCGGTGTATATGCAATGAAATGCTGCCTTGCATGCTCCCGGAAGTTTATGTTTAATGCTAACAACCCAGCGTTAATTTTAATCATCCGCACATTTATTGCAAAAAAATAATGTAATGAATTTGTTTTATGTTCCCAGAGATCAGACAATTAAGTGATAACAATTAATAAATTGCAAAATAAAAGTGGCAATGATGGTAAATGAAAGTGACAATCAGGAAAAAAAAAGTGTTGTTTTATACATCTCACAAAAACAAACGTTGCAAATTCGCGTTCTCGGGGCTTCACCTTTGTTTCCATTGGCATAATTTATGCTTTGTGATGGTGAACAAGTGATAATATAATCATTAAAAAAAACAAAAAAAAAAAACGTTTTATTTCAGTGGCGAATCCCGAGGGAGGTAATGGGGACAGGGCCCTTGGTTTTAAATTTTTTAAATATAGCCTTTGTTTGTTGTAATACACAATGAAAAGGTTTTTTACTTCACCGATTTAGTCCATTTTAAGATTTTTAACCCTTGGATGCAGTGATTGGGCCTCGGAGGCCCACAGGTTTTTTTTTTGTGGCAAAAACTATGCTGTACAATTTTTTTTGGAATGAGCTTCATTTTCACCGACTTTCATGTTGTTACACAAAATTCAGTGACATTAAAAAAAAATTTCATTCAGGCTCATGTGAAAATCGTTCTTCACTTATAACCCGAAAATCCGACACGATTGCAGGCCTGGGGCCTTTGAGGCCCCGCATAAATGTTGTTGTACTACTATGTTATATCATTATTTTCTTGATATGAGCTTCATTATATGTTCCGATAACTTGGTTACAAATAATTCAGTGACAAAAATATGAAAATTAAAAACCTTTACGCGAATACATTTGTGGGGCCTCCGAGGCCCAATGGCCCAATGGCCTCCGAGGCCCAATGGCTCCATAGGTGTAGGATTTTTGACAGTTGTGGACATATACATTCTAAATAAAAGGATTAGTGAATCATATTTTTGAGCAAATACTCCTCCATGAGCCTCAACGTTTTAGAGAAAAAAAGTTGAAAAACCAAGAACAAAAAAAATTTGGAAAAAAAAAAAAGAAAGATTCATTACTTGTATGGGATTATTCCAACTAATAGGATCAATGATTCTCATTTTCTGAGAAAATACACATCCATGAGCATCGACTTGGATTGAAAAAGGATATGAAAGAAAAAAATCTATAAAATAAAAAATAAAAAATACATTACACAAATACATCCGTTGGGCCTCCGAGGCCCAATGGCTGTTTATGTAGTATTTTTGACGCTTGCATCTAAGAGTTAATAAATAGCACCGCAAAGCGGGCGTAACCCCTCAGCCCATGCCTGGTGAAAGGAAGCCGTGGCGGCCATATTGAAAATCGCAGCATGCCCATTTTAGAAAGGCACCTTCCTCGACTCAACCCCAACAGACACTGCAAACATGGATTTAATCGGACAAGCCGTTCTGCTCGAAATTGATGGAAACCAATTTCAAGATGGCTACCGTGGCGGTCATATTGAAAATCGCAGCACGCCCATTTTCGAAAGTAACCTCCCTATACTCAACCCCAACGAACACTGCAAAAATGGATTTAATCGGACAAGTCGTTCTCCTTGAAATTGACGGAAACCAATTTCAAGATGGCTGGCGTGGCGGCCATATTGAAAATCGCAGCTTGCCCATTTTCGAAATAAACCTTCCTCTACTCAACTGCAACACACACTGCAAACATGGATTTAATCGGACAAGCCGTTCTGCTGTAAATTGACGGAAACCAATTTCAAGATGGCTACCGTGGCGGCCATATTGAAAATCGCAGCGTGCCAATTTTCGAAAGGAAACTTCCTCTACTCAACCCCAACACACACTGCAAACATGGATTTAATCGGACAAGCCGTTCTCCTTGAAATTGACAGAAACCAAAAGTTGACGGACGCCCGGACGCCCGCCCAGCCGCCCAGACGACATCCCTGACGACAATACCCCTTAGCCCATTGGGCTGAGGGGTTAAAAGCAACATTTTATTGGGAGCTATAAAAAGTATAGCTGTACAGGTGTAAAAACACCTGTGGGAAGCATGACTCCACACTACCACAGGCTCTGACTCTGGCTTCTGTTGGTAGTTATCACAAAGGACGACCTGACCGGAAACTGTCTTCGGCAGAGTTGGAAAGTGTTTCACACGACTGGACATGTAGGAATAATGCGACACTTTTGGAGAGCAATCTGATTTATTTAAATCTCACACGTACAAACATACAGTTCCCAACTGCCTGCATCGTACCCAGCCAGAATTGAATTGCCCAGTGCCACCCCGAACATCACCCTCGGCGCCGCCTGCTGGTTGTAGCAACACTACATTTAATAACACTACATGTAACAGAAAGGAAGATTTGTGTCAGATGGAGCAATAATAATTAATTATAAGAACTAGGGCATTGCCCGTACTATATCTATATCTAAAATTATATCCCCCCCCCTCTATTTACATGAAATGGTTTGGTCCAAAGCGAACGGCTTCCGGAGTTTGGTAAAGAAATCGCCATCGCGTGCACAAACGCGCAGGAAAGCGAATGAATCGCAAATTCGTTTTTATTAGTTTTAAAACATAGTTTAACGCCAACATAGTTTGCAAACGTGAAATAAATGAATACGCTCTCAAATGTGCCATCCGAGGCAGAGTGTGTCCGCCACGTTCGGCACACGCGATAGTTCGCTGCTCTCTGATTGGTTGAATCGTTTTTTGGACATAGCTCGGTAAGTAATTGTCCGATTAATATGAAACCTTGAAAAGGCACATCCTCGGGTCCCCAGCAATATACCTGGCAAGTTAAAAGTATATCGGACCCGTGGTTGTCGAGAAACAGCGGTCACAGACAAACAAACGTACAAACGTACAAACAAACAGAGATTACTGGAATTATAGATAGATAAGTAGAATAGACCCGGCAGGTTCACCACTGAGCATCCGCTCCTCATTAAGACTATCAGTGACCTTAGATAAGAGGTGACAGGTTCCGTTGCAGTGGCCATTGTGAGGATTGAGATTTTGAAACAGCATGACAGGAGTGTTAACTTTCAGTGACATCTCGTGTGGTGGCAGACCAGAGAGATCTATTGAGTTAAGAAACTCAAGTGGATAAACGGCAGACAGGTTTTGATCAGCCAAAACATCGACAGGTTTGACGATGAAAGCATCACCCAGTAGGCGGTCAATTATTTTTTACTGTTGAGAAGGTCAACCATGTTATTCGTTGTGATTAAGGTCGCACGTGAAACCAACCACTCAGAATATGTATGATTCATATATTTATTTGATTATTTAAGTCCAGTCCGGCATACACATGGTTGATAACATCATCTTCCGAGTTCACATGAAGAGCAGGTGAGCACAGAGTTCATTCACTGGTGAACATCGTCAATCTTGATCACTATCGATGCTGTGCCCACCAAACTGATATGGGATATCTGGCAGTTCAGCATTGGAGTCATTGAGTCCACATCCTCATAATCTAGTGGTTCGTCGATGATATCGATGAGCTGTTGTGGAAGAACATTTCCTTTGCACCATAGTGGCTCTAGCTTGCCATCCCTCAACTCACATCCATGGCCAACCGTTATGTTACGTCTGGAATATCTGGTTTAGCAGTATGAGGCCTCTTCTAGTTTCCAATATCATAGTTCACCCACCCTATGTACTACTCCAGACTTCTCTATGGTGGTAGTGTTCCCAGATCCACATTATTTGAAGGGTTGAGCTGTTCCTCCTTGGACTTGTCGCAGTTCATTGACTGTATGCACTCTAGCACAACCATAGATGGCACGAGTGAACACCTAGTTCATCAATCAAGCCTTCTGCCACGTCCCACATTTCTCCCAACCTGGAGAGTACAGCTGAAAACTTTGGTGTTTTCTGCAAGAGCTTTCATGGGCTTGATCTTTCCTTGTCCCTATAAGGCACTGGTTGTGTCATATCCAGTGTACGCATGGAGACACATGAGTACTTATCAGGGCTGCTATGTGTAATGTGAGGGCGTAGCGCAGTCGGATGAAGAACACATTTCTGTCTGGGCTTTTGATCCGGATGTACTGGTATCCCTTGTCAGTGGTAGAGGAATGTTGGTTCTGAGACAAACCAAAATTTAACATTGGTGAATGGGAAAAATGGAAAACGATTTGATCGAAAAACCAAAAACACCAACCCCCCCCCCCCCACCCCCGCCCCCACTATTTCTCCCACTTTCAACTAAATCTAACAGATATTAAATCCTAAATAGACCAACTACTACTTGGAGGGTCTATCTTCATCATCTTACTGATTAAATTGCAAGGGAATTCTACTAGTCCATCATTTTTATGTATAAACATGTTCGGCCAAAGATTTCATATTTTTACTGCCATTGGATTTAAGTCTTGACTTTGCCTCCAACTAAGCCGATCAACAAATATTAAATCCTCAATAGAACAGCTACTACTGGGAGTTTGTTATTACTGATATGGTGATGGTCTTTCACCATACTAAAATCTTTACATTAAACTCATATAGAGAGCCAATGAATATTTGTTTATGTTCTATTTTAGGGAATAACTTAATTTTCTTGTAACACTAATTGCCATCAAGTATATTAATAAACAATTTGTTGGAACTTGGTTCTTGGTTTAAATATCGTTGTTGAGTATAGATGAAATTTAAAACCTCGCTCAATGTTCTGTTTTGAGAGCCTCCTGAGCCACATATCATTTTAAGATTGTAGTAGATAATTTTTCCATTGATTTCTTGGCATCCATTAAATCTTATAAACCCCTCAGTCCGTATGCTTTATTTAGATTTGTCTTGGTTATTACCTCTCATTACCCGGTGTGTACCCCGGTTTAGAAAAGGTACGTATGTATCCCTGCATGTCGTAAGAGGCGACTAAAATGGTTGGCGTCAGGAAGGCATCCGGGCATAAAAAACATTGCCTCAAAAAGGGAACCATGACAATTACAACTACATATGGGCAGGGTACAGCCCGAAGTACACCGTGGGCGACCCCACTTCCTCTCGTCAAAACTCAAGGTGGGGAACCCGATCAAAGCAAGGGTGGAAATCACTCCATTTATGACGACGAAACGTCTGATGCCCGACGTGGAGATTGGTTTCTGAGGTTTTGGACATGGAATGTAGGGACAATGACAGGGAGATCAGGAGAAGTGGTGGAAGTATTGGTCAGAAGAAGAGTGGACATATGTTGTGTGCAGGAGACGAGATGGAAGGGAAGTGGTGTGAGAATGGTGAAGGGTAGGCAGGGACAGAAATACAAGTTTGTGTGGCAAGGGTGCCTGGAGGGCGTGAATGGTGTTGGTGTCCTCTTTTCTGAGGAGTTTGTAGACAGTGTGGTGAGTGTGACTAGAGTGAGTGATAGGTTGATGATGGTGAAAATGATGATTGGAAAGCTCTTGGTGAACGTCATCTCGGGATATGCTCCACAGGTTGGTTGGAGCAATGAACAGAAGGACAAGTTCTGGTGTGCAATAGAGAAGCTGATGGAAAACGTGAAAGATGAGGAAGTTGTTGTGGTAGGAGGAGACCTAAATGGACATGTGGGAAGGAGTATGGACGGTTTTGAGGGAGTTCATGGGGGTTACGGATATGGTGTGAGAAATGGAGAAGGTGAAAGGATTTTGGAGTTTGCTGATGGAGCTGACTTGTTGATTTGTAATACTCAGTTCCAGAAAGAGGATAATAAGCTTGTTACATACATGTCAGGTGGCTCGACGACAACCGTTGACTACCTGCTGGTGCTTAGGTGAGATAGGGGGCACCTCCGGGACACAAAGATGATCCCGGGGGAGAAGGCTGTTTCACAGCACCACTTGGTCTGCGACATAAGGGTGAAAGGTGTGAGGAGAGCTCGGCGGGTGAAGTACCAACCGAGAATGAAGGTGTGGAGGTTGAAAGAGGTGAAAGTGAGGGAGGCATTAAAAGAGAGGCTGAGTATAGTCGAGGATGATGTGGTTGAGCTTTAAAGTGGTTGGATGTCAATGAAAGATAGTCTGTTGGGAGCCGTTGGTGAGGTATGTGGATGGACAAAAGGACCACCGAGGCACTCGGAAACATGGTGGTGGGATGATGAAGTTGGAAAGAAGTTTGACGAGAAGAGGAAGAAGTTCAAGGAGTGGCAGAAGGCAAAGGGTATGGCGGCAGAAAAGGCAGAGCATGAAAGTTATAAGGCAGCCAAGAAGGCTGCAAAGAAAGAGGTAGCAAAGGTGCAGGAGGCATGTAGGAAAATGTTTGGAGAACGCTTGGATTTGGAAGCGAGGCAGAGAGCGGTATTCAGGATTGCAAAGCAGATAGCGAAAGAGAGGTGTGACGTGATGGGGGTGAGTTGCTTGAAGGATGAAGTGGAACAAATCGTTGTGGACCCAGATGGATGGAAGAGATAGGAAGATAAAGGAAGATGGAAGAGATATATGGAAATACTGTTGAATGCAGAGAATGAATCGGATGGCAGCATAGAGAGTAACCCAGTTTAAGGACCGGCAGAGAAGATTTTTTTTTTTTTTTTTTTTTGTATACAAGATCGAGGCTCGTGAAAGAGCGAACATTAATCACACAGAAAGACAAACAGACACAAAACATATAACATCGGGAGCGGTAGACAAGATGGGGAGAGAGGGGGAAGGACACAAACACAACATTTGAGAGCAGGGACCGAGAGACATGGAGACATCGAGAGATCTGAGAGAGGGCGAGGGCTTTGGGGGGGGGGGGCATGGGAAGGGGGCGGTGGGAGAGGTATAAAACATATGGACACTGCCAGGACTTCCAGGAAAGAAGTTGGAATTTCAAACAAGGTGGATCTGGGGTGAATTAGCGGGGGTAGAAAAGATCAAGGTTTTGGATGGGGGAAGATAAGAGATGGTGGTGAACAGCTGTTTTAAAGACCTGGAGGGAGGAGTGGGATTGAAGGGAGTGAGGGAGTTTGTTCCAGAGGCGGGAGAAAAGAGGAATGAAAGAGTGAAGGTGAGCAGAGAGCCGAGATTTCGGCAGTTTAACCATCAGAGGGTTGCTGGCAGATCTTGTGCGACCTGTAGGAATATTTGGGGGACAGAGCACAGAGAGAGCTGGGGGTGCAAGGCCGGAGAGGAGTCGGTAGAAGACAGAAAGACCACCTACCTGCCTGCGGTGAGTGAGTGAAAGGCCCTCAGAGATAGCTTCATCGCAGGAGATTCCAATAATTCTGAAAGCTTTGGTTTCAACAGCGTGAAGCCGAGCTAGGTGTGAGGCAGGAGCACCGGCCCATAGGGGAGAACAGTATTCCATTGAGCTGCGGATGAAAGCCTTGTATGTGGTGAGGAGCTCAGGTGTGCCGAGGAAGGACTTCGCACGACGGAGGATGCCCAGTCGGCGACTGGCTTTGGAGGCCAGCTTGGAAATGTGGTTTTCCCAAGAAAGATCATGGCAGATAGTGAGACCCAAAATCTTGAGCGACAGGACTTCTTGGAGAGGATTGTTGAGAAAGTAGATGGGAGGGTTGTCCAGTCGATCTTTTCGGAGAGACATAGTAAGAGTGTGAGATTTGTCAGGATTGAAAGAGATGTTCCACTTGTTTGACCAGTCTGTGATTTTGTCCAGGTCTTCAGAGAGTGAGGAGGCAGCAGACTGCCGATCTGAGGGAAGAGGAATGGAGCGGCAGAGAGTGGAGTCATCAGCAAAGAGATAGAGAGGATTTTCGAGAGAGTCAGAGAGATCATTGATGAAGACCAGAAAAAGCACGGGGCCCAGAACACTGCCTTGGGGAACTCCAGCCTGAACAGGAAGAGGAGATGAGAGAAACCCATTCAGGGCCACACGTTGACGACGACTAGAGAGGAAGTCCGCCAGCCATGCGTGGAGATTTCCATGGATACCAAAGGAGGAGAGTTTGGTGAGCAGAGCGGGGTGCCAGACCGTGTCGAAGGCACGTGATATGTCGAGGGAGACAGCTCTAATTTCCTGTTTGGCATTGAGGACCTCCATCCATTGTTGAGACAGCAGAAGCAGCATGTCCAGAGTAGAGTGACCTGGTCTGAAACCAAATTGATGATCAGAGATCAAGCCATTGGAGAAGAGGAAAGATTTCATATCCGAAGCAATGATGGATTCCATGACTTTGCTGATAATTGGGAGAAGGCTGATTGGTCTGTAGTTGCTAGGATCTGTTTTTGCACCTTTTTTGTGCAAAGCGGTGATGTTGGCTGATTTCCAAGCAGATGGCAGTTGACCTTGAGCAAAAGAGAGGGTGAAGAGAACAGAGAGAGGGTGAGATAGAGCAGCAGAGCAGGATTTTAGGACCCGTGGGCTGATGCCGTCGGGTCCAGTTGCAGAATCAGAGTCGAGGCTTGACAGAAACTTTTCCACCTTGTCAGGAGGAAAGGACACGGAGTCCAGGAGCAGCAGGGTACGACTGGGTATGGTGGGTACAGAGAGGGATGGGTTTGGGACACAAGATTTAGAGGCAAACACAGAGTTGAGGCATTCACCTTTTTCACGTGCGGAGTCAGCTGTGTAGCCGTTTGAGGTAAGGGAGGGGATGGAGGGGGAACAAACACCAGAAACGGATTTGACCAGATGCCACCAGGATTTGGAAGAGGGAGACAGATAAGAGAGTTCGGTCTTGAGAACGGAGAGATATTGTTTCCTGGCTCTCCTGAGGGTGGACACACACTTGTTTCGGGCTTTGTGAAAGGAAATGAGATTTCCTTCCGTTGGATTTGCTTTCCAGGAGACGAAGGCAAGTTGTTTCTGGGCAACAGCCTCACCACAAGATTCCATGTACCATGGACGGGAGGAAGGGTATGACAACTGAAGACGAGATGGGATAAATCTGTGCATGAGAGAGAGCAATTTACTTTGGAAGAATTCCCAGGATGAGTTGATGTCAGAGGTGGTAGAGATGGGAGACCAGTCCAGATGATTGATGGCTGCTTGAAGACCGTGCCAGTTGGCCTGAGTGAAATGCCAGACTCGTCGACGCTGAGCAGGCTCCCTGAGGATGGTCAGAGAGATGTCCACTTTAACAAGGACATGATCAGATGATCCGATCGGAGCAGAAGAAGAGCACCAGACATTTTCAGGGAAGTTAGTCATAACCAAGTCCAGAAGAGAAGATGTTCCGTTGACTGAGATCCGGGTCGGGAAATTGACAGATTGTGTCAGTCCCAGTGAGTCGCAGAAGTCCTTTGCTGAAGAGCCATGGCTGGTGAGAGAGGTACCCACACCCAGCCAACTGGAATGGTGACAATTGAAATCACCATATATGAGGAAGAGAGAGTTGGGATGAGTAGATAGAAGTTGGTCCATATCATCAGACAGCGAGATGTAGATGGAGTCATCACTGTTTGGTGGACGGTACAACACACATATGAACAAGAGGTGGGAGCGAAGGGGAAGCCGTAGCCAGAGGTATTCCTGGGGGTGAGGTGGAGAGAGTGCAGTGCAGGGCGAGTGAGGAAGAGAGTTTTTGATAAAGATAGCAACCCCGCCTCCAGGACGAGGCTCAGGTCTATCATACCGGAGGAGGGAGTAGCCCGGGAGAGATACTATGGAATCAGAGACATCATAAAGGAGGAAAGTTTCTGTTAAGCAGATCACGTCTGGTTTGACAGAAGCAACCTGTATGGAGAGATCAGTTAAGTTTGAACGAAGGCCCCGGATGTTTGAGGTCCATACCGTTA
Source organism: Myxine glutinosa (assembly GCF_964187855.1). Lineage (NCBI taxonomy): Eukaryota > Metazoa > Chordata > Myxini > Myxiniformes > Myxinidae > Myxine > Myxine glutinosa. The sequence goes on from NC_136263.1 coordinate 130,202,343, forward strand.
ATGAAGAGGAAGGGGGAGCATCAGATACAGAACAGGGGGGAGGAGGGGTAGGGTAAGATGTGGAAGAGGTGGAAGAGATAGGGAGAGCTGTTGAAGGTGTGTCAGAGATTTCAGAATAGCTCGGAGAAAGGGAAGGATGGGGCGGACAAAAGGTTTGATGGTGATTGGGTGAGCCACAATGAGGTGTTATTTGAGGAGGGGGAAGAGCGAGGCAGAAGGTTGGGGGAGATGGAGGTGAGAGTTTGAAGGGGGAAGAAGCGGGGAGGACGCTTTGAGGAGGGGGAGTGAGAGGGGGGAAATTGAGAAGCAATGAGGGTGGGGAGATTTGAAGGGGAGGGGTGAGGGGGGAGTTTGGGAGGGAAGGGACAAGGGGAGGGATTTGAAAGGGATGGGATATGGGGGAGATTTGGAGGGGAGGGGTGAGGCAGGAGTCTAGGAGGGGAGGGGCGAGGGGGCGTCTTGGCGGGGAGGGGTGAGGGGGTAGTTTAGGAGGGAGGGGGCAAGGGGGGAGATTTGAAAGGGATGGGTGATGGGGAAGATTTGGAGGGGAGGGGTGATGGGGAAGATTTGGAGGGGAGGGGTTATGGGGAAGATTTCGAGGGGAGGGGTGAGATTGGATTTTTGAAAGTGTACGATTTATGGGAAACGAACATTTATTGCAAAATGAGTTTCTTCTGACCTTCGAGTTAAAAATACGTTTAAGGACGCTGGATGGAGGATGGAGTGCAGGAGAGTTTAGGGAATGTAGAAAAAAGGCACTATAGGAGATGGATATTTTTTTTGGGATGAATTGATTTGGTGAGCAAGTCGAAAGCAGCCTTTTAAAGAAGAAGAAGAAAAAGGTGTTATAAAATATGACGGAATACATAACTTGAGGGGAAAGTGTAAACATTGAAGGTTAATGAGTGAAAACTATCTGGGGAAATGGGGGAGAAACACGTGGTCGAAGAACGAACGAACGAATAAGAATGAATAAACGAATGAGAACAGAGAAGGAAATGTTTTTTTTTTTTTTTTTTTTTTTTTTTTGGAGTTGAGATTTACACAAGGAAGTAGGCTATGGGTGAAAAGCCTGGGAATACAGAGAACGAAAGTTATTGGATCACAAACGACGGACCGCTGAGAGAAAAACAAAGCCTCAAGGTTGTACAGTGCACACTGTACAAGGCCTCAAGACACGACACAGCAAACAGACGATCAATTTATGAAAGATAAACACCGAGAAACAACCAAAGTTGCACACAATAACTTCACACACCGAAAGATAAATACAGTTTCGACAAAATACAATTGTGAACAGACTTAACTTCGAAAAACGTGGAGACCGTGTGGAGCTTCGAAAATCCCTCCCACCGTCCAAGTTCTGAACGGATTTGGATCCGTTCCAAAGATAACTGAGAAGGAAGTTGAGGGAGCGATAAAAGCAATGAAGAGTAGAAAAGCGGGAGGGCCGACAGGAGTTGTGGGAGATATGTTGAAGGCAGCGTGAAATTGGGGTGTGAAGAGAATGACAGATCTGCAATTTGGTGGTGAAAGAAGGCCGCATTCCAGTGGATTGGGAACTGAGTGCCCTCGTCCATCTATTCAAGGGGAAAGGTGACCCTCTGGACTATGGCTCGTATCCAGCAATAAAGTTATTGGAGCATGGAATTAAGGTATTGGAAAGGGTGCTGGAGAGGAGGATAAGGAAGAAAGTGAAGATTGACGAAATGCAGTTTGGAATTATGCCAGGAAGAGGAATGACAGACGCACTTTTTATTGTGAGGCAGTTGCAGGAGAAGTACATGGAGAAGAGGAAGAAGTTGTTTCGTGGGTTTGTAGATCTGGAGAAAGCATTCGATAGGGTTCCACGTGAAGTCGTGACATGGGCATTGAGGAAGTTAGGAGTGGAGGAATGGTTGATCAGAGTAGTGATGGCAATGTGCAAAAGAGCACGCACAGCTGTAAGGACGAAGGACCGGAACAGTGGTGAGTTTGAGGTGAACTTGGCAGTGCATCTGGGGTCGGTACTAAGTCCGCTACTATTTGTCGCTGTGATGGAGTGCTGGCTCGGAATGTAAAGGAGTGTTTACCATGGCAGTTGTTGTATGCAGACGATCTGGTGTTGATTGCAGAAAGAATGGATGGACTGAAGGAGAAGATGAACAAGTGTAAGGAATGTATGGAGACAAAAGGTCTGAAGGTGAATATCGGAAAAACGAAGGTGATGGCAAGTGGTAAAGCATGTGTTGAGGTGGGAAGAACTGGGAAGTGGCCGTGTGCTGTGTGCAGGAAGGGTGTCGGAGTGAACTCCATTCAATGTACAATGTGCGCTGAGTGGGTTCATCAAAAATGTAGTGGTTTGAGAGGGTCATTAACCAATGTGGCAGCTACATTCAAGTCTAAGGTGTGAACAGAGGGAGCTGCAGATGGAGGAAATGTTAAGTTGAATCTTGGAGACGGCGTGAAGCTGGAAGGTGTGAAAACATTTTGTTACCTCGGAGACATGCTGAATGGAGAAGCTGGATCAGACTCGGCAATGGTTGCTCGAGTGAGATGTTAATGTTAAGTTGGATCTTGGAGACGGCGTGAAGCTGGAAGGTGTGAAAACATTTTGTTACCTCGGAGACATGCTGAATGGAGAAGGTGGATCAGACTCGGCAATGGTTGCTCGAGTGAGATGTGCGGAGAGCTCGGTGCCGGACGTGGAGACGTGGAGATTGAGGTCCTCCAGTCAACGAAGAAGATCAAGGAAGAAGTTTCGGGAACTGAGTGGCGTGCTGACGAGGAGGGGAGTGTCGTTGAAGCTGAACGGAAAGGGGTATGCTGCATGTGTGAGAAGTGTTCTGATTTATGGGAGCGAGACATGGGTTATGAACATAGAGCAGCAACGAAGGCTGGAAATGGTGGAAATGTGAATGGTTCGGTGGATGTGTGGAGTATCGTTGAGAGAGAGAGGAAGACAAATGATGAATTGCGAAAGATGATGGGAATAGAGCCTGTGATGGATGCTGTGAAGAGAAACAGTTTAAGATGGTTTGGTCCTGTGTTGAGGAAGGATGAAAGTGACTGGTTGAGAAGAGTGATGGAAATGAATGTAGAAGGAAATAGAGGACGGGAAAGACCGAGAAAGACTTGGCTAAAGATGGTCGAAGAAGAAATGCGGGCAAGGGGGTTAACAAGAGGAGATGCAGAAAATAGGGCAAAATGGAGAAGATTGTCATGGGGACCGCAAGGCTAACCCCCGCTCTTGCAGGAAAAATGGCCTTAAAATGCCTGTTGTTGTTTGTTATTGTTTGGTTATCTCTTCAATAAGACTTTTTATTTTTTGTATACAGAATCGAGGCTCGTGAAAGAGCTAACATTTTATCACACAAACAAGGCAAACAGACAAACAAACAAAGTATATAAAAAGGGGAGCGGTAGACAAGATGGGGAGAGAAGGGGAAGCACATAAACACTATATTTGAGAGCAGGGACATGGGGAATGTGTGGGAGGGAGAGGGCTTGGGGGAGCCGGCGTGGGAAGGGTGGTGGGGGTGGGAGAAGTATAAACACAAGGACACCAAGGACTTACAGGAAAGAAGTTGGTATTTCAAAAAAGCGGGTTTGGGGTGAAATTAACGGGGGTAGAAAAGATCAAGGTTTTGGATGGTGGAAGATAAGAGATGGTGGTGAATAGCTCTTTGAAAGACCTGGAGGGAGGAGTGGGATTGAAGAGAGTGAGGGAGTTTGTTCCAGAGGCGGGAGAAAAGAGGCATGAAGGAGTGAACGTGATCAGAGAGTCTTGATTTTGGCAGTTTAACCATGAGAGCGTTGCAGGCAGATCTTGTGCAACCTGTAGGAATATTTGGGGGACAGAGCCCAGAGAGAGCTGGAGGAGCAAGGCCGGAGAGGAGTCGGTAGAAGACAGAAAGACCAGCAACCTGCCTGCGTTGAGTAAGTGAAAGGCCCTCGGAGGTAGCTTCATTGCGGGAGATTCCAATGATTCTGAACGCTTTGGTTTCAACAGCGTGAAGACGAGCTAGGTGTGAGGCAGGAGCACCAGCTCAGAGGGGAGAGCAGTATTCCATTGAGCTGTGGATGAAAGCCTTGTATGTGGTGAGGAGCTTAGGTGTGCCAAGGAAGGATGGATGACGACGACGGAGGATGCACGACGGAGGATGCCCAGTCGGCAACTGGCTTTGGAGGCCAGATTTGAAATGTGGTTTGCCCAGGAAAGATCATGGCAGATAGTGAGACTCAAAAGCTTGAGTGACACAACTTATTGGAGAGGATTATTCAGAAAGGGGATGGGAGGGTTGTCCAGTCGGTTTTTTCGGAGAGACATCGTAAGAGTGTGAGATTTGTCAGGATTGAAAGACAAGTTCCACTTGTTAGCCCAGTCTGTGATTTTGTCCAGGTCTGCAGAGAGTGAGGAGGCTGCAGTCTGCCGATCTGAGGGATGAGGAATGGAGCGGCAGAGAGTGGAGTCATCAGCAAAGAGAAAGAGAGGATTTTCAAGAGAGTCGGAGAGATCATTGATGAAGACCAGAAAAAGCACAGGGCCCAGAACACTGCCTTGGGGAACTCCAGCCTGAACAGGAAGAGGAGATGAGAGAAACCCTTTCAGGGCCTCCACGTTGACTTCGACTAGAGAGGAAGTCCGCCATCCATGCGTGGAGATTTCCATGGATACCAAAGGAGGAGGGTTTGGTGAGCAGAGCGGGTTGCCAGACCGTATCGAAGGCACATGATATGTCGAGGGAGACAGCTCTAATTTCCTGTTTGCCATTGAGGTCCTCCATCCATTGTTGAGACAGCAGAAGCAGCATGTCCAGGCTTTTTGATATTTAGCACATTCTTTATGTTTTCCATTTAAATACCACAGCTGGGATTATCTCCACTCTTTGGTTTGGTTATTGCTTGGTTCTGTCACTTATGTAGCAGAAAAATAATTTACTACAATCTCAAAATGATTTGTTTGTTTGGTTATGAGCTATACAATTGAGCTCCATGAGGATATCTCAAAAATTTACAGACGAATATGGACGAAACTTGGTGGAAAGGTTTGGTGTGTGACAAGAACAAAACGTTTAGATTTTAGTGAAGAACTGGATACGATAATTTTTAAAGTTATACTTCACAATTGAGCTATAGGGCTTCAAATGATCTACAGATACAGCACGATATTTCAAAAAGTTATGGGCAGGTTATGACAAAACTTGGAAGATGAGTTGGGTAAGTGACAAGAAGAAGTCAATTCGATTTTGGTTGAGGTCTGGATGCAGATCTGACCTATTAGTGGGATACAAAAAGTTCGTAAACTGTTCAGCCTGGCGGAGGTACGTGCTCTAGTGAGTGACGTTCCAGTTTGTATGATTGGTCAAATCTCAAGGAGTGTGGATTGCACTTTCCGAAAGTAAAACAAAATGAAGGTTGGGATTTCATGATTTTTCACACATAATTCAATATTTGATTGCTTCACTGAGCGGGTTTGCCATGGTTGAGATGAAGGTGAATGCCTCTGATTGGCTAGACAACGTCTCATTGGAGTTTGCAGTTCAACTCTTCTTAAAAACAAGGCAAACTCTCAAATGGTTTGAGTGGTTAGACCACTGTCGATAAAATGTCTGAGGGGTTGTATAGTTTTAAGACTTGATCACATCTAAAGTCATGGCAAATAATTAATTGTTACTGAAGGAAATTTACCCAATACAGTCATGCATCACCATTGTGATAAAACCACATCTACCACACTGCAATTTCCAGGATGTACAGCTGAGTTTTTCATGACCTAGCCATGACCATGACCATGTGGTGATGCTAGCCTAAAAAATAACTGACCCTGCTCATTCTTGTAATGCGTTGTTATGTTGCATTAAATATGACATTCTCAGCAATACCTCAAACATATCTTCTTTTGTCAAGATGTCAAAAATAAACTGATGAGATTACAAGACGCTGGTTTATCTTTCTGCTTGCAACTTCAAATGGTGAGTCAAGCCTGACAATGATGACTTTTCACTAGAAGTTGAATGATAGGACCATTGTACATGAAAAAGCATGCGGAGTATGGTAAGGCCTTATGCATACTGGAGAGAGGTTTAACTGCACTACCATATGCATCATGAACCCTTTTGGGATTTGTTCAAGGAAGTTACCCATAGATTTGAAGACAAAAATTACCATCAGATTTTGAATCTAACAGTTTGACCCACATAAAAACGTGATTTCTCATGCAGGTTCTCTTTTGAAAAGCACAGAAGCAAGGATAATTTTCTTGTTGTGGCAATACAAGGACATTGTTATGTTTGGGGATTTTTTCTTGAAGCACAACATCACTGAAAAAACATGGATGGGATTTATTGCTTCACCTCTAATCAAAATTCCAAAGTATTCACAAATTTATCAAGGATCCTTTGGATTTGAAATGCGATCGGGTTTCATCCCAGGTCTTTCTTCATTTATAACAGGAATCAAACCTAATGTGTCACTGGTAGCCAATACATTGCAAAGTGGCAAACAAATGTCAACACAAACACATGAAACCGGCACGTCATCACATAAAATGTTTTTTCATACAGAAAGCAAAAAGAATTGTGAAAACATCACTTGCTATACAAATGATTTAGGTGAAAATTATATTTACCCCAATTGTCCTGACAAACAATGGATAACTAATTTCAGAAAACATATATTTAAGTACATCAGTGATCGAGTAACATCGAATTTCAGTCTTACAACAAATGAAGAAATACAAGCAAGCCAGATTTACACTAAACACTGTCCTTCATACTACAAATATATTCAGAACATTTGGGAGTCATCTTTGAATTGCTCCTTAAACACAGCAAGGATGAATATGAAACAGTGCACAAGGAATGATATAGCACATGAGATTGAATCAAAATTTACTGATGTTTCGGAGAACCAGTTTGGTTATACGACTTATATGGCAGTTTATGTTATTGCACATGCATTGCATGACCTTTACACCTGTGTTTATGGGTTCGGGCCATTTACAAATGGTACATGTGCCAACAAATATGATGATCTCAACCTCTGGCAAGTAAGTTTGTTTTATATTGTTGCGGATATGGGATTTGGCCTCCATATCCGCTTGTAAATATTCCCCTATTTCCCCAATACTCCCCAACTATCCCCAATCCCCCATTCCCTAGTCCCATTGTCTGTAAACAACACTCAGTAGAACCGACCTTCCCCTTTTTCCCCCATTAAATGTCGTGCCCAGGTTCACCGCATCTCACGTAGACAACTTTCGGACATCTTGCTAGTTATTCTTAGTCTATGTCAGTTAAGGACTCGTTTCCATTAATTCTGACTCTTCGTTGCACCAGAATGTGATTGTATGGCACCAGTAGTGAGTTAAGGACCTCCCCATACCTCCTCCCATCTTCCTCATGCAACAACAACAACAACAACAACAACTACAACAACAGCGCGCGGGGAGTGTGCGTCCTCACTCCGGCTTGGTTAGCCGCCATTGCCCATGTGCTCCGGCGGGGTTACCACGAAGGGGCTGACTGTCGGCCCCTCGTCAAGGGCGTAGCCCGGTAACCCCCAGCACCCAATAAGAAGCGGCGGGCCAATTCCATCTGGGGCGGAGCTAACGAGCTGAGGGCGTGTCACTCCCCGCCGGATATACGCAGCCACTTACCGGACGTGACGTCAGATGCGCCCCGAGCTTGAAGTGAAGAGAACCAGTCGCCACCTCCGAGCGCTGAGAGACCTCCCGCATCTCTGGACCGGACCGGGTCGATTCTGTCCCTGAGCACAAGGTGCACCTTGTGCTGACCACCGACTACCTGCCCTTCCTTGCCATCAATCCCTGTGTGAGTCAGTTTTGTCCCGTTTATCTGTCGTCTGTCGGGGTTACTATAAGACCGTGATTAAGTGCCTACCTTCCTATGCTGTCCCTCTTGTCCTTGTAATCTCAACGTTCCGAAATATTATAACCTCCTCCGGAGGTCTTGAGAACTGTACCCCTGGTGTCGTGTCATTTAACCCAGCCGTTGTGTCCTTTCCTCAATTGATTTAGCGTAGCGCGACTCGGCCAACGTTCAAGTATAATCGGGTAAACTGTGCAGACGCGGTCATACCAAACCGCTCGGTAAACCAACATCCACAACCGCGTCTGTAACATTTGGTGTCGGGAAGTGGGATTCGATCCGGAGCGCGTTTCACGCGCTCGAAATTATAACAACGAAATTTAATTGTGTTTTACAAAAAAAATAAAAACCCGAATTTTGAAAGTCGCGCTATGGCAGACCAAGACGGCTGGGTTCCGGTAGAGAGTGAGGCAGGGTCGATCCAGGACCAAATTGAGGGACAAGAGGAGAGCAAAGCAGTGAGGGTAGCAGATTCGCAAAATAGCGCCGTCACGCACGAGGTAGCGGGCGCGCAAAATGGCGCCTCGCACATTGCCACGGCGTCCACGCCCGCGACCGTGGTAGCGCCACCGGGGGATTTGAATCTTTTTTTTATGCAAATGACGGCCCTTATGGAAAAGAATAGTGAGCAATTGGGAGACCAAATTAGAGGTTTGAAAAGCAGTATGGGACAAATGGGGAATCGGATGGATGCTCAGAGTGAGCAAATGAGGGCTGATAGTGAGCGATTAGAGGGCCAAATGGGGGTAATGAGGGACGAAGCGAGGGGTACCGGTGAGGGGTTAGACAATAATTTTAAGGGATTAGACAAGAAATTTGGGAAGTTAGACGACAAATTTGAGGGGTTAGACAACGGGATAAAAGAGGTGAAAAATGGGTTAATGGGGGTAGAAAACAGAATGGCCGCTCAAGAGAATCAAATGGAAGGGATGCAAAAGGGGTTAGAGGGGTTAGAAAACAGGATGGAAGGCAAATTGAGGGACATGAGGGACCAAGCGGAAAGGGAAGTTAAACAAATGGGGCAGCAGATAGAGGGGGTCAGAATGGGGGTAGAAACCAAACTGGATGCTCACAGGGAGGAAATGGAGCAGATGAGGGTGACATCTGGGCAGGAGATGCAAGTGATGGGAGAGGAGATCAGAAGAGGTGTGAGTGAGGAGGTCGGAGGAGTGCGCGAGGAGGTGAGGCACTGTAAGGAGCGCATGGAGAAGGAGGTGAGAAAGGGGACTGTAAAATTGCGAGGGGGTATAGAGGAGTTGACGCTGGGAGTAGAACAACTGACAGTGGGACAAAAGGAGTTGGGGGACCAGGTAAAGAAGAACACAGCGGTAATAGAGGGTTTAAAATCGACACAGAAGGAGATGAAAAAGGACGTAGGGGTAATTAAAAAAGAGTGTCAGACGGTACATGAGGACTTGACGAGGAAAATGAACAAGGTGGTAGAGGTGATGGAGGTTAAAGAGCGGGAGGTGCGGGAGCACATAGAAAAAAATAAAGTGGAGTTAGAGGAAGAACTTAAAGGGGCGCACGAGGAGATGAAGGAGGTGAAGCAGAAATTAGAAGAAGTGGAAGAAGGGGTGAGCGAAATTAAGAAGCGACGGAGAGAGGATAAGAAAGAGATAAAAGAGGAGGTAAAAGAATTGGTCCAAAGTCTGTGTTCGGATCGTGATGATGTGCTCATTAACCGGATGAGGGATTCGCAGGTGATGGAGGAGAAGCGAAGAGAAAGAGGACCCGGTGTAAGTGGTGACCAATATGGTCGTGCGTATGATGCGCCAGGTGATTTAATAAGCTTGGGGGTCGAGATAGACCCGGATGTTCGTGAGAGGCCAAGAGTGAGGTGTATGGCTGGTCCGGAGGGTATGGAACGAGAGGTGTGAGGTGTGGGTGAGCAAGGTTGTGGTGGTATGGAATGGGTAGCGGGTTGCGGAGGTGTGACCCATGCATCGACACCAACAGGGGTAGTTGTTGGAGGGACCGGCGAGGCACGAGAGCCCCTTGGGGGTAATGTACTGTGGGGGCCCGGCCGGTTCGGCCCCGCACTGACCCCGCAAGGGGCGACGCACGGGGTCCGGCAGGCGGGCAACGACTCGCATACGAGGTGGTCCCACAAGGTCCGTATGGCGGCAAGAGTGATCTACGCGCGTACCTGGCGCAGTTTGACTGTGTGTGTAAGGGCAACGGTTGGGGTGTGGACGAAGGTGGAGTACACCTGGTGGCCGCATTGCGCGGCGCGGCGGCGGAGGTGCTGACGGCATTACCAGTGGGTGCTCTCACCCTGCCAGCCCTCCGCGACGCCCTAATTAATCGATTCGGCATTGAACAGCAGAGCGAGCTTGTTAAAGCTCAGCTCGCGCTGCGAAAACGCAAGCCCCAGGAAGCCATCGGGGAACTTGCCCACGACATTCGCCGCGCAGTGGGGATCGCACATGCTAGCATGGCAGCGGATTCCCGGGAAAGCCTGGCGCTGGACCATTTTATCCAGGCCCTCCCGGACATTGAGCTCCGGCAACAGCTCGCCATGTGGCGCCCGCAGACTCTGAGCCAGGCGGCTGATGCTGCGGCCCGTTGGGAAGCAGCGAGGCCCCTGGCCCGGGGGGGGCGAGCGTCTCGCAATGGCGGTCCGCCAGGTGGGACCCCCGATGGAGGGCGGACCCCTTAGGGGGCCCGCCCCCGACGTGGGTCCTGACCTGGCGGGCATGGTCCGGAGGCTGGTGGACCAGCGCCTGCGGGACCTGGACCATGGCAGGCGGCCCCGGAGGTGGCCCGCGGTGGACCACGAGCGGGTAATCCAATTCGGACCTACAGGGGGGGGAATTTGGAATTCCGGAGACAAGCACCTTACCAGGTGAGGTGCTACACTTGCAACCGTCTGGGTCACCTGGCGCGGCACTGTCGAGCCACGCGCCGGGATGATCCCCGGCGGTTGAGGTCCTCAACTCCGCCCAGGGGGGAGCGGGTTAGCCGACCCCAGACACCCCCCCGCCAGACCCCGGGAAACTAGAAGGTGTCGGGCACGTAGGGCGGTGTTCGGCAGAAGAGGATGGAGGAGAGCCCTCATTGACGCGACAGGTCATTTATTGTGGCCAAATTGGAACCGGTAGCCTGACAATCAGATGCAAAATTGCCGGCGTGGGGGTAGACGCCGTAGTGGACACAGGAGCTAGCGCCACGATCATCAGCCCTGTGGTCCTTGATTCGAGCGCAGGTGGCTGGGATAAGATCCAGTGCCTGCAAAATTATAGTTTGCAACTTGCTACCGGGGTAACGGCCCCGATCATAGGGCGTGGTTCTGTGACCCTCAAGTTAGGGTCGGTAAGGAGGGAGATAGATGTTTGGGTGGCGGAGGTGTGCGACCCATGTTTAATAGGGTTGGATTTGTTGACTGCCAGCGGTTGTAAAATCGACTTGTGCTGGGGGATCCTGCAGGTGGGAGTAGAAGAGCTGCCGTTAGGGGGAGTGAGCACGGCCGAGAGAGCGGAGCTGGAGGCTTCCAAGGCCGTGACCATCCCCCCAAGGGCCGAGGCGATAGTGCCGGCCCGGTGGGCAGCTCGCCCAACATGGCAGGAGTCCTGCGGCCTGGTCGAACCGGTGGCAGCGCAATCCATACCGGGTTTAATCGTGGGCCGCACCCTTGTAAAAACGGACAGACCGGTAGTGGCCGTCCGAGTAATAAATATGAGTACAGAACCACACACTATAGTAAGGGGCACGAGGGTAGCTGGCTGCACCCCAGTTGAGGAAGTCGCGACAGTGAGGGGCGAGAACGTCCAGCCGAGCCGACCCCGGGGGGAGCCTTCAATAAGAAGTAGGAATTGGCCCGATCCCATTTGCGAGATGGTAAATCGTAGTAGCGTAGAGTTGGGAGGTACCCAGAGGGAGGCCTTACACAAACTGGTTGGGTCCCATTTGGACCTCTTCTCCCTGTCCACCGAGGATATTGGACGTACGGGCCTGGTGAAACATCAGATCCACACCGGTGAGGCCCGGCCTATTCGTCAGGCCGCCCGACGGCTCCCTTGGAGCAAGAGGGCGGAAGCTGACGAGCAGGTTGAAAAAATGCTCGACGCAGGCGTGATCGAGCCCTCGGGAAGTCCTTGGATGTCACCTGTTGTGCTGGTCAAAAAGAAGGATGGGACCACGCGGTTCTGCGTGGACTATCGCCAGCTAAACAACGTGACACTCAAGGACTCATATCCCCTGCCAAGGATTGATGACACCCTCGATGCCGTTGCCGGCTCAAATTGGTTTTCAACTTTGGACCTCAAGAGTGGGTATTGGCAGGTGGAGATGGATAGGGCAGGGAAGGAGAAAACGGCATTTTCCACAGGTAAGGGACTGTATCAGTTTACTGTGATGCCGTTTGGTTTGTGTAACGCCCCCGCCACCTTTGAAAGATTGATGGAGCATGTACTGGGCGGCATGCCATGGCAATCATGCCTGGTGTACCTGGATGACGTCCTGGTACATGCCCAAACGTTCCCCCAGGCGGTAGCTAATTTGGACCAGGTGTTCGGGTGCCTCAGACAGGCAGGGTTGAAGCTGAACCCGAGTAAGTGCACTTTGTTTGCAAGAGAGGTGGCCTATCTAGGTCACGTGATCGGCCGCGAGGGGGTAAAAACGGACCCAGACAAAATTAAAGCGGTAGAGGAGTGGCCCGCACCACGTACCATCAAAGAGGTGCGGGGATTTTTGGGACTCTGCTCCTACTACCGGCGCTTTGTGGCGAAATTTGCGGAGTTGGCCCGTCCCCTCCACCGGCTTACGGAGAAGGGGACGCGATTTAATTGGCCACTGGAGTGCCACGAGGCCTTCCAAAAATTGAAGGGGTGTCTGACATCCGCACCCCTTCTAGCGTACCCCACTAGCAACGGGGCATTTACCCTGGACACGGATGCGAGCCAGGAAGGATTGGGCGCAGTTTTGTCTCAGACACAGGAGGGCGTGGAGAGAGTGATTGGTTATTATAGTCGGGCCTTAAGTAGGCCCGAGCGAAATTATTGCGTCACTCGCAAAGAGTTATTGGCTATGCTGGCTGCCATGAACCATTTCCACCCGTACTTGTACGGGCGGAAATTTTTGGTTAGAACTGACCATTCCTCCTTGCAATGGCTCCTTCGGTTCAAGGAACCAGAGGGCCAAATTGCAAGGTGGTTGGAAAAGTTGCAGCAGTACGATTTTGATGTGGCCCATAGGGCCGGGAAGGCCCATGGTAATGCGGACGCACTCTCTCGGCGTCCTTGTCTGGGGGAAAACTGCAAATTTTGTGAGAGACACGAGGAGAGGGAACAATTGGGCGATTCGGACCCGACCCTCGTTGTCCGGGCAACCCGGGTGAGAGGGCCAATTTTGCCACTAACCACAGATGAGGAATTCGGAACTTTGGCATGGAGCACGGCCCAGCAGGAGGATCCTGTTCTGGGGCCAGTGTTCAATTGGGTCAAATTGGGGCAAAGACCTAATGGGGAAGAGGTCACCCCCCTCGGGGCGCAAACAAAGGCATATTGGGCTCAGTGGAAAACCCTGGAATTGAAGGATAACATCTTGTATCGCAAGTGGGTGGAGGTTCCCTCTGATAAAACTTCCTGGCTGGTGGTAGTCCCAAACAAATTTAAGACCGATATATTGCAACAGGTGCATGGTACCCGCCCCGGCGGCCATTTGGGCAGGACAAAGACGACATCGCGGGTACGCCGGAGGTTTTATTGGGTGAATATGGGGCGCGACATACAGGACTGGTGTCGGAGATGCGACGCCTGTACTGCCAAAAAGGGACCAGCACGGAGGATGAGGGCCCCCCTTCAATTACTCCAGGTGGGGGCCCCCCTAGAGCGGGTGGCCATGGATATCCTAGGCCCACTACCCCGCACCCGCCTAGGTAATAAGTACATCCTCGTTGTGATGGACTACTTCACCAAGTGGCCGGAGGCCTACGCCCTCCCCAACCAAGAAGCAGGGGTGGTAGCGCAGTCCTTCGTGGAAGGATTTGTGTGCCGGCATGGGATTCCACAGGAGTTGCACACCGACCAGGGACGAAATTTTGAGAGCAAATTGCTAAAAGATGTGTGCAGTCTCCTGTCAATTCGAAAAACCAGAACAACGCCTTTAAGACCTCAATCTGACGGGATGGTGGAAAGATTCAACCGAACTCTAATCCAACAACTGGCACTGTTCACCGCCACCCGTCAGGATGACTGGGACGAACATCTCCCTTATTTGCTCATGGCCTACCGAACCAGCCAGCACGGGGCCACCGCATGCAGTCCAGCGTTGCTTATGTATGGGCGGGAGTTACGGGCTCCCGCCGACTTGCTATGCGGTCCCGTGCCAGACACAGTGGTTAACCCGCCGAGGGAGGGGTACGCACGTCACCTAGAGGAAGGCATGGAGCTAGTCCATGCCTTCGCCCGCCGCCAACTCCATCTGGCGGGGGAAAAGATGAAGCGCAGGTACGACGACCGGAGCCAGGGGAGTCAATACGCTCCAGGGATGAAGATTTGGTTCTTTAATCCCCGGAGGCGGAAGGGAAGGTGCCCAAAACTCACCTCCCCCTGGCAAGGCCCAGGAGTCGTCCTGTCGCAAATCTGTGACGTGGTCATTAAGATCAAAATGGGGCCACGAGCCCTCCCTCGGATCGTCCACGCCGACCGGATAAGGCCTTACACCGGCGAGCAGGCGCCCCCGTGGATTGCCTCGGCTTTAGATGCCGAGGCGGGACCCAGTACCTCTGAATAAGGGGGGCTTATTAGTGCCAGAGGACTGGGGGATTGATGAGCGATGGGCCCGGTGGGTAAGGGTGGCATCCCTGCCACCCTTCCCATGGTGGGGGCAAAGGAGCAATAGCTTATGGGGTGTATGGCAGTGAAAACTAGCCCGGGTGGGTTAGGATATTGATAGGGCCCGAGAAGATGACATTAGGTAACGTTAAGGTTAGTTAGTGACTGATACCTGTAGTGGGGACGCAGGTAGTTTAGTGTGGATTATAATGACGTGGGAGCGCAATAGGTTAAAGGGACGACTGGGAAGCGCAAGTTTCAGAGGGGAGTAGTTAGATGAGATGATGCTGTGTGAGGATTGAACGGGTGTGATTGCACAGGTGTGCAACTGGACAGGTGTGTGGAGCAGTGTATGAGTAGTAAGTGTTGTGGATCAGCGCGAATGCGCTTGGGGAGAGAAGGGTGCAGGCGGCACCAAGAGTGAGAGCACAGGTGTGCAAGTACAGGTGTGTGGAGAGAGTTGGAGTAAGTGGTACGGAGTGGTGTGCATGGTGCGAAGGTGTGAATGGGGGAAGAGTGGACCCCCATCACGGATACCCGGGGTGGGTAGTGTAAGTGTTAGGTAGAGGGTATAGGTAAATTGTGGTTGGATATTGGCATTTGTGGTGCGGTTGCAGAATGGTATTGTGGATGGGTGCATTAGTGTTGTGGAAATGGCTGGGCGTGTAGCCTGTTAGTGTGTGTAGTTGGTTGGGCACTCCACCACTGTGAGGATGTCGGCCAGGTGAGGCCGCAGGTGGGCTCTGGGAGCCGTTAGTGTCAGTGGGGCCCGAGGATCCGGAGGACGGACCCGGGTAGCCCAGTGCCAGAGAGGGCACCGAGTGGGGAGAGCGCCAGAGGGCCTTCCCCAGGTAGTTAGGTTAGGGTAAGGAGCAGGTAAGCTCAGAGGCAACTGCAGTGGTGGAGGTGTGCAGGTGGGTAGACCCGCTGGGAGAGGTACACGCCACGGCCCAGAAATTGTGCGAGGGCACCGGGAGATGAATCGGGGGAGTGAGACCCCAAATTGAAAAGCACCACAGTTTGGTCAAAGGGAATTGGTTTTTAGAACCCATAGTGTAAGAGGGCCAATGGATTGGCAGGGAAAGACCCCGGGTAATGTAAAGTTGTTAAAGTCATTTAGGAAATAGTTAGGATTGATGAACCTGTCGCACCATACGCAGCCACTTACCTGTGGTGATGATGACTCCACACCTGTGTTTTCTTTGTTTTGTGTTGCAGGAAGTAAGGATTGCTGTTGGATTTGTGAGACGCATCACGACGTGGATGAGACATTGGGGTGATTCCATCTCTCCCTCCTTAGGAGGGACTGATGATGAATTGGTAATGGCAAATTTTGATGTTCAGTTGGAGATGGCAAATTTTGATGAGAGTTGAAAATGGCAAATTTGATTGGTTAGGAGGGAGAGAAGACGAATTTGGTTTATGGGAGGAACGGGGAAGACAGTAGGGACGTTTGTTGATTTGTAAAGTAGATGTTTATGGGTAGTGTTGTGTTGTGTGGATACAGTAAGGGGTAAGGGAGGGGCCATGTAGGTTACCTGGTGGGGGGGGGGGCGTACGGTAGGAACGTACCTGTCTCACCTGGTTCCCATGTGCCCCCAGTGTGCATTACCTTACATTGCGTGCACTTTTGCGCCCTTACCACCTTACTCACTTGTTTTCTTCTTTTGTCTCCCACCTCCGAGGATCTGGTTTTGGGGCAGAGAGAGAGGGGAGAGAGGTGCTGGCTCCGCAGTTGTGGGCCTGCACTTTCGCTGCTTGCTGCCGGGATCGATACACCATATGGACCGCAATGTTTGTGGCCGCCCACCATGGACCGCAGTCTTTTGCGGGCAAGCACCACCCGTTGATGGACCTATGGGTCAACGTGGCACCTATGCCATACAGGTGAACCACTAATAGTTGGCCACCAGACGGCCACAACCTAGAAATGGACGTGGTTGGCGCCTTTCTTTATTTTTGAAGGAAGCCAGAACACCAAGTGCACCACATGAAGGCAAGACCAGCGGCAGAACATCGGCTGGCTGCGACACCACCGGTGATTTATAAACACTTTATTGGTGCACCGGATGGTGCTGACTGTACATGATGGGGTGGTGCTTTTGGTGCTTGGAAGGGGTGCTCTGCACATTATTAAAGGCCGTAAGGCCACAGAGCACTCGTGGGTTGGTGTATCGATGCTGGCATGCGTGCTCTCTCTCTATGCATAACATCTGCATGTGTTCCTCCAAAAACAGGTCCTGGATCGTAGTGTAAATATCAGCGTAGTCTTGTGTAAATAATGCTCCCTACCGGCTGTATGTTTAGTTTGCGAATTCTTTCCGCGATTCGGTTATCCTGTGGGTGTGTTTCTGTGAGGAGAAGGGTGCAACGTCGCAGGGGGACATATTTACTCATTTGTGAATATCTGTAAAACTGTCACACTCAGGGTAGAGTTAATAGTAGAGGGAACTACATCTGAGTGCCACACTAAAATAGGTAAAAATTTATCGGGTCGGGATGCCCCGAGGGTAGAGAAGGGTGCAATGTTGCGGATATGGGATTTGGCCTCCATATCCGCTTGTAAATATTCCCCTATTTCCCCAATACTCCCCAACTATCCCCAATCCCCCATTCCCTAGTCCCATTGTCTGTAAACAACACTCAGTAGAACCGACCTTCCCCTTTTCCCCCCATTAAATGTCGTGCCCAGGTTCACCGCATCTCACGTAGACAACTTTCGGACATCTTGCTAGTTATTCTTAGTCTATGTCAGTTAAGGACTCGTTTCCATTAATTCTGACTCTTCGTTGCACCAGAATGTGATTGTATGGCACCAGTAGTGAGTTTAGGACCTCCCCATACCTCCTCCCATCTTCCTCATGCAACAACAACAACAACAACAACAACTACAACAACAGCGCGCGGGGAGTGTGCGTCCTCACTCCGGCTTGGTTAGCCGCCATTGCCCATGTGCTCCGGCGGGGTTACCACGAAGGGGCTGACTGTCGGCCCCTCGTCAAGGGCGGAGCCCGGTAACCCCCAGCACCCAATAAGAAGCGGCGGGCCGATTCCATCTGGGGCGGAGCTAACGAGCCGAGGGCGTGTCACTCCCCGCCGGATATACGCAGCCACTTACCGGACGTGACGTCAGATGCGCCCCGAGCTTGAAGTGAAGAGAACCAGTCGCCACCTCCGAGCGCTGAGAGACCTCCCGCATCTCTGGACCGGACCGGGTCGATTCTGTCCCTGAGCACAAGGTGCACCTTGTGCTGACCACCGACTACCTGCCCTTCATTGCCATCAATCCCTGTGTGAGTCAGTTTTGTCCCGTTTATCTGTCATCTGTCGGGGTTACTATAAGACCGTGATTAAGTGCCTACCTTCCTATGCTGTCCCTCTTGTCCTTGTAATCTCAACGTTCCAAAATATTATAACCTCCTCCGGAGGTCTTGAGAACTGTACCCCTGGTGTCGTGTCATTTAACCCAGCCGTTGTGTCCTTTCCTCAATTGATTTAGCGTAGCGCGACTCGGCCAACGTTCGAGTATAATCGGGTAAACTGTGCAGACGCGGTCATACCAAACCGCTCGGTAAACCAACATCCACAACTGCGTCTGTAACAATATCCTTCATCATTTCACCAAGGTTTATTATTATGTTGGATAAAAACATTATTTCCCTAAATTTATTAAATGGTATATTGTCTTTACTGGAGTAAAACGCAAATTTGAGGAAAAAAGTAAAATATAATCTTCTATTTTTACTACTCACATTTGACATCGCTCACATTACAGCTACCATGATCTGATTTGCGCATGGATAAAAAATCAAATCTTTTTAATGCAATACAATAATTCAAAATGCCAACCTAATCTAGTTCAAATAAATCCTGCAATGATAAAACCTCTTGTTGAAGTAAAAACAAACCAAAAAATAAATGAAAGTGGAAGCAAAAAGACACGTGTACTTAAAAATGTGTTTGAAGATTAGGGCCTAATTTACGAAAGGTGCTTAGTCAACGTTTTGCTAACACACGACTTAACTCTTAAACAGTGACAAAAACATTATTGTATGCGCACAGCTAATCGCCCGACTAAATATTAATTTACGATGGGCCAACAGGGTGTTCCAAAAAGACCCGGACAACTTTGGATGTTAATATATTTAGTACCACAAATGATTCAATGTAGTACCCTTTCTTTTATGTGATACAGAGACTCAAAGTTTTCTTTATTTTCAGATAATGTAAAACAGGACCGAAAGTCTAACAGTGGCGTAGCCGGACTTGTACAATATTATAAACCACAAACACACATGATTAGCTTTTTAAACAGTCGCAAATGCTGTTAATAACATTAAACAAAGAAAATTGGAGGAATCCAGACATCCGTGAGGTACGTTTTACTTATAGTACTGAGGGAAGATCTACTGTAATCTAGATTATACCCCACAAGTGTTGGGTACGTACAGTTTTGTTGGAAGAGACGTAACGCCGATGCTTTCGATATTTGATGGTCATTTTAACAATCGGTTTGTTTGTGTTTCACACTGAATGAAAAACGTGAAAGTAGAGCATGGCGATTGTGATATGACAGGTTCTACGATATGTTCGGTTTGAACGGCATATAAATCAAAATGGTGGGGTGTGGAGAGTCAGCCGCCGTACCGCCGTAATGACATTAAACGTAATCACATCACCCTGTCATGTCACCAGATCCTCAGCTCTGATTTGTATATGCTTGAGGGAACATACATACATACATACATACATACATACATACAAACATGCAGACGGACAAAGACTGTTCTAGCCAGCTTTACCCTATGGGCTACACCATAAAAAATATAATGTAAAAGCTGTTGATGTCAAAGAAAACTGCGACTCCACAGGATAAAACTCAGTGCGTCGAATGGTTCATCGAGACGAGATCAGACATGCAAGTTCAGCGTAATTTCCGTATAAAGTATGGAAGAAATCCGCCATCTCAGACTCATATCAGAGAGTGATACAAGCTGTATAAGAAGACTGGAAGTTGTCAGAAACGGGAAAGTACCAATCAACCAAGTGCAAGTGCAACAGATGTTGAACAAGTGCATGAATCATTTCACCAAAGTCCCAGAAAATCAATCGGACTCACATCCAGAAAACTGGGACTAAAAACCACCACTGTACACAGGATTTTGCATAAAATGCTGAAGATGTATACCTACAAGTGCAGATTCTGCAAGAGGTCAAACCAAATGATGGACCCAAATGCAGTGCATTTGCCTTGGAAATGCTCAGTCGCAGAGGATGACGAATATTACTTGAAAAAGGTCATGTTCACAGACGAAGCATGCTTTCATGTATCGGGGGAAGGTCAACCGGCACAATGTGAGGATCTGAGGATCTGAAAACACCAACATGGTCATTGAACATTTATGCGACAGTTCAAAAGTCAATGTGTGGTGGCCTCTCCATGACCGCTCAGTGGGTTCGGTTTGCTTTGCGGAGGATATAGTGACCTCAAAAATTCACATGAACGTGTTGGAAGAATGCACCTTCCCACAGATTGAAGACCTGCAACCTGATACCATTTTTCAACAGAATGGCGCAGCCCCTCATTTGGGCTTTAGTCGTTTGAGCCATCCTGAATAAAAAAAATTCCAGGTCCCTGGATTGGCTGAGACAGACCAACCACCTGGCCCCTACGATCACCAGACATAACCCCCCTTGATTTTTTCTGTGGGGTTTTGTCAAAGATGTTGTCGACAAGACCAATGTGGCAAAACTGCAGGATCTTTCTTCTCGGATCACGGCTGCATGCACAACGGTGTACTCAAACATGCTGAGCCATACATGGCAAGAACTTGTGTACCACCTTGATGTCATGTGCACGACAAACGGAGCTCACATTGAAGTGTATTGATGGTGTGCAGAAAACATTATGAGTTTCTTTATCATGTATAGGCACAAACCAAAAAGTATCATCGTATCATTTGTGGTTCTAAATATATTTACAACCAAAGTTGTCCGAGTCCTTTTAGAACACCATGTACAGCCATTTGGTTGTGTGGGTCTAAACAGCCAATTAGCCTGTGAAACACCACCCATATTTCCAACATCCAATAGAAATGATGCATTCGCATAGAATGGCAGCAACACGGACACAATTATTGGAGGATGTTGGACACACACACACACACACACACACACACACACACACACACACACACACACACACACACACACACACACACACACACACTGATATCTATTTACTGAGTACGAGGATGTGACAGGGTAACTGTGGTTAAACTTAATTCTGCTCTGAGTGTGGTGTGTTGGTAGCAGCCTTGGTGAGATGGTAGGGTGGGGTGAAGGCCGACCAACTCCCCGCGTGGAGTGTTTATGGGAGACGTGGGAACCTCAGGGTCACAGCGGCTTCTGCTTTGGATTGATAAATGCAAGCACCTTTGTACTCGATCTGGCAAAAGGAAACATTTACTTCATTATTGATATGAAGTTTATATTGTCGTGCAGACGGCTCTGTGAAGACAGAGCATCCATGGATGAAATCGAGCTTTAATGGAGGGGTTTATTCAATCCAATGGAGGCTGACCCGCGAGCCGGGGGCTTGGGGAAAGATGCCGCTTACCTGCGGTCCGACGATGTCTTCACCCCTGCAAACAATTAAACTCACACGAACACGGAATTTAAGTTGGTTGGGAAAATAATACAAGGGTTTATTTAATAAATATCGGGACAGGAAAAGAACGCGCCGGTAATAACTAAACCTAAGTTGGGACGTTCCCACTCACAGACTTCACATACAGCACAAATTAATGGAAGGATAATCGAAAGGAACCGTTTCGTCATGGTGTGGAATGTGGTGCGTCTTATCTGTCTCAGTAGTCCGCAGTCGTCAAGGATGATCCAGCTCGGAGCACAGTCTTCCGACCGCGGCTCTGGTCAGCGGAAGTAGGCCTCGTTCCGCCCGTGTTCGCGCTCCACCAGGCCCACGGGTGCCGCTGCATGCCAAGCCTCGTGTCCCCGCGCGATCATTCGTGAGGTTCGTGTGTGAATCCAGGTAAGAGAATCATCAGCATGCCAACGTCCTTCCAACATCCAAAGGCAAGAAAAGGTCCTGCACGAAGGGACTGTCCAGAGCAAGAGGCCAAGGGAAGAGAGAGATCCAGGCAGGATCAGTCCAAGAACGAGAAGGGCAAATGTTCACACACAAACGTTCACCACCAAAGTCCGGACCAAAGTGACAAAATGTCCGCAACTCCAAGTCTCTTGTTTGGCGTGCTCTGACGTCATCCGGGACTCTTACCAATTCACGAGTCCCCTCCCACCAGTCATGTGACCCACCCACCAAATCCTTGGTGTCCATCCATTGCGCGGTGGGCGTGGCCTCAGCCTGCCTTGAACGATGTTTGCCCACCATGGTGCCGTTGTACGCGGCCACTTCCTGTCGGTCTTTTCGGTCAGTCATTGTGAGGGGGAGGGGGGGGGGGTTGATTAATGTGTGTGCTAATGGGGCCTAGCTAATGCATGTGATGTGCTGCCATACGGGACAAAGGGATTGAGCACAGAGATTATGACGTACAATGGAATCTTATCCTTATTCCCTAGAACTATTTATCACCGGATCATCCTCGTATGATCACAGGTACACACTTAATCTGACATTCGGTCTAGACAGGTCCTCTACTTATTTACATTGACGTGGTTCTAGCTACCCACAACAGACGAAGCATGATACCTATTCAGATCTACATAAATCTATATATTCCCCTACCCCAAAATTCATAACAATATGTTCCATCTTGAATGTTATCAAAATATAAAACCATTTTAAATGGACATGGGTTTAAATGAAGGGGCAAATTATTAATATTGTATTTTGGTTAATAAAATGGTTTTAAAACTGAATATATGCATTTTCATACAAAGGTCAAGATGCCCTTGGCGCCTAACAGTCTACATTCCTCATATTGTGTACGTGGTACAACCTTTGATCTACTCTGACATAATCCAAAACATTCTATCTGTCTGTGACCTTCAATGATGATGTACAGTCTTGGCCAAAAATATTGGCACCCTTGCAATTTTTTCAAATAACTCACAATTTTCTAAAAAACATAAGTTGAAATTGACAAAAGTATTTGGTCTGCACAATTCTGTATTTCACTGTTAATATTACAGAACCTTTGTTTTTGATTCAGAACTTAATATATCCTTTTAAATTAGAAAATAAAAAGAAATGGCATTGACAAAATTATTGACACCTTCGACTTAATATTTGGTAGCACAGCCTTTGGAAAAAATAACTGCAGCCAAGCACTTCCTATAGCCATGAATGAGCTTCTCACACCTCTCTACTAGCAGTTTGGCCCACCCTTCTTGTGCAAGCTGCTCCAGTTCTCCCAGATTTGAAGGGTGTCTTCTCCCAACTGCTGTTTTCAGATCTCCCCACAGGTGTTCAATGGGATTTAGATCTGGACTCATTGCTAGCCACTTCAGAATAGTACAGCGTTTTGTCTTGAACCATTGCTGGGTGCCTTTTGAAGTATGTTTGGGGTCATTGTCCTGCTGCAAGACCCATGACCTTCGACGGAGACCCAGCTTTCTGACACTGGGTTGAACATTGCGTTCCAAAATGCTTTGGCAATCTCCTGATTTCATGAGGCCATGCCCACATTCAAGGCACCCAGTGCCAGAGGCAGCACAGCAACCCCAAAACATCACTGAACTTCCTACATGTTTGACTGCAGGGAAGGTGTTCATTTTGTTATGTGTTACCTCCCCAAACCCCGGATATGGTGCCCCTCAGAGTCTCGAGAGGGAGCGTGGCCAAAAGATTTGTTATTTTGAGTGTTCTAATAAACCATGGTAAAACCACACCAATGCAATTTTGTAGAACAAAATAAGTAATTGTATTAATAACTCTCACATACACAATAATAACACTCTTAAAGAAAGTACCATGAAAATATCATTTGCATCTCATGAACTATACATATGATGGTTCCATCATTCCCCAATACTCTCCAATCAATAAACTCACGATACGCCAAACATGAGTGGAATGTAACAATCCCAAAGATTGTGCACGAATCGTCACGCTGGGTGAAAGTCGAAGTCGTGCAGAATGGCAAGAACAACAGGCAGGTATCGGCGCAGCTGCAGACGAGGAGTTACGAGGTGAGAGGTCAGACAGAAGGCGGCGTGGTAACGATCCCCCAAAATGTGAGTGTAATCCCTGTCCCACATCCACTAATGATTAAGCCGATATGGAAACCAACGGCAATCAACACGAAGAGGTCGATATGGGAATCCCAACGACAAAACATGAAGCACCAGGTGGACGGCCTCCTCGAGGAAAAAATTGTGTCTCGGCCTGCAATGCAGGCACTTGTTTTCCCGCTAACAATAGTTCACGCTCGGTACCAAAACCTGAGATGCAGGTTTAATTGCAATCGCAATATGGGATGATGTTGCGGACAATCACTTTTAAGGGAAGCCTCAATTCATTCGCGACCAATATTGAAAAGTCCGCTCACAGCCTTGATGTATCTCATGGCTGTCTCCTTCCTCAGCTATTTTTCCTCCTCCCCCCTTTTCCAGTTTCTTTGGTGTGTTTTTATTTTTCCTCCACAAACATTTTTTCCCCTATTACTAAAGTCATCTCCATTTCACACAGAAATCTTAACAACAATATTACCTGAAACTAAAAATCCTACAAGTATATAATAGCAACAAAGGTGGAAGTGACGAATCCGTAACATTTTCTTTGAAGGGTTCATTTTGTTTTCTGTAAATATAGAGATGATGTGCTTTACCAAAAAGCTCGAATTTGGTCTCATCTGTCCACAGGACATTCTCCCAGAAGGATTTTGGTTTGTTCAGGTGTAAGTTAGCTTGTGGATCTAGTTTAAGATTGGTGTGCAACAGGGTGGATGATGGACGCAGTGGATCTAGTTTATCTGGACTTTGAAAAAGCTTTTCACAAGGCTGTTGGCTCAGGTGTCTGTCTGTGCACATATTTTTCAAAGGTGTCAGCCATGTTTTTCAATGGTGTTGTTATGGATTATTTCACAATTGTTATGGATATTAAGGTAGTTGTGGCATCAGCATAACAAAATTTGTCTGTCTGTCTGTCTGCACAGAATAAATATGATTTTCTCTGCAACAGTTTGTCTGATTGACAGGAAATTTTCACCATAGATGTACCTCCTCCTGCAGATTTTTAAATGATAATTATGACATCATAGGTCACGTGGTATGGGCACCATCCTGGAAAAAAAAACGAAAAAATCTGCACCTCTATATCTCCGAAAGCGCTGGGTAGAAAAAAATTGAGGCATGGCTCATTGTAAAGAACTCTCCATGGGGAGTAACATATGTTAATGATGATGTCATAGGTGCCTCCATTATGATGTCATAATTTGACAAGTACAAAACTTCATCTGCTTAAGATGAAATTTATTGAAGGTCATCTCGGGATAAATTGGTGGAGAAAAAAAAATGATGACGTCATCGATCACGTGGTTCGGTCGCCATATTTGTTTTAACACAAAAGCCTTAAAAACCGCTAAAAACATGTGCTGGCGAGGGTCTGCAATCTCTGATTGCTCTTTCTTGTTTGATGTTGATCTTGTTATTGTTGTATAGCCTCAGACTTTTCTCTCGAACAAGCCCTCGCATGGAGACAGCCGATCAATCGCCCAGAAATGACCAAGAGATCTCCCACATTCAGGATAATGTACCCCACCTTCACATAGTAAGGGCCACGATAGAGTTAGAGAAAGAGAGGGGGAGGTAAGGAGAGGGAGAGAGGACACAGAGACGGGGGAAAGGGTTGGTCCATGGGTACCGATCGGCAGTCTGACCGTGACCTGGCCCTGACAAATCCGAGCAGCAGGGAAGAATGGGGAGATTTGGCCCTCGACTTGTGTTGGGGTGTACAACCACCACGAAGAGGAATCCCTTATTGTTGCAGTTATTGGATGTTGTACCTTACGAAGCATCTATTATGATGTGGATACATTGAACTATGTGTTGAATGTCATCACATGACGAGAACCAAAAATGGTTTCAAGCTTGTGTTCTTTCTATAGTGACCATCATTTTAAAGTTTGACCAGATAATTGTTTTGCAGCTGCTTTTTTACCTGCGTAAAGTTAACTTTATCAATAATATGGGTGAAGCAATGTATTTTGATGACAACGGAGATCCACCTTCAAGACATGAGCTTGTAAATTCACAACTGGATGAGAACGGCACAATTATTCTGAAAGTGGTTGGTTTATTTGACACACCACAAGGTGAAGGAATAACTATTTACCCTCACGATATATGGTGGAACAGCAAAAATCAAGAGGTACGAGACATTGGTTAATTTAAGAATCTGATTGTTGTGTAAAACCACTCAAAACTACACGTATTCTGAAATTGTAATTGTACTCATACTCATAATAACAAGCTTTGTAAAAAATAACAGTAATAAAAGACAACATGTAAAGCTCATGACGATATTGATTAGCCAAAGTTATTGTTTTGCAAAACATATTTTCTGTTTTTTATGCAAACACCGCCTCACCCTGCCAACAAAAATATAGATATCACATCCATAGCCTCAAATGAATGGAGATATGCTTTTATTAGGCGTTACGGGGTCAACCTCGAGGGGAGCCCCAGCAGAAAGATGTATGGTCCTTGGGTGAAAATAAGTCAATCAATAACGAGTCCACACCAAGGGTTACGAACAAACCCCAATATATTCCCAAATCCCGCACAGGAATCACAATGCGTTTACAGCACTTCCATACAATCCTTATCTATATTATAGGTGGCGCCACCTTAACCCACAACAGTGTTGGCAACACTCACGGCCCTTGCCCCCAATGTCTCTGCACGCCTCCCAGGTGACGGCGAGTCGATCCAGCAATCGGGGAAGCAATGTCCGATTCCTGCATGCCTCCCAGGTGACGTCGAGTCGATCCAGCGATCGGGGAATCTATGTCCGATTCCAATCCGGGGCGGGGAGTGAGGATACTTGACAACCTCAGCGAGGATACCCAACTTCGCAGGTTCCACAGTAATCTGGCGCTATCCTGACGCGCGGACTTCGGTTCACAGAGGCACGGTTCCCTTGTCCTTCACGTTCGGCGGCTCAGTCTCGAGCTGCAGTCTCAACTCTCAACCGTCTTCTTCCAATCTCTTTCGCGCGCCAGGCCCAAGGTGCGACCCGTACACGCCCTCGTAGGCGTCGAGGCAAACAGCGCCGGGCGCTTGGTTCCTTCCAGGACCACACGGCACCTTGACACGTAACCGGCAATCAATCACCCCGCGCAGGTAACTGCTCTCGCCAGACGGACTTTTCCAACTCCGTTCCAAAGTAGGTAACGATCGCCACCGCTCGCGTCGGAGCTCTCGAAGCTTAAGATGGCCGCCCTCTCTTCTCCTCCTCCTCTTCTTCACGATCCCGTTTCCGGTCTCGTTTTTCCCAGAAGGGCTCCTGACCCTTTAATCACAACAACCTTTAATAGAATATACATTAATAAGAAATGACCTGAATTGTAACCCCCATAAACCCGGAATTCGTAACACTCCCCCCCTTCAAGAAAGAAAGTTTGAACACCGCGAAAACTTTCTTTGCAGGCCAACTTTGATAAACAAACCAAAATAACTCACACCCCAAATCATCAGTTCCCCCTGGGCACAATTATCACATCTCAAAAATAAAGCAACAAACTTTCACAAAACCCCCAGAGATTCCAAAGGTAATTCCCTCTGGACCAAGCGTCAACAACTTCTAGTTTCTCTTGGATGACGGTTAAGGGGTGGTGACCAAAGCCCCAAAGTTACACAACTCGATAGCACTTTTTCGGGAGGCCCAGCTGAGTACTCACTACATGGACGCCTTAAGGAATGTGGAGTTCACGGTTAGTCCGGGGAGGAAAGTTCATTACATGGACGCCTTTAAGAACGTGGAGTTCACGGTTAGTCCGTGCAGGAAAGCTCACTACCTGGACGCCTTTAAGAACGTGGCATTCACGGTTAGTCCGTGTAGGAGCCCAGGCTCGGCGGCTCCACCGTATATAGTGCTTCAACTTCTCCGGACTCCTAACAGTTACGGTGGGACCCCTTGGCCCAGCCGTTACCTGACTGGCGGTCTCCTTCTCGGCCAGTGCTCTGACAATCATTCTTTCGGGAGGTGCCGTAACTCTGGGAGCCTCCATAGTAATATCGGCTGCTGCCAACACCAAAACTACCGCCAAGTTGTCCTCTTCTGTAGACCTCTCGACGCCTACGAAATGCCTTCCCTACTGTTATGGTCCGACCCTCCAAATCCTTACCATTCCAATTCTTCTCTGCCTCTCTGGCGTCTTTTGTGCTTGCAAACATGACAAAGCCGAACCCTCTTGACCGTTGCGTTTCCCTGTCTTTTACTAACCGCACTTCCACCAGCGGCCCATATCTGTTGAAGACAGAGGTCAAAACTTCTTCCTCTGTTTTGAAGTTCAGCCCCCCTACAAATAACTTGGTACTTTTGTCGCCATTCCTAGCTGGTGTGGTGTTATTTTCCCTGCTGTGCTCTTTAGCAACCCTCGGGTTACCATAAACTTTCCCCCTGGCCAAATCATTCCCGATAACCACAGATACTCCCTCTACAGGAAGCGTGGCTTGTAAACCGACAGTGACCGCTCCTGACACCAAATCGGATTCCAAATGGATGACATGAAGTGGGGCACTAACACAGCCACCGATCCCTTGTAACCGAACACTATCACCAGTTGCTGTACTCTTTGACAATGGCAAAATGCCTTCAAGCATTAAGGATTGATGGGCTCCTGTGTCCCTCAATACCCTAACAGCTCTTGGGTTAGTCAAGTCTCCCTCTAGTGAGACAAACCCCTCATAAATAAATGGTTGGTAACTCTTCTGTGGGCGATTTCTTACGTTTGCCATCGCATTCGGAGTTGTACTAGTCGGACTCCGCTCTGGGTTTTCCCTTTTCATGAGGTAACAACTGGACATCAAGTGTCCAGGTTTTTTGCAAAAGGCGCAAGTAGGCCCGGAGGAAAAACTCGTGGTCTGCCTCGGCCCCCCCGGGAAATAAGTTTGTCTTGGGCCCGTAGCCCCCTGATTTCGAACAGTTGGGGTATCAGAGTTGTCCCCATAATCCTCTCGAGGCCGCCGCCATGTATTGTCGTTTCTCTGCACCGGGTGTTCCATAACTCCCCTGCTGAAGTCTAGGCGAGGAGTTAGGTTTGTGGACCCCTATCCGGTGTGTTAAGGCATAATCATCTGCCATGGTGGCTGCGTCCCACAACTTTGGTACTTTCTTTTCCTGCAGGTACCCTTTGATGTCCTCGTGGACACCCTGTTGAAATTCCTCCACCAGGATCAAGTCACGCAATGTTTCGAAGTCTTTCCCGACTCCTTTTGACTCACACCACCGATCAAACATGTTTTCTTTCACTCTGGCAAACTCCACTTGGGTCTCACTCTCCCTCTTCCTGGCATTCCTGAATTTTTGCCGGTAAGCTTCAGGAACCAACTCATAGGCTTTGAGAATGTGCTTCTTCAATACCTCATAATCTGCACATTGGTCCATTGGTAGCACCGAATAAATATCTTGAGCTTTACCCACCAGCACACTTTGCACCAGTATGGTCCAGGCCTCCTCAGGCCAGTTTAACTGTCGAGCCACTTTCTCAAAGTGTGGAAAAAATTTAGCGACCTCCTTTTCACTGAAGGGTGGAACCAGCCTCACATGTCTGCCCACATCCCAGGTGTTCTGGCTAGGTGTCGGCCCAGTCAGCAAGGGTGGTACCTCTCCCCGTTCTCTCATTAACTCCAGCTCCTTGAATTTAATTTCTTGCTGAAGCTCCATGTCGCGTTCCTTTAATTCCCTTTCGGCTTTTCTCTCCTCTGCTTCGAGTTCCCTTGCAGCTCTCCTCTCCTCTGCTTTTCTCCCTTCTAACCTTTCCTGGAGTTCTCGTTCCACTCTCCTTTCCTCTGCTTCTTTCTCTTCTCTCCTCTCTTCTGCTTTCCTTTCCTCTTCTGATCTTTCCTTTTCTGCTTTCCTTTCTTCTTCTGCTCTTTCCTTTTCTGCTTTCCTTTCTTCTTCTGCTCTTTCCTTTTCTGCTTTCCTTTCTTCTTCTGCTCTTTCCTTTTCTGCTTTCCTTTCCTCTGTTTTCATCTTTTCTAACCTTTCCTGGAGTTCTCGTTCCACTCTCCTTTCTTCTTCTGCTCTTTCCTTTTCTGCTTTCCTTTCTTCTTCTGCTCTTTCCTTTTCTGCTTTCCTTTCTTCTTCTGCTCTTTCCTTTTCTGCTTTCCTTTCTTCTTCTTTGATCCGTTCCTGGCTCTGTAATTGCAACTCCAGTTTCCGGAGCTCAACGTCTTCTGGTTCTTCGGGTAGCCACTCCCAGGCTAACTCGTCCCATGTTCCTAATCCCACCATAGACTGTATCACCGTGGTCTGCAACTCTGCCTTCCTCAAATTAGTTCGGACCTCCAAGTTAAAATGTTTGGCCAATTTCAAGAGGTCCGATTTTAGTAATGCTCGGAACTGTGCCTCACTAGGGGTTACCGCAAAGTTCTGTGCCACAAACGCCATGGTGACTACTGGTAACACCTGTTAACCTTCACCCCAGAAATTTCCAACAAAGAAAAGCAACAGTATTACTATTATTGCTATTGTTTTTTTTTTGTTTTTTTTTTTGTTGTTCTTGTTTTGTTGGGAGAGCAAAACAATTTTGGGAACGTTGGAAAAGTTCCCACTCTTGGGAATTCTTTCCCGCACTAAAATTTAGAAAAATTTATAGATCCCGGACGTAGACCCAATTGCGAATCCGTAAATTGTAATCCCGGACGAGCCCCCAATTCTGTTACGGGGTCAACCTCGAGGGGAGCCCCAGCAGAAAGATGTATGGTCCTTGGGTGAAAATAAGTCAATCAATAACGAGTCCACACCAAGGGTTACGAACAAACCCCAATATATTCCCAAATCCCACACAGGAATCACAATGCGTTTACAGCACTTCCATACAATCCTTATCTATAGTATAGGTGGCGCCACCTTAACCCACAACAGTGTTGGCAACACTCACGGCCCTTGCCCCCAATGTCTCTGCACGCCTCCCAGGTGACGTCGAGTCGATCCAGCGATCGGGGAAGCAATGTCCGATTCCTGCACGCCTCCCAGGTGACGTCGAGTCGATCCAGCGATCGGGGAATCTATGTCCGGTTCCAATCCGGGGCGGGGAGTGAGGATACTTGACAACCTCAGCGAGGATACCCGACTTCGCAGGTTCCGCAGTAATCTGGCGCTCTCCTGACGCGCGGACTTCGGTTCACAGAGGCACGGTTCCCTTGTCCTTCACGTTCGGCGGCTCGGTCTCGAGCTGCAGTCTCAACTCTCAACCGTCTCCTTCCAATCTCTTTCGCGCGCCAGGCCCAAGGTGCGACCCGTACACGCCCTCGTAGGCGTCGAGGTGAACAGCGCCGGGCGCTTGGTCCCTTCCAGGACCACACGGTACCTTGACACATAACCGGCAATCAATCACCCCGCGCAGGTAACTCCTCTCACCAGACGGGCTTTTCCAACTCCGTTCCAAAGTAGGTAACGATCGCCTCCGCTCGCGTCGGAGCTCTCGAAGCTTAAGATGGCCGCCCTCTCTTCTCCTCCTCCTCTTCTTCACGATCCCGTTTCCGGTCTCGTTTTTCCCAGAAGGGCTCCTGACCCTTTAATCACAACAACCTTTAATAGAATATACATTAATAAGAAATGACCTGAATTGTAACCCCCATAAACCCGGAATTCGTAACATTAGGATTGAGATATGGAGAATTATTTCTACCTCCAGTGTTCCAAATAGGTAGTTCAAACAACAAAAAAGGTGATATGCAGGTATGCCCAACCATGCACCTTTCTTTCTTGTCATTGCCGTTGTAGGGCAAATGCCTTTATCGGTCCAAATCTAGCATCAGCCCGACTTGGGGCTTATATTTTGGATCTTGTCTGTTCACCATTTTGTTCGTCTGTCCATCGGCTACTTCTACACATAAATGACGACGCATTTCTTTCATATTCAGCACATGTATTCAACAATATCTGCACATGAAGCACATCAACTGATTTTGTAATCGGAGCAATTTGGAATTTTGTTAATTTCTTTATTTATTTATGGGAGAGATGAGTAGAGGATTGTATATGCTACTATATCCACGACGAACATTCAATCATGAATTATTTATTTATTTATACTTTATTATCACCATTACCTACATACATACCACCATGAAATATTTATTTATTTATACTCTTATTACCACGGTTACCTGCATACATACCACTATTATTTATTTATTTATACTTTATTATCACTGTTACCTACAAACAAACCACCATGAATGATTTCTTTATTTATACTTTATTATCACCGCTTCCGACATACATACAACCTTGAATTACTTATTTATATACACTTTACCATCTCCACGACCAACTCACAACTTTGAATTACGTTTATTTTTCTACATTTTACCATTATCACTAACAATGTAGCACCTTGATTTCTTTAATTATTTACACTACTCACAATAAGTTCGGAATATTGGCAGGTTCTTCGGTGTTGTTGATTTTGCGTATTATGTTGAAAAAAGTTGTTGGTCCTAATTCTATGGTTATTAATTAGTGTGAAAAAACACAGCATTCATGATTTCAATACCCTAACCCTAACCCCTATAAAAAAATTAACTCACTCCCACAATATCCCTAACTTATTGTGAGTAGTGTATATACTTCATACCAATAATTATGCATACCTACACACCACGTTAATTTAGTTTTTTATTTTTATACATTTTACTAGTGTAACATGAGGTAAACATATATTCATTTGCGTTTGTGTTCGTGCTGTAACTGGAGATAGTAATGTAATTATTTACTTTTCTTTGACCATTGACAAAAGTCCACTTTTTATTGTTGGTTCATCCAGTTTTGTGTTGTCCAAGTGTGAGATTGAGCATTGGTAAAATGAATACCCATCTTTTATTTATTCCACTTTTCTGGTCAGTAAATGTGCACAACTTAAAATACTAGTAGAGTAAACTATTGGGTTTTGTAAATGTAGTCTGTGTTCACAAAGTCGCCTCGGGTGCAAGTCCTGCAGAATAAAGTCTAGATATTCAATAATTTAATCCCCAATAAAAACCACCTCTGCGGCCACACCACTGCCAGCACTCGCTCCAACCTCATGCCTGCCTCAATTCACTCGAGCCTCACCACTACCTGCAATCACTATATACACTTACCACTGCCTGCACTTGGTCCAGCCTCAGCCCTGCCTAAACCCATTTCAGTCTCACCACTGCCCACACTTGCTCGAGCCTCACCCCTGGCTGTACCCTCCAAAGTCACCTCTGCCTGCATTTGCTTCAGCATCATCCCTGTGTACACTTGCTCCAGCCTCACCTGTAAATTCACTCCACCATAATCACTGCCTGCACTTGATACACCCTCACCCCTTCCTGCAGTCACTACACACTCACCAACGCTTGCCTCACTACACCATTGCTGCCAATCTGCTCTGCTGACTCAGTTCACAAACATCATCAACTTTCTTATACAATTATTTATCTGCTACTCCTGCAAAATAGTTATCTACTCCTTGAATATATCAATTTCAGACCTGAGGTGTGCCATTTTTATACATTTCCAACAGCAGATACAACCTTCTGTTGCAACTATCCACAATATTTCCCACATCAAAAATTTATCACATTCTTTATAATCTCTCAGTATTCTCCCAATGACTCACTCTATTAACTCGCTTCCCAAATACCTTCCCACTACCTTTCTTAATCAAACAAGAATGACCGCACTGCAGTCACATCCTGCAGCAAAATCTGGCAATGGGCCGATGAGGAAACGCTCATTTAAAGCATTCTTAAAAGATGAACAGCACGATTGGGAAACACATTTAATGGGCTATTCAAAAATAACTCGACACCTCTTATCCATGTCCCTCTGCCCGCAGTTATATCAGAACGAGCTGATTTGTCATATGGTTACGGATTGTTTAACCCCAATATGGGGCCATTCAAAAATTACATAACACTATTTGGATTAGTAATCTGCGTAACATAACTGCTTGATAATGTAACAAAACATAACACATGATTACCGTGCGTTCTGACCTACCACAAATTCTGACGAGCTTTTTTAAACCTTACTATTATTCAACATATTGTTACGGATCTCGGGGGTCGGCGCACCCCTAATCAAGGGGGTGGGGGGGGTTTATCCCCTTGTCTTTATAGCTGGCCGTCCCGTGTCCTGGGACGTTATAATGCTCCTTCCAGTCGGTATTAGCTCGGGTCATTGGTCAAGGTAGTCCCAAATACCTACTTACTAACCCGACTGTAAAACAGGGAAATAACTCCCGCTCAAACCACGGATATGATGGATAATGCCGAGCGGTTAGCAATCCACGGTCCGAGCCAATAACAAAGACTAAACCCAATTCTAGCGGTTCCCAAATCGTGCCACAGGTACTCAATTGAAAGAAAGGATGGATGCGATCGGATTAGGGAAAACCAAGAATGAACAAGGTAATTTATTTCCAAACCAAAAAGAAGAGGAAAGGAAAGAATGTACAGGAAGAAGAAGAAGAAGAAAAACACAGGGCAGTCTTATTACAGTCTTAATCTACGACCCCAGACAAACATACGCACTCACATGGGGATTGCAGCTGGTAGGGTGGAAGGTCCAGGTAGATGGTCCAGGCTCCAGGAGAGGCTCCGGTTCCGCGGGCGAAAACCCGGCAGGCAGCTCTGCGTATCTTTGGGCACGAGCGGACCTTACATATGGTGGGGGAGAGGCTTGTGTCCTTTAGCGTACATAACAAATGGATGGTCGTGCTAAACGCTCCCTCTCTCTCAAGCTCTCATTCAGCGCCAGCGAGTGAGTCTTCCTTTGCCAATGTGCGCTTCCCAGCAGGTCCTTTTTACAAGAGCGCCGCCGTATACGTTCTGTTACAAGAGCGCCACTGAACAAGTCCTCGCAAGTCCGTAATAGGGCTTTGCGCTTGCGCTTTTATAACGCGAGCCAAGATTACCCTTTGGCGAGCTCACCTCAGCCCTGGTTGGTTGGTGAGGGCTTACCGGCCATGCCCTGATGGTGAGTTGACGTGGCCACACCTTGTTTTTGGTGTCCCGCCCCCTTCTTCCTCGAGCCTGACCGCATGGTCAATGGCGGCGCCTGGGCGAACGTTAAGGCACCGACTGTAGGGGCGCGTAATGGCGGCGCTTGGGGAGGGAGGTCGCAAAATGGATGTAAGGGCCTACTCCTTATTTGATTGACGCAACTCAGATTCAACTATTGGAAACACAGCCTTAACTAACACATAATAATGAAATAACTGGAATTTCTAAGGTGGCCTACGTGTTGCTGTGGCCTAACTAAGGGTGCTACCTTTAACCTTAAATGTCATATTTACAAGATTTATTTATTTACAACAAGTGTGGGTTCTAAAACCTCAACACTGCACCCTCCCTTTTTCCAGGCTCTAACCGAGCCGAAACACAAGGGCTATCTTTTAACTTAATGTGACACTTAGGTGTGGTTACCCTCTACTTTTAACCTCACCTTGAGTGTGACAGTTTTAACACTAGATATGTCCCACCTGCTGCGTTGCATCCTACCTAACTGACTCACACCCACAATGAACCTAATTGCAGAATTGTCTTCAAACTAAACATAAAGCCAGTGGGGAGCATTATTTACAATACACTAATTATTTACAAACTGCAACCCAGGACCTGTCTTTTGTGGGAAGAGAAAAGGTGTTTTGAAAAGAGGAAAAATGCCATTGCCATGCACTGCACCGATACACCATACCATATGTACCCCAAAAAAATGAATGCACCAATAATAAGAAAATGCACCAAAAAGCACCAGAAATGCACAGTCATCACATTTTTAAAATAATAAAATGATGACGTCTTCTTCTTCTCTGCTCTGCTGGGCCGATGTTTCTTGCCTTGATCGTCTTGCTTGATGTTTTATTAATGAAAAAGGGCACACACCGCGTCCACTTTTTATTATTGATATGGCCAGCAGGACCAACTCAAGTGGTCCACTGCTGGGCATGGGTGCCACTTAAAAAACACAGTGGTCCGCAAGGCAGACACCGCTGGCAACCATGGTCGGTCCCAGCAGAGATGCCAGGCCACAGAATGTGTGGCCCACACGTGGTGCTAGGCCACAGAACGTGTGGTCCATATGTGGTGCCAGGCCACAGAACGTGTGGTCCATATGGTGCATCAGTGCAGGCAGGAGGCAGCAAAGGTGCAGGTGTACAACTGCGGTCACCTGCACACTTCCCTCGGGCACAAAAGAACAATGGTCCATAAGTGGGGAAGGAAGGACAAGCAGACCAGCGGGCAGGGGCACAAGGGTACACATCAAAACCAGGCAATGCAACATGAAGGGCGCGGGAGAGCGAGCCAAGAAAGCTCGTCCCTAACCTTTCGTCACCCCCCATGTCACCTACCCTACCCTTGCCCCTATCCCGTATTTACACTTTTTACAACTTTACAAATTCATCTCTACCATCTTGTCCCCCCATATCTCCCCTAATGCCAAATTTGTCACCAATCCCTCCTAAGGAGGAAGAGATGGAATATCAACAATGTCTCACCCACGTCGAGATGCATCTTTCATTTCCAAACATTTGCACAAAAAAACTGGTGTGGAATCTTATCACCTTAGTGAGCGGATGCAGATGGTGCGAAGAGACTTCCATCCTAGCTATACTTCTAAATGACATTAACACTTTAACTCTACCCGGGGTCTTACCCTGCCAATCCATTGGCCATCATTAAACTATGCGGTTCTAAAAACCAATTCCCATTGAACATACTGTGGTGCTCTCCAATTTGGGGTCTCACTCCCCCGATTTTTCTCCCTGTGCCCTCGCACAATTTCGGGTCTGGGTCGTGTGGCTCACCAGCAGGTCCGCTCACCTGCACACCTCCGCCACTGTAGTTGCCACCCGAGCTTGCCCAGCTCCTCACTAACCTAACCTGGGGAAGGCCCTCTGGCTCCCTTACCCCACTAATGCCCCCTCTGGCATCGGGCTACCCGGGTCCTCTCTCGGGATCCATGGGCCCCACTGAACTCTACTTGGCTCCCAGAGCCTATCTGCGGCCTCACCTGGCCGACAGACTACCAGTGGCGGAGTGCCTATTTAATCATTCTCACTAACAGGCCCACGCTCAGCCATTCCATACACTCATGCACCCAATAAAACACTACCCTGCTACTCCCGCACCACAGATGTCAATATCCAACCACAATTTACCTACTCCCTCTACCTAACTTTAACCTACCCTCCCCGGGTACTCATGAAGGGGTCCATCCTTCCCCCATCCACTCCTTCGCACCATACACTCCACTCCACGTATTCCACACTACTCACTCCACACCATTCATTCCAGACCATTTATTCCAGACCATCTATTCCATATCACCAAGCTCTCTTGCACACTCATGTGCTCTCACCATTCATTCCACATACCTGTACTTCACCTGCACATCATGCAGGTCAATCACTCAACACACACACATATTTCTCGAGCATTGCCTCATTTAAACAAGCTCACCAGCAAGACTCTCATACCAATTCCTCATTTCATCATGCTCACCACAAATAACTTCCATATGCAATGCCTCATTTCATGCGAAACCTCATGCTCACACACACAGCATCATTTAAGCTATCTACTCCCTTCTAAAACTCGTGCTTCCCCATAATCCCTTTATACTACTGCACTCCCTCGTCGTTACCATCCAACTACTCTACTCTACATCCCCACTACCTATACAATGTCACTACTTAAATCTCGGTCACCTATGGTCATCTTTCTAAATCCTAACATTATCCTAACCCTCCCGGGCTAGTTTGTACTGCCAATCCCCATAAACTATAGCTCCTCTGCCCAAATGGTGATGTGAGAGATGGTAGATTAACCATCCCTCTACATCAGGCATCTCCCACTATCACCCTCCAGTCCTCTCGCACTATGAGCCCCAGTCATGTGAGGTACTGGGTCCGCCACGGCATCTAAAGCCGAGGCGATCCATGAGGGCGCCTGCTCACCGGTGTAGGGTCTTAACCGGTCGGTATGGACGATCCGAGGGAGGGCACGTGGCCCCATTTTGATCTTAACGACCACGTCACAGACTTGCGACAGGACAACCCCCGGGCCTTGCCAGGGAGAGGTGAGTTTTTGGCACCTACCCTTCCACCTCCGGGGATTGAAGAACCAAATCTTCATCCCCGGAGCGTACTGACTCCCCTGGCTCCGGTCGTCATACCTGCGCTTCATCTTGGCCCCCGCCAGCTGGAGCTGGCAGCGGGTGAAGGCATGGACCCTCTCCATGCCTTCTTCTAAGTGACGTGCATAGCCCTCCCTCGGCGGGATATCCGTGGTGTCTGGCACGGGACCGCATAGCAAGACGGCGGGAGCCCTCATTTCCCACCCGTACATAAGCAATGCTGGACTGCATGCGGTGGCCCTGTGCTGGCTGGTTCGGTAGGCCATTAATAAATACGGGAGATGTTCATCCCAGTCGTCCTGACAGGTGGTGGTAAATAACGCAAATTGTTGTACCAGGGTTCGGTTGAACCTTTCCACCATACCGTCAGATTGAGGTCTTAAGGGCGTTGTTCGTGTCTTCGTAATTGACAGGAGCGTGCACACATCTTTTAATAATTGGGTTTCAAAATTTCGACCCTGGTAGGTGTGCAGCTCCTGTGGAATCCCATGCCGACATACAAGGCCTGTGCCACCGCCCCGGCTTCTTGGTTGGGGAGGGCATAGGCCTCCGGCCACTTGGTGGAATAGTCCATTACAACAAGGATGTACTTGTTACCTTGGCGAGTGCGGGGTAGTGGTCCTAGAATATCTATAGCCACCTGCTCAAGGGGGGCCCCCACCTGGTGTAATTGAAGGGGGGCCTTCATCCTCCGTGGTGGTCCCATTTTAGCAGTACAGGCGTCGCATCTCCGACACCAGTCCTGTATGTCGCGCCCCATATTTACCCAATAGAACCTCCGGCGGACCCGAGATGTTGTCTTTGTCCTGCCCAAATGGCCGCCAGAGCAGGTGCCATGCACCTGCTGTAATATGATGTTCTTAAACTTGTCAGTGACTATCACCAGCCAGGAAGTTCTCTCAGAGGGAACCTCCACCCACTTGCGATATAAGATGTTGCCTTTCAATTCCAGGGTCTGCCACTGAGACCAATATGCCTTTGTTGTTGCCCCGAGGGGGTGACATCTTCCCCATTAGGTCTTTGTCCCAATCGGACCCATTCGTACACCGGTCCCAGGACAGGATCCTCCCGCTGGGCCGTGCTCGAAGCCAAAATGCCTAATTCTTCACCTGCGGTTAGTCGCAAAATTGGCCCTCTCACCCGGGTTGCTCGGACTACGAGGGTAGAGGTGGAATCGCCCAATTGTTCCCTCTCCTCGTGTCTCGCACAAAATTTGCAGTTTTCCCCCAAACACGGACGCCGAGAGAGTGCATCGGCATTCCCATGGGCCTTCCCGGCCCTATGGGTCACACTGAAATCGTACTGCTGCAACTTTTCCAACCACCTTGCAATTTGGCCCTCCGGTTCCTTGATCCGAAGGAGCCATTGCAAGGAGGATGGTCAGTTCGAACTAAAAATTTACGCCCGTACAAGTATGGGTGGAAAAGGCTCATAGCAGCCAGCATAGCCAATAGCTCCTTGAGAGTGACGCAATAATTTTGCTCGGGCCTACTCATGGCCCGACTATAATACGCGATCACTCTCTCCACGCCCTCCTGTGTCTGAGACAAAACTGCGCCCAATCCTTCCTGGCTTGCATCTGTGTCCAGGGTAAATGCCCCATCACTAGTGGGGTAAGCTAGAATGGGTGCGGATGTCAAACACCTCTTCAATGCTATGAAGGCCTCCTGGCACTCCCTTGTCCAATTAAATCTCGTCTCCTTCTCCGTAAGCCAGTGAAGGGGCCGGGCCAACTCTGCAAATTTTGCCACAAAGCGCCGGTAGTAGGAATAGAGTCCCAAAAATCCCCACACCTCCTTGATGGTACGTGGTGCGGGCCACTCCTCTACCGCTTTAATTTTGTCTGGGTCCGTTTTTACCCCCTCGCGGCCGATCACGTGACCTAGATAGGCCACCTCTCTTGCGAACAAAGTGCATTTGCTCGGACTCAGCTTCAACCCTGCCTGTCTGAGGCACCCAAACACCTGGTCCAAATTAGCTATGGCTTGGGGAAATGTTTTAGCATGTACCAGTACGTCATCCAGGTACACCAGGCATGATTGCCATGGCATGCCGCCTAGTACATGCTCCATCAATCGTTCAAAGGTGGCGGGGGCGTTATACAAACCAAACGGCATCACAGTGAACTGATACAGCCCCTTACCTGTGGAAAATGCCGTTTTCTCATTCCCTGCCCTATGCATCTCCACCTGCCAATACCCACTCTTGAGGTCCAAAGTTGATAACCAATTTGAGCCCGCAACGGCATCGAGGGTATCGTCAATTCTTGGCAGGGGATATGAGTCTTTGAGTGTCACGTTGTTTAGCTGGCGATAGTCCACGTAGAAATGCGTGGTCCCATCTTTCTTTTTGACCAGCACAACAGGTGACATCCAAGGACTTCCCGAGGGCTCGATGATACCTGCATCGAGCATTTTTTCTACCTGCTCGTCAGCTAACTCCCTCTTGCTCCAAGGGAGCCGTCGGGCGGGCAGACAAATAGGCCGGGCCTCACCGGTGTGGATCTGAAGTTTCACCAGGCCCGTACGTCCAATATCCTCGGAGGACAAGGAGAAGATATCCAAATGGGATTCAATTAATTTATGTAAGGCCTCCCTCTGGGTACCTCCCAACTCTACGCGACTTCGATTTACCATCTCACAAATGGGCTCGGGCCAATTCCTAATACTTTTTGAAGGCTCCGTCTGGGGCCGGCTCGGCTGGACGTTCTCGCCCCTCCTTGGCGCGACTTCGTTAACTGGGGTGCAGCCGGCTATCTTCGTGCCCCTTACTATAGTGCGTGGTTCTGTACTAATATTAATTACTCGGACGGCCACCACCGGCCCATCCGTTTTTACGAGGATGCGGCCCATGATTAAACCCGGGATGCATTGTGCTGCCACCAGTTCGACCAGGCCGCAGGACTCCTGCCATGTTGGGCGAGCTACCCATCGGCCCGGCAGTATGGCCTCGGCCCTAGGAGGGATGGTCACCGCCTCGGAAGCCTACAGCTCCGTTCTCTCGGCCGTGCTCACCCACTCCAATGGTAGCTCCTCTACTCCCACTTGCAGGGTCCCCCGGCACAAATCGATTTTGCAACCGCTGGCAGTCAACAAATCCAACCCTATTAAGCATAGGTCGCACACCTCCGCCACCCAAACTTCTATCTCCCTCTTTACCGACACTAACTTGAGGGTTACGAAACCACGCCCTATGATCGGGGCCGTTACCCCGGTAGTCAGCTGCAAACTATAATTTTCCAGACGCTGGATTTTATCCCAGCCGTCTGCACTCGAATTAAGGATCACAGGGCTGATGATCGTGGCGCTAGCTCCTGTGTCCACATCTACCCCCACGCCCGCAATTTTGCACCAAACCATCAAGCTACCTGTACCAATTTGGCCACAATGAGTGACCTGTCACGTCAATATGAGGGCGCTTCACCATCGCTTACTACCGAGCACGACCCTGTATGCTTGGCACCTTCTAGTTTCCCGGGCCCTGGCGGAGGGGGGGGGGGGTGTCTGGGGTCGGCTAACCCGACCCGTAGGAGGTGGAGTTAGGGGTCTCAGCTGTCGGGGTGCGTCCCGGCGCGGAGCTCGACACTTCCACGCACGGTGACCCAGCTGGCTACAATTAAAGCACCTTACCTGGTAAGGTGCTTGCCTCCGGAATTCCAAATTCCCCCCCTGAAAGTCCGAATCAGGGCCTTTGCCCATGGCCTACCGGGGGCCACCTCCGGAGCCACCTGCCATGGTCTGGATCCCGCCAGGCGCTGGTTCACCAGCCTCCGGACCATGCTCTCCAGGTCAGGGCCCCCTTCGGGGGCGGCCGCCACCCATCACGGGCCTACCTGGTGCACCATCACTGCATGGCGCTCGCTTCCCCGGGCCAGGGGCCTCGCTGCTTCCCAACGGGCCACAGCGTCGGCCGCCTGGCTCAAAGTCTGCGGGCGCCACGTGGTGAGTTGTTGCCGAAGCTCGGAGTCCGGGAAGGCCTGGATGAAATTGTCCAGCGCCAGGCTTTCCTGGGAGGCTGCCGGCATGTCTGCGTGTGCGATCCCTACTGCGCGGCGAATGTCATGAGCAAGCTCCCTGATGGTTTCCTGGGGCTTTCTTTTTCGCACCGTGAGCTGAGCTTTAACAAGCTCGCTCTGCTATTCAATTCCGAATCGATTAATTAAGGCCGTACGGAGGGCTGGCAGGGTGAAAGCACCCAGTGGTAAAGCTGGCAGCACCTCCGCCGCCACGCCACGCAATGCCCCCACAAGGTGTACTCCACCTTCATCCGGATTCCAACCGTTACCCCTACACACATGGTCGAATTGCGCCAGGTACGCCCTCAGATCACTCTTACCATCATAAGACGCGAGTGGAACCTTATGGCTGCCCGAAGGCCAGACCCCGTGCGTCGTTCCTTGTGGGGTTAGTGCGGGGCTGAACCGTTCGGGCCCCCACAGTACACTATTCCCCGGGGGCTCGCTTGCATCCCCCGTCCCTCTAAAGACTACCCCTGTCGGTGTCGATGCTTCGGTCGCCTTGTCGCAACCTGCTACCCACTCCATACTCGCACACCCAGTCGCATCAACACCTCTCACACTCCCCATGGTCGGACATCCTTGCACACACTCTCTTTCCACACACTCCAGACCAGTCGCACACCTTACCATTGGCCTCTCATGAACACCTGGGTCTATACCAACCCCCAAGCTCGCTGAACCTCCCCTCACACCATATACATTTCCGACCATATCGCCACTCACCTCGGCGCCTCTTCTTCTTCGCTCCTCCGCCGCCGCCTGCAAACTCTTTATTTGGTTATTAAGCACATCATCACGATGTGAGCACAGACCTTGTACCAATTCCATCACCTCCTCCTTTATTTCCTTCTTAGTCTCCCTTCGTCTCTTTTGAATTTCACTCACTCCTTCTTCTACCTCCTCCAACTTTTGTTTCACCTCCTCTATTTCCCAGTGCGCCCCCACAATTTCTTCTTCTAAGGCCACCTTAGTTGTCTCTATATGCCTCCAGACCTGTTGTTCTCACGCCCCCAACGTCTCTACCACCTCGTCCAACCTCTTTGTCAGCCCCTCG
Source organism: Myxine glutinosa (assembly GCF_964187855.1). Classification (NCBI taxonomy): domain Eukaryota; kingdom Metazoa; phylum Chordata; class Myxini; order Myxiniformes; family Myxinidae; genus Myxine; species Myxine glutinosa. Next base: position 130,245,385 of record NC_136263.1, read on the forward strand.
TGCACCATCTGACATTCTTTCTTTGTCGCCGTTAGTTCTTCCTTAATTTCCCTTTGTGCTGCTTTCAGCCTCCCTATCACGTCCGTGTTCCTACTTACTTGCTCCCCTTACTCCTTTTGTCCCAATGTCAGTTGCTCTACTCCTCGCGTCAAATCCTCTATACCCCCCTGTAACCTAGCCGTACTCTTTCTCACGTCTTTCTCCACGTGCTCCTCACCTCGCTTTACCTCGTTGCGCACCCCTGCGACCGCTTCGCTCACCCCATGCCTTATATAGTCCCCCATCTCTCCCATCTCTTTCTTAGATGCCGCCCTCATTTGCTCCAATTCGTTCTTTTGGGCGTCCAATTTGCTTTCCAGCCCTTTCTTTACCTCCTCTATCTGATCCCCCATTTGTTTGATTTCCCGAGCGGATTGATCCCCCATTTCCCTCAATTTGCCTCCCATCTTGTTTTCTAACCCCGTTAACCCATTCTTCACCCCTTCCATTTGGTCCTCCTGGGTGGCCATTCTATTCTCAAATCCCATTCACCCTTCCTTCATTTCCTTCATTTGGCTACCCACGTCCTCCAATTGGCCCCCTAATTTGTTTTCTAATCCTCCCAATTTGACTTCTAACCCCCCAATTTGACTTTCCAATTGCTCTCCCATTTTGCTTCCCAATTCATTTTTCGCCTCCTCCAATTCCCGGGTGGATTCGTCATTGTTACTCCTTGCTTCGTCCCTTATTCCTTTCAGGTTATCTTCTGTCTTGACCATAAAGGCCATCATGTGGGTGATAAATAGGCCCCAGTCCACTGGTGCCGCAGGCTCGGCTCTCGCCGCCATGTGCGAGGCGCCGCCATTTTGTGCGCCTGCAACCCCCACTACTGCACCTTCATTACTTTCCTCCTCCATTTCTCCCACTTCTTCCCCGGGGTCCTGGGTTGACTCTAACCCTTCCGCTACATCCTCATTTACCCCCACCGGCATCCGATCACCTTGGTTATCCATGGCACGATTTTAATTTGGTTTTTAATACTAAATTTTGGCCGCTCGAAATTTTGACCATATTTTTCAGATGATAAAAAATTTGGTTCGCGCTTCAAATCCCACTCCCAGACACCAATTGTTACGGATCTCGGGGGTCGGCGCGCTCCCCTTATCAAGGGGGTGGGGGGGGGGAGTTAATCCCCTTGTCTATTTTGGCTGGCCGTCCCGAGTCCTGGGAAGTTATAACGCTCCTTCCGGTCGGTATTAGCTCGGGTCATTGGTCAAGGTTGTCCCAAATACCTACTTACTAACCCGACCGTAAAGCAGGGAAATAACTCACGCTCGAACCACGTATATGATGGATAATGCCGAGCGGTTAGCAATCTGCGGTCCGAGCCATTAACAAAGACTAAACCCGATTCTAGCGGTTCCCAAATCGTGCCACAGGCACTCAATTGAAAGAAAGGATGTATGCGATCGGATTAGGGAAAACCAAGAAAGAACAAGGTAATTTATTTACAAACCAAAAAGAATAGGAAAAGAAAGAATGTACAGGAAGAAGAAGAAGAAGAACACAGGCAGTCTTATTACAGTCTTACTCTACGACCCCAGACAAACATACACACTCACATGGAGATTGCAGCTGGTAGGGTGGAATTCCAGGTAGATGGTCCAGGCTGCAGGTGAGGCTCCGGTTCCGTGGGCGAAAACCCGGCAGGCAGCTCTGCGTATCGTTGGGCGCGAGCGGACCTTACATATGGTGGTGGGGAGGCTCGTGTCCTTTAGCGTATGTAACAAATGGATGGTCATGCTAAATGCTCCCTCTCTCTCAAGCTCTCATTCAGCGGCAGCGAGTGAGTCTTCCTTTGCCCATGTGCGCTTCCCAGCAGGTCCTTTTTAAAAGTGTGCCGCCGTATAAGTTCTGTTACAAGAGCGCCGCTGAACAAGTCCTCGCAAGTCCGTAACAGGGCTTTGCGCTCGCGCTTTTATAACTCGAGCCAAGATTACTCCACCATTCCACCAGCCAAAAAGCCACGCCCTTCGGCGAGCTCACCTCAGCCCTGGTTGGTTGGTGAGGGCTTACCGGCCACGCCCCGGGTGGTGAGTTGACGTGGCCACACCTTGTTCTTGGCGTCCCGCCCCCTTCTTCCTCGAGCCTGACCGCATGGTCAATGGCGGCGCCTGAGCGAACACTGAGGCACCGACTGTAGGGGCGCATAATGGCGGCACTTGGAGAGGGAGGTCGCAAAATGGACGGAAGGGCCTACTCCTTATTTGATTGACGCAACGCAGATTGAACTATTGGAAACACAGCCTTAACTAACACAACATAATGAAATAACTGGAATTTCTAAGGTGGCCTACGTGTTGCTGTGGCCTAACTAAGGGTGCTACCGTTAACCTTTAATGTCATATTTACAAGAGTTATTTATTTACAACAAGTGTGGGTTCTAAAACCGCAACAATATGATAAGAATTTTTGAGGTCCCTCATCGTGAATATCACTTAACCAAACAAAACCAATATAAATCTGACAGCAGTGTATAATCAGCAGATGCCTACATTCCTAATGTGTTGGGCTCACCCGAAAATCAAAATGGTGGCCATATCATTTTGTCTTGGTGCTATGGTTGGTGGAGTCAAGCAACATATGTGGGGGTGGTCTGACAGCTGTCCGACCAGTGGGTGCACATTTTAAAAATCGACCCCCAACAAGAACCCCAACAACAACAGCAATGCGACGCCCTTGTAGACTGGCAACATGTCGCACGTAAAAAAAATAAATGTACTGCTCGACTAGCTGCTAAGAGGAGTAGGCCTTAAATAACACTTCAAAGCAAAGTCACACAATTATCCCACGAACCTGCTGCTGACGCAACTGCAACCTTATGCAATATCGAATATACTGCAACTTACACAAAATCACAATAATAAATATGAAAAACCACAAAGAAATATGCTCTTGTCACGTTCTGCTTTAACTTGAGTAATAAACACACCAAACCAGAAGCCTGACACCATAATCGTCTTTTGTTTACTTTCTGAATATAATTTTGATTTAGGAGGGACTATAATTGTCAATCCCTCACCAAATAAATACAGCCAATTAATGTTTGAACTTGGAATGCGAAAGCATGGGAAAATGTTGGGAAAATGATGGATGGTGGACAGGTTAACTGGGAAAAGGATGGATGGTGGACAATGGACATACCCTCATAGTACACACCACTAATACAGTCTGCAAAAACATAATTGTGTCGATAGGCCGCAAAGTGATTATGACTGCATCACTGCATGTATGGACATTTTTTTAAATTTCAAAACAACAACTCTTTCCAGGTTCCAGTTTCCATGTGCAGTGAACCCTGCTTGCCGGGAACTCGAAAATTGGCCAAGAAAGGAGAACCCATTTGCTGCTTCGACTGCATTCTCTGCACTGCAGGAGAATACTCCAACAGAACTGGTTTGTAACATGCTTAACAGCAACTCGTTTATACTTTGAAATACCATTATCTTCTCCTGGAAAGAAAATGTCGATTCATTTAATCAAAGCACATATAACACAGATTCTGAAGACTGCCATCGATGTCCAATGGATTTATGGTCCAATGAGCGACACAGTGATTGCATACCAATGGCAAAGGAATTTTTAGCTTTTCCGGATCCTTTGGCAATTATATTATTGTCATTTGCCATGCTGGGCTTTGGGATTTCAACAGCCATAATGATCTTTATTGTAAAGCATCATAATGTTTCTGGAATTTCTTCAGTGAGTCTTAAACTGCATGTCATGCTACTGATGACACTGAAAGTTTGTTTCTTGTCGAGTTTTTTATTTGTGGGGAAACCAACAGAGTTAATCTGCAAATTCCAAAAAACACTGACCATTCTGTTCATCACAGTTTCTATTTCGTGTGTGATCACAATGACTATTGATGTCTTACATAACTCTGAAAGTAAGTACAGAGCACTTTATTTAAGTTTACAGTATATTTTGTGGTTTTGTGGGTGTGAGGAAAAAGTCAAAGGACAATGAAATGCCTGCAGTATATGGGATGTATGGGATGTGGGGCAAATATATGTTGTGCCATCTATCTATAATTCCAGTAATCTCTGTGTGTTTGTTTGTCTGTGACCGCTGTTTCTCGACAACCACGGGTCCGATATACTTTAAACTTGCCAGGTATATTCCTGGGGACCCGAGGATGTGCCTTTTCAAGGTTTCATATTAATCGGACAAGTAGTTACCGAGCTATGTCCAAAAAACGATTCAACCAATCAGAGAGCAGCGAGCTATCACGTGTGCCGAACGTGCCGAACAGACTCTGCCTCGGACGGCACATTTGAGAGCATATTCATTTATTTCACGTTGGCAAACTATGTTGGCGTTAAACTATGTTTTAAAACTAATTAAAACTAATTTGCGATTCTTTCGCTTTCCTGCGCGTTTGTGCACGCTATGGCGATTTCTTTACCAAACTCCGCAAGCCGTTCGCTTTGGACCAAACCATTTCATGTAAATAGAGGGGGGGGGTTGTCACCGTACTCGCAAGCCGTTCGCTTTGGACCAAACCATTTCATGTAAATAGAGGGGGGGGGATTGTCACCGTACTCGCAAGCCGTTCGCTTTGGACCAAACCATTTCATGTAAATAGAGGGGGGGGGATATAATTTTAGATATATATATAGTACGGGCATGCCCTAGTGGCTAATAATCACCCGTCTGTGCGGCAGGGTTCCTGTAAACTACTTGCACCATGGCACAATAATGGCACATGTAGAGGCGAAGATCTTAAGTCATTTTGTTTGGGGGGGGGGGCGGGGAAGAGGAAGGGCTGAGGAGGTAGAGAGGTGTGGTTTGGTGGGAGGGGTTGTGCCCTTGACCTGAAACTGGGTACTACCAACACATCAACAACATTTGGTGGAGATCGACCCAGCCCTGTTTTTCTTTATGATTTTCAGACATACACATACCTACATACATACATACATACATACATACATACATACATACATACATACATACATACATACATACATACAATTGCCTTATTTAATACAAGCAGGGGTATCTGGTACTGTATCTTGAAGACCTGTTGGCACCTTGAAGGAATCAATTTTTTTGTGGGGGCCGAACCCCCGTCCCTACACACTCTAAGTAATGGGATCATTTAATGTTACCTTTCATATAACTACAAAGGCTGAGGCACAAAACAGGGATGAAAAAAAAATCTAACTTTTTTCCCCAAATTTTACCAAAATAATTTCCCCCTTAAACACTCCCAGGCACTCATTGATGACCCTCTGAAAGTTTTACGAAGGTCCGTTCAGTCATCACAGAAAAGTGGTGACATCGACAGACAAACGGCTCTCTTCTATTAATAGATAGTAGGATGACTTCATGAACATTGAAACAAAATGAAAACGATATTTTCACACTATGCACATTAAAAATTGTGAAGTGTGTAAATATATAGTTTTGTTTTTAAAGGATTGCAATCTGACAACTGACAATCACTAAAAACATGAGATTTCAAATGAGATTTTTCTTCCGAGATTTCAAAGATGTAGCAGATTCTTATAGGCTTTCAGTTGACAATATCAACCATTTCATCCAACACATCAATTGCACCAGCCACCTCTCCTCTTATCTGTTTATTTATGATTGTATCATATTGCTACGGTTTTGAGATTGTACATATGACTTCAATAAATGCTAAAGGTTTCCCCTCATAGTTAGTTCCACGAGCAACACGTAGGCCCACTTGTAGTATTAGTTATGTCATAGCATGTGTAAGTATAGCCCATTTTCCCTCTTAGTACCTGCGTTGTGTAAAGACATGAGATTAGGTCCCATTCGTTTTGCATCCACCCTCCAATTACACCTCGATGGGCGGAATCCATCCCGCGCCCCATTTGGCTGTGCCTAGTCAAGTTAACACGAGGCAGGGCCTCGAAAGCCAAAGGAGGGTTGAGATCGGCCGCAGCAGTAGGGGGACGGTAAGGGTCATCAACCAATCAGGGCTCGGGTGGCATGGCGTGAGAGGGCGTGGCAGAGAATGTCTGGTGAGTTCGGGAAGGTTCGCGGGGCGGGGCTATATAAGCCCATGCGAAAAGAACTCGAAAGGACTTACAAGCAGGACTTTGAGGGAGAAGGACTTGGGAGGACTTCGTTGTACAAGCCGGACTTGAGGGGGGCGAGCTCATTGTGAGGACTTGTTGGAGCGCATCGTTCAGGACCTACAAGTAGGACTCGCAGAGGGAGAGGCCTTGTACAAGAGGTGCGCGAGGACTCGCAGACGGAGAGAACTTTGCATACTTGAGGCTTTGAACTGTAACTCGCCATATTACGTATGTGCCAGAGGGGAAGAAGGAGAGGCGTTGGCGATACGAGTACACGGCTGCAGCCAGATGCGCCGGTGGCGAATAGCACCTACTTCAGCCGCGCGAGTATACGCGGATAAACCTGCGAGTGATTAACTGCCAGCCTCGCCAGGGCCTGCACCCTACCGTTCGCCTGGTAATAACTCTTTGCGTCCAAACGGCACGCTACGAGCTCCTGCCTTCTCCTGGATCCATCTGCAAAGGAAGAGCCGGGGACCGGAGGAAGCTGCATGAGAGCCATCCCTGGACATGTGGGCCATCATCCTGCAGCTGCAATCCCTGTGTGAGTGTGAGTGAAACGGGCCCGTAGACTTTTCGGTATTAAGTAAGACTGTTCTTAAGGATTGCCCTGTGTCTCTGCTCTTGAACCATTGTGAATAGTGTAAATAAATCTTGTTCTTCCTTTTTCCAATTCGATCGCCTTTGTGATTTATCCATTGACTGAGCGTGGCACGAATAAAACCGCTGGAATCGGGTTCACCATCTAAATGGCACGGATCGCGTGTACGCACCGCTCGGTGTATCAACACACATGGTTCGTGCGAGGCTTATCTCCTCGTTTCAGGGCAGTGCGAGTATTTAGGTAACAGCGAATTTGGTCCTAATGCCCTATTTTGCGCTGTCAGGAAGGGTCGTCATAGGTCTCGGGTCACGCCTGGTCAGTCAAAGACAAGGGGACTAATCCCCCCCCCCCCCCCTTGGTAAGGGGAGAAGGCCGGCGACAGATCCACAATATTTGGTGTCAGGAGTTTGGATAGGACCCGAAGTGCACTTAACGCACTCCAAATTACAAGCGACCAAAATTTAGTTTTTAAGGTCCAAATTTAATTCATGCAATGGCTAGCCAAAGCGGTCGAATGCCGGTGGGGGTAGAAAATGAAAAATTAATGACCCAGGACCGAGAAGGACAGTTGGAAATGGAGGAGGACATTTATGAGGGTACAGCAGTAGAGCTAACAGGGGAAGAAAATGGCGGCGAGAGCCGAGCCCGCGGTACAAGGGAATTGGGACCTATTTGTGGTACAAATGAGGGCCTACATGGTCAGGTCGGGTGAAGACACGAAAGAGCTAAAGAACCAAATGAAGGAAATAGGCGGTCGATTGGAAGTAGAGGGGGGCAAATCAAGGGCAGAAATGAAAGAATTGGGGGACAAATCCAACCGGGAATTGGAGGAGGCGAAAAATGAATTGGGATGCAAAATGGGTGGCCAATTGAAGGAATTGGGGGCCAATTGAAGGAAATGGGGGACAAATCAACGAATTGGTAAAAAGGAGAGTGGCGTCTAAGAAAGAAATGAAAGAGATGGGGAAGGACATTGGGCGCAAGTTGAGCGAAGAAGTTGCGGGGGTATGTGACGAGGTGACGCGGTGTGAGGAGCGCGTGGAGAGCTGGGTAGAGCAGAGTGCGGCTAAAATGACCGAGGGTTTAGAAATAGCACCTCGGGGTATGGAAAAGCCGACGGCCGCCGAATTGGAGCAGAAAATTTTGTGTGCACCGGTGGTCATTGAGCTAGAAATAATTGAAATAAAAGAAATAGTGGAAATTGGGGCCGAAGAGACGGCAGAGATAGAGTCGGGGAATGAAGCGCGGAAGAAAGTGATGGAATGTGCACAAAGTTCGTGTCCGCATTGTGATGTCGTGCTGCCTAACCCAAATGAAAGTTTGCAGGTGCTGGCGGAGAAGAGGATCCCGAAGGTGAGCAGGAGCGTGTACAGCAGGAAGGTGTTTGGCACGAAAAGATTTTTGGCACACATGGGATCCCGACGAAGCCCGGGCGCTCGTGGAAGGTCCCTTGCGAGGTGTACGTGAGCGAATGGTGTGCGTATGCGAACGGCACTGGAGCGCGAGTGTGTAACAGGAGAGTGTGTTACAGAGAGTGAGAGAGACTGCACACTGGAATGTGAGTGGGAATAGTGTGTCGAAGACGAGTATGATACAGAGTGTGCGATGGACAAAGAGAGTGTGCGGGAGTGCACACAAGAGTGTGTGATTGGGTGTGCAACAGGAGAGTGCACACCCATGGGTAAGTGTGCGCTGATTGGGTGTGTACCAGGAGAGTGCACAGCCGTGGTTGTTACTGGGTGCGTAACAAAGGAGTGTACACAGGAGTGTGTGTGAGGGTGTGCAGTGATGATTGTGTGTGTGCAGGAGTGCACACCCATGGGTGTTACAGAGGATGTAATGAGAGAGAGTGCATGAGAGGAGTGCATGGAAGAGAAGTGTGTAACGGTGTGTGCGTGTGGTATGAGAGCGCCAGGATGTGCGCGGGGGTGTATGATAATGGAGTGTGCGAGTGGCGTGAGTGCACCTGAGTGGTGTGCACCTGAGTGTGCAAGAGAAGAGTGTGCACAGGAGAGTGCAGTAATGGAGTGTATGGGAGCGCCGCGGTGTACGAGTGTGGAACGGGTCGCTTGTAGGTGTGAGAATGTGACTCAAGCATCGACGCAGACCGGGGCAGCATTTAGCGCGACATATAGCCGACGCGAGCTCTCGGTGCGTGGTGTGCTTTGTGTGCAGCGGGGATCGGCGGGGATCGTTGCCGCCCAGTACGGTTGGTGCCGCGCCTTGGCGTCAAAGGCGATCGGCATGGTTCAAGGGGGGGGGGTAGGAATGTTCGGAGCCGCGCACCCTGGTGGCCGCGATGCTCCGACCGTGGGCGGTTGGGCCATCGTGCATGGGACCGAAAGTCTCCACATAGAGATGGCGCCTGGAACCTTGGTCCAATAAAACCTCCTCCCCTGAATCGAAAATGCCGGACGGACCCAACCTACAGGAGACGAACCACCCACATGCATCACTCGGCTTTGCGAAGCCGAGCTGTGGAAATGTATTCTCACCCGATGAGGCTCGAGTATAGTGGAGTAATGGCAATAGTGTTGGGGGAATGGTACCCGGTGTAGAGGGATGGTAGTTCAACCATTCCTCATATTGGGGCACATGAGCAGTATATTTATGGGGATGGCAGTGTAAACTAGACGAGGGCGGGCTAGGATAATTGTTAGGGATTTAGTGGACTGTAGAGGACATGAGAATGAAGTAGTGACTTTTGTACAGGTTGAGGGGACGTAGAGAGATTAGATGGATGATAACGACGAGGGAAGTGCTTAGTGTAATGGGATGACGGGAAAGCACAAGTCTAAAGGGGAAAAGCAGCTAGTTAGATGATGCTGTGTGTGTGAGGACTTGTGTGAGAATATTGTTGAGCTTGAGCAAATGAGGAATTGGGTGTGTGATGAGCTTGAGCAAATGAGGAATTGTGTGTGTGTTGAGCTTGAGCAAATGAGGCATTGGTTGGGGATATCCAGAGGTGGTGTATGAGTGATGTATTGAGGATGAATGGAGTTGTGTTGAAGTGAGTTGACTTGCATGGTGTGCAAGTGGGGAACCGGTGTATCAAACATAAGAGGTGTGCAAGATAAAAGGTGTGTGAGAGAAATGGTGTGTGAGATGAGTAGTGTGGAATGCATGGTGCGAAGGAGTGAATGGGGGGGAGATGGACCCCTTCACGAATACCCGGGGAGGGTAGTTTAAAGTCAGGTAGAGGGTTTAGGTAAATTGTTTGGAGATTGACACCTGTGGTGCAGGAAGTAGCCAGAAGTGCTTGGATGGGTGCATGAGTCTGTCGAATGGCTGGGCGTGTGGGCTTTGTTGGTGCGTACGTTTATTGCGGCACTCCACCACTGGTAGTTTGTCGGCCAGGTGAGGCCGCAGGTAGGCTCTGGGAGCCAGTTAGAGTTGTTCAGTGGGGCCCGACGATCCAGGAGAAGGACCTGGGTAGCCCAATGCCAGAGAGGGCATCAGAGGGGTGAGAGAGCCAGGAGGGGCCTTCCACAAGTTAAGTAGTCGCAGGAGCAAGGTAAGCTTGGGTGGCGACTTCAGTGGCAGAGGTGCGCAGGTAGGTAGACCTGCGAGTGGAGTCACATGACCCAGCCCCGAAATTGTGCAAAAGCACAGTAGTGAAAAATTGGGGAGTGAGACCCAAATTGGAAGGCACAAGGTGGTCAATGGGAATTGATGTATTGAGCCTAATACATCCCAGAGCCTTGACCTCCGCTTCTGGTCTTGCCGGCGAGGTTTCGTTTATTTGCAGCTGTCCACGCTCTCCATCGAAATCGAAGTTAAGTAATTGTTCCCATTTGTATTTTCGTTATAACTGTATTTATTTTATGGTGTTTTTACGTATAGTGTGTCCCGAGGAAGTTTTTTGGTGCAAATCTTTCATACCTGTATGGAAAATCGTGTTAATTCGTGTCGTGTCTTTTGAGGCTTTGTTCAGTGTCCAACCTTGAGGCTTTGTTTTTCTCTCAGCGGTCCATCGTTTGTGCTCCAATAACTTTCTTTCTCTGTTTTTCCCAGACTTTTCACCCCATAGCCTACTTACTTGTTTAAAATCTCAACTAAAAAAAAAAAAAAACATTTCCTTCTCTGTTCTTATTCGTTTCTCATTCGTTTATTCGTTCTTATTCGTTTGTTCGTTCTTCGACCACGTGTTTCTCCCCCATTTTCCCAGATAATTTTCACTGTTAAACTTTAAAATGTTTACACTTTCCCCTCAAGTTATGTATTCCGTCGTATATTATAACACCTTTTTCTTCTTCTTCTTTAAAAGGTTGCTTTCGACTTGCTCACCAAATCAATTCATCCGAAAAAAAATTCCATCTCTTACAGTGCCTCTTTTCTACATTCCCTAAACTCTCCTGCACTCCATCCTCCCTCCAGCGTACTTAAACGTATTTTTGACTTAAAGGACACAAGAAACTCATTTTGCAATAAATGTTCGTTTCCTATTAATCGTACACTTTCTAAAATCCAATCTCACCCCTCCCCTCCAAATCTTCCCTATAACCCCTCCCTTCCAAATCTTCCCCATCACCCCTCCCCTCCAAATCTTCCCCATCACCCATCCCTTTCAAATCTTCCCCCTTGCCCCTCCCATCCAAATCCTCCACCTCACCCATCCCTTTCAAATCTCCACCGTTGCCCCTTCCCTCCTAAACTCCCCCCACACCCCTTCCCTCCAAGACTCCCCGTCGCCCCTCCCCTCCTAGACTCCCCCCTCACCCCTCCCCTCCAAATCTCCCCCATATCCCATCCCTTTCAAATCCCTCCCCTTATCCCTTCCCTCCTAAACTCCCTGCTCACCCCTCCCCTTCAAATCTCCCCACCCTCATTTCTTTTCAATTTCCCCCCTCTCACTCCCCCTCCTCAAAGCGTCCTCCCCGCACCTTCTGCCTTCCAACTCTCACCTCCATCTCCCCCAACCTTCTTCCTCGCTCTTCCCCCTCCTCAAATAACACCTCATTGTGCCGCACCCAATCACCATCAAACCTTTTGTCCGCCCCATCCTTCCCTTTCTCCGAGCTATTCTGAAATCTCTGACACACCTTCAACAGCTCTCCCTACCTCTTCCACCTCTTCCACATCTTACCCGACCCCTCCTCCCCCCTGTTCTGTATCCGATGCTCCCCCTTCCTCTTCATTAACGGTATGGACCTCAAACATTCGGGGCCTTCATTCAAACTTATCTGATCTCTCCATACAGGTTGCTTCTGACAAACCAGACGTGATCTGCTTAACAGAAATTTTCCTCCTTCATGATGTCTCTGATTCCTTAGTATCTCTCCCGGGTTACTCATTCCTCTGGTATGATAGACCTGAGCCTCGTCCTGGTGGTGGGGTTGCTATCTTTATAAAAAAAACTCTATTCCTCACTCGCCCTGCACTGCCCTCTCTCCACCTCACCCCCAGGAATACCTCTGGCTACGGCTTCGCCTTCGCTCCCACCTCTTGTTCATATGTGTGTTGTACCGTCCACCAAACAGTGATGACTCCATCTACATCTCGCTGTCTGATAATATGGACCAACTTCTATCTACTCACCCCAACTCTCTCTTCCTCATATGTGGTGATTTCAATTGTCACCATGCCAGTTGTCTGGGTGTGGGTACCGCTCTCACCAGCCATGGCTCCTCAGCAAAGGACTTCTGCGACTCACTGGGACTGACACAATCTGTCAATTTCCCGACCCGGATCTCAGTCAATGGAGCATCTTCTCTTCTGGACTTGGTTATGACTAACCTCCCTGAAAATGTCTGCTGCTCTTCTTCTGCTCCAATCGGCTCATCTGATCATGTGCTTGTTAAAGTGGACATCTCTCTGACCATTCTCAGGGAGCCTGCTCAGCGTCGACGAGTCTGGCATTTCACTCAGGCCAACTGGCACGGTCTTCAAGCAGCCATAAATCATCTGGACTGGTCTCCCATCTCTACCACCTCTGACATCAACTCATCCTGGGAATTCTTCCAAAGTAAATTGCTCTCTCTCATGCATAGATTTATCCCATCTCGTCTTCAGTTGTCATACCCTTCCTCACATCCATGGTTCACGGAATCTTGTGGTGAGGCTGTTGCCCAGAAACAACTTGCCTTCGTCTCCTGGAAAGCAAATCCAACGGAAGGAAATCTCATTTCCTTTCACAAAGCCCGAAACAAGAGTGTGTCCACCCTCAGGAGAGCCAGGAAACAATATCTCTCCGTTCTCAAGACCGAACTCTCTTATGTGTCTCCCTCTTCCAAATCCTGGTGGCGTCTGGTCAAATCTGTTTCTGGTGTTTGTTCCCCCTCCATCCCCTCCCTTACCTCAAACGGCTACACAGCTGACTCCGCACGTGAAAAAGCTGAATGCCTCAACTCTGTGTTTGCCTCTAAATCTTGTGTCCCAAACCCATCCCTCTCTGTACCCACCGTACCCAGTCGTACCCAGCTGCTCCTGGACTCTGTGTCCTTTCTTCCTGACAAGGTGGAAAAGTTTCTGTCAACCCTCGACTGATTCTGCAACTGGACCTGACGGCATCAGCCCATGGGTCCTAAAATCCTGTTCTTCCGCTCTTTCCCTCCCTCTCTCTGTTCTCTTCACCCTCTCTTTTGCTCAAGGTCAACTGCCATCTGCTTGGAAATCAGCCAACATCACCACTTTACACAAAAAACGTGCAAAAACAGATCCTAGCAACTACAGAAAAATCAGCCTTCTCCCAATTATCAGCAAAGTCATGGAATCCATCATTGATTCGGATATGAAATCTTTCCTCTTCTCCAATTGCTTGATCTCTGATCATCAATTTGGTTTCAGACCAGGTCACTCTTCTCTGTACATGCTGCTTCTGCTGTCTCAACAATGGATCGAGGTCCTCAATGCCAAACAGGAAAGTAGAGCTGTCTCCCTCGACATATCACGTGCCTTCGATACGGTCTGGCACCCCGCTCTGCTCCCCAAACTCTCCTCCTTTGGTATCCGTGGAAATCTCCACACATGGCTGGCGGACTTCCTCTCTAGTTGTAGTCAACGTGGGCCCTGAATGGGTTTCTGTCATCTCCTCTTCCTGTTCAGGCTGGAGTTCCCCAAGGCAGTGTTCTGGGCCCTGTGCTTTTTCTGGTCTTCATCAATGATCTCTCTGACTCTCTTGAAAATCCTCTCTATCTCTTTGCTGATAACTCCACTCTCTGCCGCTCCATTCCTCATCCCTCAGATCGGAAGTCTGCAGCCTCCTCACTCTCTGCAGACCTGGACAAAATCACAGACTGGGCAAACAAGTGGAACATGTCTTTCAATCCTGACAAATCTCTCACTCTTACTATGTCTCTCCGAAAAGACCGACTGGACAACCCTCCCATCTACTTTCTGAATAATCCTCTCCAAGAAGTTCTGTCACTCAAGCTTTTGGGTCTCACTATCTGCCATGATCTTTCCTGGGAAAACCACATTTCCAAGCTGGCCTCCAAAGCCATTCGCCGACTGGGCAACCTCCGTCATGCGAAGTCCTTCCTTTCCTTGGCACACCTGAGCTCCTCACCACATACAAGGCTTTCATCCACAGGTCAATGGAGTACTGCTCTCCCCTCTGGGCTCGTGCTCCTTCCTCACACCTAGCTCGTCTTCACGTTGTTGAAACCAAAGCGTTCAGAATCATTGGAATCTCCCGCGATGACGCTATCTCGGAGGGCCTTTCACTTACTCACCACAGGCAGGTTGGTTGTCTTTTCGTCTTCTACCGACTCCTCTCTGGCCTTGCTCCCCCAGCTCTCTCTGGGCTCTGTCCCCCAAATATTCTTACAGGTCGCACAAGATCTGCCTGCAACCCTCTTATGGTTAAACTGCCAAAATCAAGACTCTCTTCTCACCTTCACTTCTTCATTCCTCTTTTCTCCCGCCTCTGGAACAAACTCCCTCACTCTCTTCAATCCCACTCCTCCCTCCAGGTCTTTAAAACGGCTGTTCACCACCATCTCTTATCTTCCCCAATCCAAAACCTTGATCTTTTCTACCCCCGCTAATTTCACCCCAAACCCACTTTTTTGAGGTGCCGACTTCTTTCCTGGAAGTCCTTGGTGTCCTTCCGTTTTATACCTATCCTGCCTCCACCCAGGCCCTCTCCCTTCCTCACATCTCCCGATGTCCCTTCGCTCAAATGTTGTATTTGTGTGCTTCCTCCCTTTCTCTCCCCATCTTGTCGACCGCTCCCCTTTTTATATACTTTGTTTGCTTGTTTGTTTGATTTGTTTGTTTGATAAATGTTAGCTCTTTCAGGAGCCTCGACTCTGTATACAAAAAAAATTTTAAAAAAATTGGTTTTTAGAACCACATAGTGTAAAGATGGCCAATTGAATTGGCAGGGCACGACCCCGGATAGTGTAACTGAGTTAATGTTATTAGAGGATAGGTAGGATGACAAATCTCTTCACACCGTCCACATCCTCTCACCAAGGAGACGGAAATCCACACCCTTTTTGTGAACGATTTGAGTGTAAGACGCATCATGACGTGGAAGTGTGACAATGTGTGTAATTCCATCTCTTCCTTCTTGGGAGGGATTGGAAGACGAATTTGGTTTAGAGGGGGATATGGGAGACAAGACGTAGCGACGGATTTGTAAAGTGTAAATATAGGGAGGGGCAAAGGTACTGTAGTGTAGCCGACGTTGGGGGGTACGGACGGTAGGGACGAGTCTGCTCTGCTCGCTCCTCCGTGCCCCTCACGTTGCATTACCTTGTATTGTGTGTACCTTTGCATCCTTGCCTCTGCTAACTGTACTTTGTCTTTCCTCCCCACCCATGGACCCATTTTGGAGGGGAGTGTGCAGGAATCTTGAACTGTGCAGCTGCACCTGGCTACACCTGTGCTGCGCCCCTGCTACCTTTTGCTGCACCAACACACCTTATGGACCACACGTTCTGTGGCCTGGCATCTTTGCTGAGTGGTCATTTGCTGCAAACGTTACCTTGCACATGCAGACCACTGGTTTTTTTGTGGCGTCGATGACATGCAGTCGGACCACCTAAGATTGGCCCTGCTGGCAAATAAAAATGGACACGGTTTGTACATTGTATTTTGGTGTGTCAGGAAAGAAGACCTTTAAGTTTTTATTATGGCACACCGAAGATGAAGCAGGAAGCAAGAAGATGCAGCCAAGCAGCAGCCAAGCAGCAAAGTGACATTTATTATGACATTTGATTTACATTTGACATTGACATTTGAATGTGCATTTATGACATTATGTCATTAATATGTCACTATGACATTTGAACTTTTGGTGCAATATGTATTGTTGCATTGGTGTATTGCTGTGTTTTCTCCCCTCCAATTTTCTTTCCAAAAAGAACAGGTCCTGGGTTATAGAGATGTAAATAATTAGGTTAGTGTTGTAAATAACATGTTCCCCACCGGCTTTATGTTTAGTTTCAAAACAAATCCGCAATTCGGTTAGCTGTGGGTGTGAGTCGGTTAGAGTTAGTTACACAACGCAGTAGGTGGGACATATCTCGTGTTGTAAAACTGTCACATACAGGGTGTTAGATTAAATGTTAGAGGGAAACACATCTAAGTGTCACACGTAATTAAAAAACTAGTCCCGAACCTTTCTCAAAACCGGTCGTTCTCACTTGTGTGGGTTAGACTCGGGGATGAGTCTGACAAGGTAGGGGGGCAGTGCTACGGTTTTGAGATTGTACATATGACTTCAATACATGCTAAAGGTTTGCCCCTCATAGTTAGTTCCACGAGCAACACGTAGGCCCACTTGTAGTATTAGTTATGTCATAGTATGTGTAAGTATAGGCCATTTCCCCTCTTAGTACCTGCGTTGTGTAAAGACATGAGATTAGGTCCCATTCGTTTTGCATCCACCTTCCAATTACACCTCGATGGGCGGAATCCATCCCGCGCCCCATTTGGCTGTCCCTCGTCGAGTTAACACGAGGCAGGGCCTCGAAAGCCAAAGGAGGGTTGAGTTCGGCCGTAGCAGTAGGGGGACGGTAAGGGTCCTCAACAAATCAGGGCTCGGGTGGCATGGCGTGAGAGGGCGTGGCAGAGAACGTCTGGTGAGTTCGGGAAGGTTCGCGGGGTGGGGCTATATAAGCCCACGTGAAAATCCCTCGAAAGGACTTACAAACAGGACTTTGAGGGAGAAGGACTTGGGAGGACTTCATTGTACAAGCTGGACTTGAGGGGGGCGAGCACATTGTGAGGACTTGTTGGAGCGCATCGTTCAGGACTTACAAGCAGGACTCGCAGAGGGAGAGGGCTTGTACAAGAGGCACGCGGGGACTCGCAGACAGAGAGAACTTTGCATACTTGAGGCTTTGAACTGTAACTCGCCATATTACATACGCGCCAGAGGGGAAGAAGGAGAGGTGTTGACGATACAAGTACACGGATGCAGCCAGATGCACCGGTGGCGAATAGCGCCTACTTCAGCCACGCGAGTAGACGCGGATAAACCTGCGAGTGATTAACCACCAGCCGCGCCAGAGCCCACCCACTACCGTTCGCCCCGTAATAACCCTTTGCATCCAAACGGCGTGCTACGAGCTCCTGCCTTCTCCTGGATCCATCTGCAAAGGATGAGCTGGGGACCGGAGGAAGCTGAACGAGAGCCATCCCTGGACGCACGGACCATCATCCTGCAGCTGCAATCCCTGTGTGAGTGTGAGTGAAACGGGCCCGTAGTCTTTTGGGTATTAAGTAAGACTGTTCTTAAGGATTGCCCTGTGTCTCTGCTCTTGAACCATTGTGAATAGTGTAAATAAATCTTGTTCTTCCTTTTTCCAATTTGATCGCCTATGTGATTTATCCATTGACTGAATGTGGCACGAACAAAACCGCTGGAATCGGGTTCACCATCTAAAAGGCGCGGATCGCGTGTACGCACCGCTCGGCGTATCAACACAAGTGGTTCGTGCGAGGCTTATCTCCTCGTTTCAGGGCAGCGCGAGTATTTAGGTAATAGCGAATTTGGTCCTAATACCCTATTTCTCGCTGTCCGGAAGAGACGTCATAGGTATTGGGTCGCGCCTGGTCAGTCAAAGACAAGCGGACTAATCCCCCCCCTTGGTAAGGGGAGAAGGCCGGCGACAGATCCGCAACAATATATTCAATTTTTGACCAGAATTGATCAGTTTAAGGTGTGCTTGCTTTGAGCTGTAATGTTTATACTATTTGTTAATCCTTGTTTTTACTGTACTGCTTAAATGTTTAATTTATTCAACTAAATTGTGATAAAGGTGATTGTTGAAGCATCACTAATTCGTTTCAGAAAAATTAATGGCAAAGAGAATTTTTGTTCTTTTTCAGTGAGAATGGCATTTATTACCACAATAACACAATTGCCAAACTACACAATCATAATGTTTTGTGCTTTTCCTCAAATTGTTATTTGTGCAGCATGGGTATTTGTTGGAAAGCCTCGAGTTATCAAAAATTTGGAGGCTCGTGTTGGAACAATAGTTTTGGAATGCGCTGCAGCATCAATAATTTGGCCGACAGGTGCTTTGGCCTACATTGGACTTCTCGTTGCTTTCTTCGTGTTCCTCAATTTCAAAGCCAGAAAAAATCCATCAGCAAATAACGAGTTAAAGCTTTTTCGTTATAACTTAATCTTCAACATAATGGTTTTAGTTGCTTTTGTGCCTGCTTACAACAGCACCCAAGGAAGATTTAATTTTGCTACAGAAATATTTTCCATCATTGCTATCGTGTATGGATATCTTGCTTGTATATTCCTGCCAAAATGTTACTATATTTTTGTAGAGGGAACAGCAAGTTTGTGATGTGTGCTTTTAAAGTATCCTGTTCAAAATTTTTACAGATACATCTACAATTATATATTTCAGTAGTGTGCTCGTCCTAAAGGTGGGTTTTCACGGGACACGCGAACGGTTCGCGAAGGATGCGAATGTCGAAAAAATGGCAAAGTCCAACATTCGTATTTTAGGCTCCAAAAGTTCGCCAAACATGCGCGGGGGTTCGGAAGCGTCGTCAATTGTTCGCAGGAGTCGTTTTTTGTTCGGCGGGTATTTCAAAAATGTTTGAAATACCCGCCAAACAAAAAACGACGCTTCCGAACCCCCGCGCATGTTTGGCGAACTTTTGGAGCCTAAAATACGAATGTTGGACTTTGCCATTTTTTCGACATTCGCATCCTTCGTGAACCATTCGCGTGTCCCGTGAAAACCCACCTTTACCCTGCGCTCGCGAAATGAAAGGCAGGGTTAAGCATTCGGGTATGTACGGACGTCGTATATATGTACATGCGTGTCTGCATTATTAAAAATAAATTTTCTCGGCAACCGTTGGTCCGATTGACATGAAATTTTCACCATAGGAGGGCCTCCTCCTGTAGAATATTTTAGTGAATACTATCACGTCACAGGTCACGTGGTACGGGCGCCATCTTGGAAAAACCAAAAACATTTGCGCCTTTATATCTCAAAAACCGCTGCACACAAATAATTGAGACAGGCCTCATTGCAAAGAACTCTCCATGTGGAATAACATATGTGAATGATGACATCATAGGTGCCGACTTTATGACGTCATAATTCGAAAAGTAAAAAAACTTTATCCGATCAGGATGAAATTTCTTAAGCATCTTCTCGGTATAAATTGATGCAGAAATAAAATTATAATGACGTCGTAGGTCATGTGGTTCGGACGCCATATTGTTTTAAGTAAGAAGGCTGAACAAACCACTAAAATCAAATTTTCTCCAAAACGACTGAACAGATCAGGCCAAACTTTGCAGGCAGAATCGCATACCCATGACGAACAAAAAAGTCAGGGGGCATGACGTCATGCGTCACATGGTTTCAGAGTTATAACGTTTTTAAGCATAAACTTTTAAAACCTAGCTCCTCCCTCATTTTTGATCCTATCGAGTGGAAACTTCACAGATGTGTTCAGCATATCAGTCTGCTAAAATGACCTTTTGAAATTTTCGATAAGTCACGTGGTTTGGCAGATATAAATAATTAAACGAAAATGTAAAAAAATTCTAACTCTTGAACCGCTTCATTGATCGACGTGAAACTCTATATTATTTCAGAGGTAATGAATTGTAACATATGTGCAAAATTTCAATATGATTGGATGTGCGGTCTGCAAGATAGAAGTTGTTATTGCATGAAGAAGAAGAGTCATCGAGAGTGGGCATGGAATTAATGATCACACTGCACATGATGAGAAGGCAAAGTACGGAGCGACCTCACGGGGTCATTTTGACCTCAAATAAAATTCTGATTTCAGATTTGTCGATCGCTGAGGTATATTAACACATGACGAAAACAGATTTGGTGAAATTCTGACGATTTTTGACGAAAATATAACATTTGTGTCTGCATTTCAGTAAAGTAAAGTGTGCGCCGCGTCAGCATTTTAAAAATTGAAACGTGGCTCATTGTAAAGAACTCCATATGGGGAATAGGTGTTGTTAATGATGACGTCATTTTTGCCATAATTATAATGTCATAATTCGACAGGGACAAGACTACGTCTGATCAGTTTGAAATTTATTGATCATGACCTATGCGACAATTATTTAGAGAATATAAATTTATGATGTCATCGCTCACGTGGTCTGGCACCCATACTGGATCAAAAAAAAAAGAAACGTTCAAAAATAGAAGAGTTGGCTTGCACCAAGTTGACTTCGCAGTGTAAGTATTCTATGAATACCATCTAGTTGTGTTTCGCATAGGGCCTCCTAATGACGAACATTTACATTCGAGGCACAGCTCAAATGTAAGGATAGAAAACCTAAGACTGAGGAGAGATGGGGATTTTAAATCAACTGGAAAGGTATGTGGATATGTCAAATAACTTGCCACATAGAGTAGTGAGAGAATGGATATAGTTCATCAGATTAACAGGAAATTCATCTCCCTCTGTCAAGGGCCACCACTTCACTCTCCCCATTCTTAGTACAAATAACCCACAAATGCTGACAGGTTTTTAAATGCAGTTGCTTTCATGTATGCTATGTTCAAATATATGTTAGGTCAAGGTTTTGCATTGGCCACAGCTTTGCCCATCAGAAAGAGCACTAATGTGGTACTACGGAGAGCCAGAGGTGCACATATGGCAAAGAAAAAGCCTCAAGGTAGTTACTGTAACTGGCTTCTGCATATCCACTGCTGAATGAGCCTTCACACTCCCTGGGTAAGCAAGGGAGGTGAGTGAGGGGCATATGACCCTTGGTGATAATGACAATGACTGTCTGTCTGTCGAGGCCATAACGTTTTTACCTTTTGAGTTTTTGTCAACAAATTTTAGAAGAAAAAAACAAATTATTATGACAACTAGCGAATACCGCTATTACGACAACTAGCGAATACCACTATTACGACAACTAGCGAATACCACCTGTCGCTTCACAGATGGGAATATGGGAGATGGGGAGAGTGAAGGAGGGGTGAGTGAACGAGAGGATGAGAGGCAGAGGGGTGAGAGGAGTGATAGAGAAAAGAGGGACATAGATGGAGAGGGATGGGAGGAGAGAGAGAGAGAGCAGTGCGGTCACAAGCTGGTATTTGCCGTTTTGCCATGTGTGTCCATACACAAGCCTTCCTTTTTGCATCACTAACCTTCCAGGGAGTTCCCTGAATCCGCCGTCATTTTTTTCATTGAAATTCGTTAATCCGTTCTCAGGTTATAGCAGGACAAACAGACAGACATGGCTCCTTTTTTCGAACATAGACTAACGAGGTACCCATGCTACAAATTCATTGTCCGGCACAGCAAACATACACTCCCCACCGTTAAAGGAGACGTTGTGTTTGTCGAGTGCCGCAAACGCTCTGTGCAGGCGCACATTATGGATCGATCAGTTAGACCCATGTATGACAATGTCATCTAGGTAAACAGCCAGTCCTGGAACCCCTGCGAGGATGGAGGACATAACTTTCTGAAAGCAGCCTGGGGCCAAAAGGCATCCTAGTGCAGAGGAATACTCCTGCTTGGGTGACAAACGCTGTGAGGTCCCTGCTATCGGGGTGGAGGGGCACCTGAAGATATCCCTGGAAAAGGTCCAGCTTTGAAAAAAATGTGGAGCCGTAGAACTGGGTTTTCAGTTCCTCAGATGTGGTCAGGGGTTATTTGTCTGGGATGTCAGCCTTGTTTAAAAAAACCTGTTTGTTTGCTGCACAAAAATCCACACAGATACTTTTTGTCCTGACTTTTTCCTGGCAACCACCAAGTTGGAGATCCAAGGGGCCACATTGACCGGTTTGATAATTCCAGCTTCCAACAGAAGTTTGTGTTCAGCAGACACTTCGTCACAGAGAGAGATGGGAATGCATCACAGTGGCTGGGTGACCGGGGTTATCATAGAGTCGAGCAGGGGCTGGTGGTGTAAGGCAGTGAGGCAGCCCAAGCCGTTAAACTGAGTGGGCCCTTTTTGTTGTCACAGGGAGGCATCCTGCAGAACTGCTAACCCACTGGCATCCATCAGGGAGAACCCTAGCTCCGTGAATATGTCGAGGCCTAGGAGGTTGGCACCGCAGCAGGCGATTTAGAATGAGACGACAGTCAGATGCTTGCTGCCGTGACACACAGGCAGTGGGAGGGTGCCCACAATGATGATTTTGGAGCTGCCATACCCACTGAGGGCAATAGAGAGGTGCTGTAGCGGCTATATATCCACTTGTTGAATTATATTTCCCAGTGCAAAACCTTTTTGTGCCAGCACGCGAAGTGACTCCGTGAGGGCAAACATACGAGTCTATTGTTTGAAAACTTCATCTTCTGCTTAAACGAATCAGAGCACATTCCTGGACCTTTATGACTTGTTTTCCTCTCTCTGTGCCTTTTATCTTCCTTGCGTATCAGACATGGAATTCCCTTACTCTCTGAGAAATCAGCTCACTTTCGTATAATTTCTCTCTTATCATTTTAATGACTTGAAACTTTCTTTAACCTCCGGGTGAAGTGCGCTGGGAATTGAGTTGAGTTTGTAACTGGTCTCATTCGTGCCGGTTGGAATTCCCACATGTGCTCATACTCTACTCATTAAACCAGTTTTTATTCTCAGTGCAGTGTCTTGATCTCTCGTCGGAGCAGCAGACATCGTATCTCAACCACCACATTTTGGGGGCTCATCCGGGATTCTCCGAGGCTATTGATGAGAGGACCGACTACTCCTGGAGGCGGCAGCAACTGGCTCAGAGTGCACATCTCAACATAGCGACCAAGGTGAGAGAGACCTTTTCATATCTCTCTGTAGGGGCAAGTTGATATTGTGTCCAGGTAAAGAGTCGAGTCCCTCACCTCCATAGCTTGAGCGAGTCCTGACTAGAATTGATAACATGGTATAAGAGAATAAAAAGTGGTTTATGTGGAGTGGGACAAATTTTAGGGAAACAGGAGTGGGACTTCTGAGATAAGATATCAAGGTTGGACCTTGCTGGAACAGGGAAGCAGAAGTGGGACTTCTGAGATAAGGCATCAAGGTTGGACCTTCCTGGAAAGAGAATTCTATGACGAAGGACCACCAGGGGATACCCGGAGTCGTCACCTCACAGAGGGAAATAGGGCTTAAGAATGGGAAATGGTAATGGAAAATCGGGTAAGACCGATCTTCCATCTGCAGGTACTCCAGCAGTACATGATGTATGAGTACATGATGAAAACAGCTAGGGAGGATTCCGTAAAATATATATACCAGTGGGTGGGTATGACCGTGGGACAACAGTCAACGTTCCCTGCTGAGGGAACTTTCCAACGCACTTGATTGATTAATTTGAGGAAAGCTTTAAGGAAAAGAGATGAGGGGAAAGCGCACAAAGGCAATGATTGGGAGGCTTTCAGCCAATGGCTGTATGAGTGTACTAAATGGGAAATGGACTCAAAATGTGTGGGTTTTAATGGCGAACTCGAGACAACAAAGAAGCATATATCCATGTTACAGAAACAAATGGGAGTGACACAAGACAAAGATAAGGTGACAAAGCCTGTCGAAGGGAGTGGGGCCCCCTCCCAACCTCAGGCCATATACGGACTGGATCCCCACGCGGGAGTGTATGCCCAATTGAGGGGAATGACTGGAACAGGCAAAGGCAATAAGCCGCAAACGTTAGCTCCCATGATCATGACGTACCCAGGCTGGGTCGAGACGGTGCGACAATTGGGTGAACCCCCGAAGTACGTACACCAGGAATCGAACGAAGTAGATTTACAGTCCATCTCAGCCACCCTCCGGGGATGCCTAGACGACCCGGAAAAAGTGAAAGAACACATGCTCAAATTCGTGCTCGCTCACCAACCAACACATTGGGATGTGGGTATTATGATGGACCGTATCCTACCCACAAGGATATGGAGAAAGGCAAAGGTAACGGCAGGATGGCAAATGGCCCCGCCCGGACACGAGACGAGCGCAGAATACTCTGACCGGTTGGGTAACTTGATAGACATCATCCGAAAAGAGATACGACTGAATTATGTAGATTGGGGAAAAATCACCCATTGCAAACAGAAAGCGGGGGAAGACCCAGAGGAATTTCTAGCTAGACTTCAGAAAATGATGCAAACATACGGAGGGCTTCCGGATGCCAAGGACCTTCCAGATCAATTACTTAACAACTTTTTTGTAGAAAGGAACTAACTAAGTAGAAAGGAAAGGAACTGAAAACTGCTATATTTGGATGGGCGGGGCAAACCACAGTGCAGAATCTGGCTTCGGCCATGCAATGCCAGCAGTCATGCGCTGCGGATGCAGAAGCCACGAAAGAACTGAAACAGGAAGCTTACCAAATGGTAGTTCAGAGAGCGATTCGTCGACATGAACAGGACGAGTTCCAGGGACAGTGGCAAGGTTCCAATGCCCCAGTACGACAGGCTGAACATAACCCAGGTTGGGTAAAACCCCCACCCTATGTAGAAAACCAGCGCCCCCCAGTGATGTGGGAGGATGAGAGAAATGCGGACAGCACCCGTCGGCCAGGTAAGACTACAAATGGATGTTTTCATTGTGGAGCAAGGACTTTGGAAAAGAGATTGCCCCTACCTTAAAGGACGTAGGAATGACGGTCGACGGGGTGGACAGCACAACCAGAACCGATTCAATGGACAGGACAATCCTAGAAACCAATATTGACATGATGTTAGTGAGACGTCCCACCTTTTTCCCGCCCTTACCAATAAGCCTACCACGGATCCCACCACTTCACTAGTAATCGGCGGGAAATGCAAATTTCTCATAGATACAGGGGCGACTCACTCGACTCTAAAGGGATCAGATTCAGGGGGTCCGCATCTCAAAAGAAAACGTCTCAGTGGTGGGGGTGTCTGGGAGAGTAGAGAAAATAACCCTGAGTCAGGAGCTAGCAGTACAATGTGGACCCTTATCCACAAAACATGCTTTCTTGTTAGCGGAAAACTCCCCATGTAACCTTTTAGGGAGGGATTTGTTATGCCATATGGGATGCACTGTACAATGTACTCCTGGTGGAATGTATCTTGAAATCCCATACCCCAACGAGACCTAGTCCTACCCCTATTGATGGAAAAGGATACAGTGATATACTCTTGGGAATTCACGGAAAAACAAGTGTTAGTCACCACTCAAACACATTGGGACACTCTTGAGATTTTGGCCGAATTAAAGACTTGGGTAAGAACCCATGGTTGGGATATACACGGCTGGAAGAAGACCCTCCACTGTACTGGCTATTACTACAAACTAGGAAATGACGAACAATACGAAAACCTGGTCCACTCCCTCCTCGGAGAAACGACCCATATAGAGGTCGCAGAACTCTGGATCGGAAAAGAGGGAGTGGGGTTGGAGGTACAGACCACACCAGACCAAAGGGTCCTTATGAAATTGCCAAACAACGTCACCCCTCATGTAACACTCAGAGTAAGCGAAGGGTACGAGGCAAAATACATAGGCCCCATGATCACTCGACTGAAAAACACTCCGAGGGATTTCCAGGGAACGATGCCAAATGGTAATTGGTCTCACATACGTAACCAACAGGGGCTCATGTGGGAACAACGACCCATTGGCGCACCCGCACAATTTGAGAGAGTGGAGATTGAGTGTAAAAACTCACGGTGGATGCAGGGACGCCAACCCCAGGACGGGGCTTTACGCCAAGTACCGGAAAACCTATTGACCAGGCATCCGAATGATGTGGGAAAAATGACCAGCGCGGACCCAGTGACAATCGCAATGCAGCCAAGAGCAACCCTCCCATGTGTAAACCAATACCCAATTCGCGCGGAGGCTCGGAAAGGTATGCGACCAGTGTTAGATTCTTTGCTGCAGCAGGGAGTTCTAATTCCGACGACCAGTGCTGTGTGACACCCCCATGTGACCGGTCCGGAAACCAGGGAAGACGATCTGGCATTTTGTTCAGGATTTGAGGGCATTGAGTAAGTGCATTGTAAGCATTGCCCCCATGGTACCGAACCCAGCTACGATGATGGCGTCGATTTCTCCGGATGCGGAATTCTTTACAGTGATTGACCTGTGTTCTGACTTTTTCTCTATACCGCAACATCTGGAATCGCAACATCTGTTTTCCTTCACCTACGAAGCACAACAGTACATGTGGACCCGTCTCCCCTAGGGGTTCGCAGACAGCCCCACACTATTCTCACGGGCCCTACACAAGGATTTGATGGGAGTGGTCCTCACGGAAGGGTCGACCATGGTACAGTATGTAAACGACCTGTTAGTTTGCAATACACAAGAACAACAGTGCATGACGGACTCGGTAACTCTCTCCTCTGCGCGTTGGCCAAGAGCGGCCACAAGGTAAATCATGACAAGTTACAGCTGTGCAAAACTAAATTAGAATACATCAGACACTCTATTGAGAAGGGTACACAAACACTGACAACAAAATGGGTGGGAACTATCTCAGAGATCCCGAGGCCAACAACAAAGAGGGCCCTATGACAGTTTTTAGGAATTACCGGGTACTGTAGGACATGGATCCCAGATTATGCCGTGCAGGCCTGCCTGCCCTTTATATGATGCTATGAAGGACAATGCACCATTGCGGGTCGAATGGTCAGCGGCCAGGGAGATTGCATTCACTGGGCTGAAAACCACGCTACCTACTGCGCCCGCCTTGGGCTTGCCAAACTATGACAAAACCTTTTATCTGTACATTCATGAACAGGAGGGTTTCGCCCAAGCGGTATTGGCACAAAAAAAATGGGGAAAAGATGCATCCCATTGCGTATTACCATAGTCAACTCGAACCTGAAAGCAGGGGACAGCCGTCGTGTCTTTGTGCCGTGGCCGCGGCAGTGTATGCCGTCAACGATTCTTCCGAACTAGTCTTGGGGAGCCCCCTGGTGGTTCGAGTACCCCACGTCAGTGCACTCATTTTGCAGGCGAAAACGCAACATCTCACTGCCGCAACATCAGTCATAAGCGAACTAACGCATAAGTGAATACTTTTGTCAATGTGATATTTCAGTTTTTTCTTTTTAATAAATTTGCAAAACTTTCTAAAATCCTGTTTTCTCTTTGTCGTTAAGGGGTATTGAGTGTTGATTGATGAGGGAAAAAATGAATTTAAACGATTTCAGCATAAGGCTGCAACAGAACAAAATGTGAAAAAAGTGAAGGGGTCTGAATACTTTCTGAATGCACTGTACAACCATAGCCACGGAAACATGCCGGAAGTGCACAATTTGTCAACATCACAACGTAGGACCCTCACTGAAACGTTTTCAGAATGCTGCACACCCGATACCATGGGCACCGTTGGGCCATTTACAAATTGACTACGTACAAAAGGAACCATCACTGAAATACAAATACATGCTCGTGATCGTGGACATGTTTTTGAGGTGGGTAGAGGTGTACGCTACTCAATGGTGTGATGCCACTGCAGCAGAAAAACACCTTGTGCAGGATTTCATTTGCAGATTTGGCATTCTGTGCAAAATATCAAGTGACCAGGGCACACATTTTACAGCAGAGATAGTCAATGAACGATGCAAAGCCCTACAGATACGACAAGTATTCCACTGCACTTACCATCCACAGTCGGCGGGAACAGTGGAATGACAGAATGCCATATTGAAGTCTGGACTGACAAAAATATGTGATGACACAGGACTTAAGTGGCCGGAAGCATTGCCTCTTGCTTTGATGGCCATGCGATCAACAGCAAATAGACTCACGGGCCTATCCCCGCATGAGATCATAATGGGACGCCCCATGCGATTGCCAGTAATGGCACCAGCTTTGGTGGATTTACAAAATGTTCACCACTTGGATGATAACGTGTTGACTTTTTGTGCAGAACTAATGAGATCTGTCACAAGTTTCCATTCACAGGTGAAAGAAGCCCTACCGGAACCAACTGCATGACCGTGCTACCCCTTCGAGCCAGGCGATCGAGTGCTAATCAAGAATTTCAAAAGGAAGCACAGCCTCCAACCAAGGTGGACCGGCCTGCACCAGGTGGTGTTGGTCACATACACCGCTGTCAAGTGTGAAGGAAAGACCTCTGGGGTACACGCATCGCACTGCCGACGGTGGCTATCCCCAGAGACACAACCCCAAGGGGCCAATCAAGGAATACCAGCACTCACTCAGGATGCGACACAATCCCAACCTGATGGGACCGGTCGTGAGGCAGATATTGCTAATAGTCATGCTCGGGATACCACTAGTGTTTAGTAAAGCCTCAGATAGACAAGGGAATAGAGAACCCCGGCCACACCCCGAGAAACACGACAGAAGAGAGGGTTAGACTCCCACAAATATTTTAGTAACGGAGTAAGACCCCTACTGAGAAAAACTGGCTCATTGATTCCCACGGCGCCCTCCTCTTTTATGGTGGATAACGGGCAGAAGGTAGAAATTCCATTTATTTTTGATGAAAAGGTTGCACGCGGACTTGTTTACCATCAACCGTTCACCGCTGGCCTAGTACAGTGGTCAGGAAGGTCGGAAGGAGATGGGAAGTAGTACTAGAACACATTCGTATGAGCCACAGGAGCAACAAGAGAACCAAGAAACCGGGATATGAATGGGGAAACAAAAATTATGCTCTAATAACTAGAATTCAAGACCCACAGAAACAACCCCAGGAGATTAAGTGCATGGTGAGACATCCAGGCTGCGAAGCACCTTGCGTAGCACAAGCGTTCCTTGTAAAAATAAACATCAAGGGATACGTGCCACCCCTGCCGGTGGACCATAGTGAACTAGTAAGGAAAAAGGCAGGATAATCAAATACCTACTGGGGGGCTGCCAGAGAGGTGGCTTTGGCCCATTAATCGCACTAACTGTTGGTCATGCATGCCAATGCTGGAAAGATCTTTAACAGTTATTAAGATGAGAGTAATTCCATTGTCACTCAATGACTTATGCTCAAAACCGCTGGGAAACACCTGTATCCAAACTATGTTGGAAGGAACAGGGGGGGACAATGATGGCGAATGTGCTCGTAACTGTGACTATGTTCCCACAATCCAGAACCAAATAATATGGCCAAAACCAGTTTGGGTGGAAAAACTAAGAGGCATGGTCTGCATACAAGGAATAGGAAGAACAGAGATTGGCACTTATGAATGCAATGTTGTTATACCTGGGAGAAAATCCAAGACCTCTAGGGGAAAAATGACAGTTCGGGTGGGTCTACAGGATAATACCACCTCCCAAATGGCTATTACCTTTTCTACTGTCCCCAAGGAATCGGACCCGGAGGGCATGGAATGTATTTCAAATCATTTTGTTTCTCCACATGGAATCATGTTTGTCTGCGGGGACAAGGCTTACCCATACCTGCCAGATGATTGGAAGGGGACATACTAATTGGGTTCAGTGATACCGGAAGTCCTTTTAGTAGATAGCCTTAAGAGCCCTCAGAGAAGGGTTCGCAGGGCAATGTGGGACGGGGACGGACCGGAAGCCTACATTATATGGACATGGATGGGAAAAAGCAATGGGATTCTTCTTCCCGGAGCGGGCATGGTAATGAATAGCTATAGGATAGCCAAAATTGCCTTAGCCCTGGAAAAAGTTGCTAATGATACCCGACAGGCCCATAGAGAATTGTTAGATACTATGGTAGAAATGAGGACTATGGTGATGCAAAACCGAGTGGCACTTGACATTTTATTGGCAGAAAGGGGAGGGGTATGTGGGGTAGTTGAAGGAAAGTGTTGCACTTGGATACCAGACCCTACAGAGGGGGTAGAATCAGCTATTAAGAGACTGAAAGAGACGGGCAAGGGACTGGCGAGGGAAAGGACCTCCAGGGAAGATTTGGGCATAACAAATTGGTTTTCATGATGGTTCAGCAGTTTTGGGTACACCATCTTGTCTTGGGTTCTGTGGGATCTCACCATAATAGTGAGACTCGTGTTTGCTCTGTTTATATTGAAGCATCTTCTTCGGATGTGCTTGGAGAGATTCTTTTCTAGCTCTTCAGCACAAATGGCCCAACTGGAGATGAACAAGAGCGAGTACAGGGATGGGCAACTGGATGATCCACATGTCACTCTTGATTCTGAGGAATCCACATTCATGGACGATCCCGACACTAGGGGCATTTCTCTCTTATCTTTTGAATTTCACGCCTTGTATGCCTAGGGAATGTTGCAAGAAATTAACGATCTCATGTTCTCCCCAGAGGACCAACACATTCAAGATCTCATGAAAATGGAGCTCGATTAACTGGAACATCAGCAAGGATTGCGGATGTGGGAGGCGGAGGGAGCCGGTCATGCGGGGGGGTTGCGGGCCATCCAGCAGGGCACATCTTCATCGAACCAGCCGTTCTCGTTGCGGATTGAAGTTAATAAAGTTCCACAAACAGTGTTGTTCTTAGATATTAAAGATTAATTAATATCTGAACAAGAGAAGGGATTGTCAGAGTCTGTATGGTGAAACTATAGAATTACACCAGTCTGATATAAAAACGTATATATATATATATATATATATATATATATATATATATATATATATATATATAAATGGATATATATATATGTATATATATATGTATATATATATATATATATATATATATATATATATATATATATATATATATATATATATATATATATATATATATATATATATATATATATATATATATAATCGTTAGATTAAATAAGACGCGGACGTAGCTTCAGGACGTCGATCTTTAATTGTCGACAAGCTTTCGACCAACAAAGGTCTTCTCTGAGTCTACAAAAACAGCAGGCATGTTTTTCAGTCAAGTATGTATGGTGATATGTGTGTGAGATGTGTGATGTGTGTATAAAATGCATACAGAAGGAAGAGCCACGCCAAAGTTCACTCACCAGCCCAAGTTCAACGGAAGTGACCGTTTGCGTTACAGTTAGGGTGCACGTGCATATACAAATATAGAGATATACATACATAAACACACAAGCATATATTCATATCCCATTTATATTCATATAATATATTTATATATTTATATAAATGACATATAAAGGTAGAATGAATGAATGAATGAATGATGAATGAATGAATGAATGAATGGGTTACGGTTAACAATTTGATTGGGTTGATGTGGGAACATGCTTTAGTCATCAAAATTTATGCCATGAGGGACTTTTGTCCGAAGTTTGTGTATCCAAAAGGAGTCACGTTTCAGAATCGTGGTGTGTGATCGATTTGTGATTGATTCAATGGCAGAGATCTGAATGTCATTTATAGAGTGATCCGGTTGATTAAAGTGTATCGTGTAAGGTAGAGATTTGCCCTGACTGGTGTGGAAGTTATTGATTTCTGACCGGGTGTTATTAAATCGTGTGTAGAGTGTATTTTCAGTTTTTCCAACATATTGTTTGGTGCACTTTTGGCAAGTGATTAGGTATATGACCCATGTAGATTTGCAGTTCATATAGGAGGTGATGGGGAATTTTTGTCCAGTGCTAGAACTACAGAATTTGTTTCCTTCGAGTAAATGCTTGTGAATAATGCATTTGTTTGCTGTGCATTTATAGAAGCCAGGGATCCTAGTTTCTTTGTTGTGGGGCTGTGGGTGCTTTGCTTTTACCAAGAGGTCCCTAAGTGTCCGACCACGTCGAAATGATGTTAGTGGAGGTTGAGGAAAAGTGGTGCCGAGTGTTTCTGATTGATGGAGGAGAGGAAGGGCCTTATTCAGAATACTTGGCAATTGGGATGAGGTAGCAGAGTAGGTGGTTACCAGTGGGACACGGTTAGTTGCAGGTTTGGGTTTGTAAGTCAGAAGGTCTGCTCTCGGTATGTGTTTTGCTCGGGTTATTGCTTCTTGCACAGAGTGAGGGTCATAGTTTCTTGCAATGAAGTGTGTTTCTAATTGGCAGAGAGAAGTTTCTTCTGCCATTTTTGTTGAGCAAATGCGTCTTACTTAAATGGCAGAAGAAACTTCTCTCTGCCAATTAGAAACACACTTCATTGCAAGAAACTATGACCCTCACTCTGTGCAAGAAGCAATAACCCGAGCAAAACACATACGGAGAGCAGACCTTCTTACTTACAAACCCAAACCTGCAACTAACCGTGTCCCACTGGTAACCACCTACTCTGCTACCTCATCCCAATTGCCAAGTATTCTGAATAAGGCCCTTCCTCTCCTCCATCAATCAGAAACACTCGGCACCACTTTTCCTCAACCTCCACTAACATCATTTCGACGTGGTCGGACACTTAGGGACCTCTTGGTAAAAGCAAAGCACCCACAGCCCCACAACAAAGAAACTAGGATCCCTGGCTTCTATAAATGCACAGCAAACAAATGCATTATTCACAAGCATTTACTCGAAGGAAACAAATTCTGTAGTTCTAGCACTGGACAAAAATTCCCCATCACCTCCTATATGAACTGCAAATCTACATGGGTCATATACCTAATCACTTGCCAAAAGTGCACCAAACAATATGTTGGAAAAACTGAAAATACACTCTACACACGATTTAATAACACCCGGTCAGAAATCAATAACTTCCACACTAGTCAGGGCAAATCTCTACCTTACACGATACACTTTAATCAACCGGATCACTCTATAAATGACATTCAGATCTCTGCCATTGAATCAATCACAAATCGATCACACACACGATTCTGAAACGTGAGTCCTTTTGGATACACAAACTTCGGACAAAAGTCCCTCATGGCATAAATTTTGATGACTAAAGCATGTTCCCACATCAACCCAATCAAATTGTTAACCGTAACCCATTCATTCATTCATTCATTCATTCATTCTACCTTTATATGTCATTTATATAATATCTAAATATATTATATGAATATAAATGGGATATGAATATATGCTTGTGTGTTTATGTATGTATATCTCTATATTTGTATATGCACGTGCACCCTAACTGTAACGCAAACGGTCACTTCCGTTGAACTTGGGGCTGGTGAGTGAACTTTGGCGTGGCTCTTCCTTCTGTATGCATTTTATACACACATCACACATCTCACACACATATCACCATACATACTTGACTGATATACATGCCTGCTGTTTTTGTAGACTCAGGAGGAGACCTTTGTTGGTCGAAAGCTTGTCGACAATTAAAGATCGACGTCCTGAAGCTACGTCCGCGTCTTATTTAATCTAACGATTATTTATTCAATACAAATGAGACGCCCTGCTCGTACTTTGGAGTTTCTACTATTTCTTACAGTTATATATATATATATATATACATATAATAATAATAATAATAATGATAATGCATTTATTTTATATAGCGCTTTTCAGGAAGCCCAAAGACGCTTTGACAGAGTGCAAAACATAATGCATAGCAAAACATAAAAACAATTGCAAAAAAAGAAGAATCAAAAGGGAAATATTCAAAGCACAAAGGAGGGAGAAGGAGAGGAGATAGTCAGGGGTTAGATGCTGTGGGTTAAATGTTGAATGCAGTGTTGAACAGGTGGGTCTTGAGTGATGTTTTGAATGTGGTGAGTGAGGAGGAGTCTCTGATGGTGTGAGGTAGCGAGTTCCAGAGGGTGGGAGCAGCGATGGAGAAGGCCCTGTCCCCCCAGGATCTAAATTTGGTCCGGATTGGGGGGCGGGGGGGGTCAGGAGTTTGGTACCAGCAGAGCGGAGGTTGGGGGTGGGAGTGTGTCTGGAGAGAGGTCAGCCAGGTAGGATGGGGCCAGGTTATGGAGGGCTTTGTAGGTCAAGAGGAGGATTTTGTACTGGATTCTCTGCGAGATGGGGAGCCAGTGAAGCTTGTAAAGGACGGGGGTGATGTGGTCACGGGTCCGGGAATGGGTGAGTAGACGGGCAGCGGAGT
Organism: Myxine glutinosa; assembly: GCF_964187855.1. Lineage (NCBI taxonomy): Eukaryota > Metazoa > Chordata > Myxini > Myxiniformes > Myxinidae > Myxine > Myxine glutinosa. The sequence continues at coordinate 130,279,328 of NC_136263.1, forward strand.
TCTGAATGTATTGGAGTTTATTGGTGATTGTTGAGGGTGAACCATAAAGGAGGCTATTGCAGTAGTCCAGATGGGAAGTGAGGAAGGCGTGGATGAGGGTTTCTGCAGCCACGGAGGAGAGGGATGGACGGAGACGGGCGATGTTTTTCAGTTGAAAGAAGGCTGTCTTTGTGATCTGTTTAGTGTATTTGTCGAAGGAGAGAGTTTGGTCAAAGATTATGCCAAGATTCCGGATGTGAGGGGAGGTGGATACTGGGAAACCGTCGATGTTGAGGGCAAAGTTATGGGTGGACTTGGTGAGCGTTTTTGGGCCAATGATGATTATTTCAGATTTATCACAGTTAAGTTTGAGGAAGTTGATTTGAAGCCAGGATTTTATTTCAGTGATGCAGTTTGTCAGGATAGAGTGGGTGGCGGTGGAGATGGACTTGGTGGAGATGAAAAGCTGGATGTCATCGGCGAAGCAGTGGAATTGGAGACCATGACGGCGGATTAAGTGACCGAGGGGGGACAGGTAAAGGATGAAGAGGAGGGGGCCAAGAACTGAACCTTGGGGGACACCTTGGGGGAGGGGAGCAGTGGGGGATTTGCAGTTATTGATGGAGATGAACTGACGTCTGTCAGAGAGGTATGATTTAATCCAAGAGAGGGCAGTGCCGGTAATGTTAAAGGTGGATTCAAGTCGGGTGAGGAGGATGGTGTGATCGATGGTGTCAAAGGCGGCGCTGAGGTCGAGGAGGATGAGAATGTTGAGGTTGCCAGCGTCAGAGGAGAGGAGAAGGTCGTTGGTGATTTTGAGGAGAGCAGTTTCAGTACTGTGGTTGGAGCGGAATCCGGATTGGAATGTTTCATACAGGTTATTGGCAGAGAGGTGATGTTTGAGTTGAGTGGCTACAGCGCGTTCCAAAACCTTTGACAGAAAGGGTAGGTTGGAGATGGGTCTGAAGTTATTTAGGGTGTCAGGGTTTAGTCCAGGTTTTTATATATATATATATATATATATATCCACTTGTTGAATTATATTTCCCAGTGCAAAACCATTGTGTGCCTGCATGCGAAGTGACTCCCTGAGGGAAAATGCGCAAATCTATTGCTTGAAAGCTTAATCTTCTGCTTAAAATAACCAGAGAGCATTCCTGGACCTTTATGGTTTGTTTTTCTCTCTCTGTGCCTTGTATATTCCTTGCGTATCGGGAAAAGGAATTCCCTTACTCGATGAAAAAGCAGCTGGCTTTCGAATAATTTCTCTTTTATCATTTTAATGACTTTAAAGTTTCTTTAACCTCCAAGTGAATTAGAGTACCTGGTGGAATGCAATGGCGCATATGACTGGGGCTGTGGTTCAGTGGAGATCTGTTATCTCTTGCCTGCCTATTTAAAGAGCAGTGTACTGGGAATTGAGTTGAGTTCGTAACTGGTCTCATTCATGCTGATTGGAATTCCCACATGTGCTTAAACTCTACTCATTAAACCAGTGTTTATTCTCAGTGCATTGTCTTGATCTCTCTTCGGAGCAGCAGACATCATATCTCCACCACCACACATATTTGGTGGCCATCTTCTGCTCCGAGGTATTTGTATGATGCTTCAATTTCTAACTTCTGCATTGTTGTTTCAAGGTCAATTTTTATGTTTTCTGTTTTTGTTGGTTGACCTTGTACAAATGCGCACTTGACACACTTGTCTAGTCCAAATTCCATTTGCATGGCCTCGGAAAACCATTTTACTAATTTTAGATGTTCTGTCAATTTTTGCCATTTGGCGAGAAGAGCTTTAAATCATCCATATATAGTATATGTGTCACCTTTCCTATTTCTTTCGATGTTCATTTATTGGTTGTTAAGGTTAATCTGTGTCCTTGTTCTTTGATGCGGTTACTTAGTGGCTCCAGAGCCAGACAAAACAGAAGGGGTGAAAGTCTGTCTCCCTGGAAGATTCCACACGTGTCTTAACATCTGGTATTTTGATATTTCCTTCTGAGTGCTGCAATATCAATGTGGTATTCCAGTGCTACATTGCTCAAAAGCTTTCTTATAGTCTATCCAGTACTTTCTTATGGTCTTATAGGGCAATTTAGTTCTTCGCATTTTGCAATTTTCAAGTACGGCCTTGTTCAGTAGTAGGTCGTCAATTGTTCAATAACAAGCTCTCTTACATCCCTTTGTTCTGCCTCTAAAACCACTTGCTGTGTTAGATGATGGTACATCATTTATGTGATGATTCCTGTCAGCAGTTTGTAAGTGGTCGGTCGGCATGTTATCGGCCTGAATTTGTGGGGAAGTTGGGTTTCCGACGATTTTGGGATGAGAAAGGTGTTCCCTTCTATGAGCCACTCATCCACTGCCTTTTTCTCTTGGATCATTTCATTAAATGCCCTGACATAGTGATTGTGAAGAGCATCAAGTTGTTTTAGCCATAAATTTGTAATTACATCTGGGCCCATGAGATTTTTAATTTTGGCATTTTTTGAAGTTGTTTCCAAATTTTCACTTCATCAACAATTAATTAATGGGGGCATTTCCTGGAGATGTTGCTTCTTCTTTTCCAAGTTTGGGATCCATTCTGCTTTCTTTTTATATTCTTTTCGATCTTCAAAAATTAATTTTCGGAATTTTTCCAGTTTTTCTTTTTCAGGGGGAGTTGACACATTCTGCTTTTGTTTCCCCAATTCATGGTAAAATCTCTTCAGGTTATTTTCAAACATGTGGTTTTGTTTTCTCATGTTGTTTCCCTCTTTATAGTTTTTTTTAAAAACTTCATTGCTTCAATTTTGTGCTTCTTTTTTTATTCTTTGGATTCTCTTTTTTAGACTAGGATGTCTGTTTCCTTTCCTGAACTGATGTATTTGGCCTACTTCCTGCTGCAGTTGCTCTCTTTGTATCTCCAATATCTGTCTCCAAGGTGGATTTTGGTTTCTATTTATTTGGGCCTGGTTTTTTCTTCTTCTGGTGTTGTTAGCCCATTACTTTTTCTTGAATAAATAGTGCCACTGTGAAACAGACGACATTGATTTCCTTCAAGGTGTATGATTTTGAAATCATTTTTCTATTTGAATGGTTGGTTCGCCTCACTAAGATTTTGGTCTGTTTATTGTTTTGTCTGCGATAATGTTTTGGTGTTTCTCTGAGTTTTATTAATTTCATCTCTTCTACTTTGTTGGCTAATTGGTCTTTCTCTGGAGTATTTATTTTGTGTGTATGTGGGTGTGTGCATGTATGTATGAGTGTGTGCATGTATGTTTGTGTGTGTGTGTGTCTGTGTGTCTGTGTGTGTGTATGTGCGTGTGTGTGTGTGTGTGTGTGTGTGTGTGTGTGTGTGTGTGTGTGTGTGCCTGTCTGGGAGTTGTCCTCATGGATCAAAATGACAGACAACTTTCACTTGGTTGACAAAGGATTATTTATTGATTATGTACGTACGGAGAGAAAAGTTTCACACCAGGCAAGCAGATCTCTGAATCGCACTTAAGACTGCATTCAATATATACCCAAGTTCTTTACCACAAAGGAAGGCAAAGGAAAAGCTGGAACATAAGAAAGAACACAGAAATGTTGATGCAAGGGCCCTTGGCTTCACATTGTTGCACAAGGTCAAACTGAAAGGGATTTCATTCCAATCCCTCGGCTGATGAAGATGGCAGCATCACACTTTAGTTCACTAGCATCTAATTGTCTCGCTCCGAGAAAAACTGTTTACCAAAACCTTGTTTGACCTTGTGTTAACATTCTTTCCCTATAAGTTCCCTGCCTGCCGAGTCTTTCTCCCAAGGGCAGTCTGTGAAACCAGGGACAGGTTTTGAGTTCCTTTTCATTTGAAGAAAGTATTTTAAGGTGACTACAAGTTGTAATTCTGAGATGATGTTGGTGCTTGGCTGAGTGAGCCAAAGCGCAATGCCTCCCACACATGTTAATCTTATCTAGATTTAATAAATGTCTTGTACCTTGGTCTGAGTTTCAGAAGGTGCTTGTTCCAGGGAGAAGGGATTGAAATCCACGACAAAACTACATATGAAAACATTTTTGCAGGCTCAGCACAAAATAACAGTTCTGCCCAGCAACAGTAGAATGGCTCTTTGCCCACCCTGCACAAGCAAGCATATTACCCCTGGCCTAATTCAACTAGATCACATGATGCATTTATCCAACATATATGTGTGTGTGTGTGTGTGTGTATGTGTGTGTGTGTGTGTGTGTGTGTGTGTGTGTGTGTGTGTGTGTGTCTTGGTCATGGCTGTCTCCGATTGGATTGGATTGTCCATTGTCTATTTCAGTTTTTGCCTTCAAAAACTTTTCAGTCAAAACTTCACCTGATTACCACCTGGCCATTGTCTTTGATTGTCCCTTCTTTGCTATACTTTGCCACATGGCACATCTCTATATATAAAGGAGGAGTGTCTGTGTGTGTGTCTGTCTGGATGTCCGCTTATAACTCAAGAACTACACATTGGAGAAAAGTTTTAGACACAGATTCGGAATTCAGCATAAAATCCCGGTGGTTTTAGGCTACGTTTTATTTTAATATCAATGGTTTAAAAAAACCGCGCCAGCTGCAATTCCATGGTGTAGTTTGCGGCGGCGCTAGACATTCGGGGTGTATTGCAATGGTTTGTCGGGTTTGGCTGTGGGTCCAGAATAGCTCCCATTTCCTTATGTTCTTCCACTTTTATTTTGAATCTTCTGTTACAACGCCTTCCTTATCTACCGTATATCCCCCCGACGAGGCCTCTACATAATTTCATGCGGCAGAATTTCGTGCATTTTGAGTGAAAGAAGTGAGACGAAGTTGTAGGAGGAAGAAGAGGCGCGATCACTGTGGAGGCCTTGATCGTGAGTGGAAATGGCGGGAATTGCGTTTGTATCGCAAAGTAAAGGATCTGCATTCATTTCTGAACTTGCATTGGTGGATTGTTATACATCTGCATTATTTTTCATAAAAAAACTTTATGTTGAACTTTAAGGCTCCAAGCACGGACTATATATATAGCCCTCATTGAGGTAAAAATAAAAGTAAAAATCCTGCTATCGCTTGCCAAGTTAGCCGTCCCCCCCCCCCCCTCCCACTCCACTCCCCCTCCCCTCGCCTCGTCCCCTCCCTCCTCTTCTCCCCTCTCCTCCCCCCTCTTCTCCCCTCCCCCCTCTTCTCCCCTCCCCCCTCTTCTCCCCTCCCCACCCTCTCCTCCCCTCCCCCCTCCCCACCCTCTCCTCCCCTCCCCCCCCGTTCCCCTCCCCTCCCCTTCCTCCTCTCCTCCCTTCCCCCGCCCGGCAATGCCGGGTACTTTCCATGGCCAGCTGTACATGGGCTGCTCGAGGGTTGGAAAACCAAGCAATCTTTATGTCTTGGCACCAAGTAAGAAAACCAGAAATGTTGTCTACCAAGAGGTTTTGAGAAATAGAAAATTGACAAAACGTCATGTAGGAAATGTACTGTGATATTGCTCTAAAATATACATGTTCTTTTGATCATATATTTGTATTATTCTTATTCAACCCAGGCGAAGCCCCCCTCCCCCCTCCCCTACCCCCTCTCCCTCCCCTCCCCCTCCCACTCCCCTCCCCCCTCCCCTCCCTCTCCCCTCCCCCCTCCCCCCTCCACTCCCCCCTCCCCCTCCACTCCCCCTCCCCTCCCCCTCCACTCCCCCCTCCCCTCCCCCTCCCCCCTCCCCTCCCCCACCCTCCCCACCCCCCTCCCCCTCCCCCCTCCCCCTCCCTTCCCCTCCCCTCCCACTCCCCTCCCCCTCCTCCCTCCCCGCCATCCCCCCTCCCTCTCCCCCTCCCTCTCCCCCTCCCTCTCCCCCTCCCTCACCACCCTCCCCCCTCCCCTCCCCCTCCCCCTCCCCCTCACCTCCCCTCCCTCTCCCCTCCCCTCCCCTCTCCCCTCCCTCTCCCCCCTCCCCTCCCCTCCCCCTCCCTCTCCCCCCCTCCCTCTCCCCCCTCCCCTCCCCCTTCCCTCTCCCCCCTCCCCTCCCCCTTCCCTCTCCCCCTCCCTCTCCCCTCCCTCTCCCCCTCCCTCTCACCACCCTTCCCTCCCCCCTCCCTCTCCCCTCCCCCCTCCCCTCCCCCTCCCCTCCCCCTTCCCTCTCCCCCTCCCTCTCCCCCTCCCTCTCCCCCTCCCTCTCCCCCTCCCTCTCACCACCCTCCCCTCCCCCTCCCTCTCCCCTCCCCCTCCCCTCCCCCTCCCCTCCCCCTCCCCTCGCCCTTCCTCCCTCCCCTCCCCCCTCCCTCTCCCCTCCCCCGTCCCCTCCCAACCTCTCCCCCTCCCCCTCCCAAACCCCACTCCCCCCTCCCCTCTCCCCCCTCACCTCCCCTCCCCCTCCCCCTCACCTCCCCCCTCCCCCTCCCCCTCCCTCTCACCTCCCCCCTCCCCCTCCCCCTCCCCCACTCCCCCCTCCCCCTCCCCCTCCCCATCCCCTCCATTCACCCACCCCTCCCCCCACCCCTCCCCTCCCCCTCCCCCTCCCACTCCCCCTCCCCTCCACTCCCCCTCCCCCCTCCCCCTCCCACTCCCCCTCCCCTCCACTCCCCCTCCCCCTCCCCCCCCTCCCCTCTCCTCCTCCCCCCCTCCCCCCTCCCCTCTCTGCCTCCCCCTCCCTCCTCTTCTCCCCTCTCCTCCCCCTCCCTCCTCTTCTCCCATCCCCCCCTCTTCTCCCCTCCCCCCCTCTTCTCCCCTCCCCACCCTCTCCTCCCCTCCTCCCCCGTTCCCCTCCCCTCCCCTTCCTCCTCCCCTCCCTTCCCCCGCCAGGCAATGCCAGGTACTTCCCATGGCCAGCTGTACGTGGGCTGCTCGAGGGTTGGAAAACCAAGCAATCTTTATGTCTTGGCACCAAGTAAGAAAACCAGAAATGTTGTATACCAAGAGGTTTTGAGAAATTGAAAATTGACAAAACGTCATGTAGGAAATGTAATGTGATATTGCTCTAAAATATACATGTTCTTTTCATCATATATTTGTATTATTCTTATTCAACCCGGGCGGAGCCGGGTACCTCAGCTAGTACCATATAAAGGGGCCTTTTCTATGGCCCTGGAATTTTTCTCAAGAATTAAATAATGATCTTCTCAAAACATTGCATTACAACTGAGGTCAGAGCTAGTTAGGGCAAGGTTTAGTGCAAGCGATAATGTAGTGGGAAAAAATGTAGTGGGAAAGGGCAAATTTTGAGTCTTTTGAAGTTAAGTGGATGTGCAGTTACCCCAACCGCACACCCCCTTACATACATACATTTATACACACATGCACATACAAATAATCCACCTCCATTTTCATATGTAAATTTTACACCTTGAATTCAGCATCTGTTTCATGCATTTATTTGAAGGCATCAAAAAGTCTCCAAAGTATTTTAAAATCCCCAAATCCAATGTTTTAATGATGTCGCAAATATTGCAAAACATAATTTTGATTTGCATTTCAGAATATTTTGTCTCATTAGATATTTTGTCACAGTCACAAATAATTATTGAATGTGCTTGTTGTTGTGTTACAATGTAATTAACAATAATTAGGATATTTTAGAGGAAATTGAAGTGCAATCGAACCATATGTTTTCCCAGGTCTCCAGACAAATGCAAAACGTCAGAAGCTGCTGTGTAATTTTTCCTTGCTTCGAATATAAAGTGTTTTTCATCCGATGGATTACCAAGTGAACATTTGTTTGAATAAGCCATGATTTTCACTTGCTTATTGTTTACCAACTTGCTTTCTGTCTGTGGGGAAGCATGCAGCCCTCAAACAAGAAAAGGAATTAATAATTTGCCTTCAAGAGGGCATGTCATTGTTGGAGGGTTTTTTCCCATTCACAATTCTGCTGCGATAAAGAGTTCATCTCAAAGTGGATATCACACTGAACTTACCTGCACAACGTAAGTTAGTTTTTAAGTTAGTTACTCGGGAAACGCAAGTTACGTTACTTAGTTAAAATGCAAGTTACTTAAAGCTCAAGTTAAAACGTGACCTTAGTTAGTTCATCACTTACCTGCTTTCACTTAAATCAGCTTGTTTTATTATAAACTCATTGTTTCTCAAACTATATCTGTAATGGTACAAAATCTCTAAACATGTTCATTTTTTATTTTGTTATAACTTTCACCGGGGTTTTTTTTTTTAAACACGTCAACACATAAAAACGCCTGAAATAGTGAATTGATTGACGGCTCGCTCGACCAGTACTGTCAGGGAAATTTGCTGTGGTCATGTGTCCAAGATGCTGATTCTCGCCACATTACCTGAGCGGACGTGGAGACCTTCTTGCCCCATAGACCACCTGTGGCATGACGGTCTCGAAAACTTACAAAGTCTTGAACATAGAGTTTAAAATTAAAAATATATTTCATACAAAGCAATAACGAATCACAGGAAAAATTATACAGCATGACATATACATAATGAGAGACAGGCGATGATTGTGTTTGTATGGAATAGGGTATACAGCATACCTCGCCAGTAATAGACTGTGATAGAACAATGAAAACAACAACAGATGAAAGCACTAAAATAGAAGGGCTGCTTGTCATCAATTGAAAGTTGAATACAGTAATGCAGTGTAAATGTGAATGTGAATAGAAATACCCTTAATAATGTTTGTACTGGTGGAAACCTCTACGTTTTCCCCTTCCTCTAATAAGGCAAACTTGTTATCACATGGAATTCCAATGATGGAGTCTTTGTTGATTTTCCTTCTCCCAGAAGGTGAGACACTTCTTACAACCGATTTGCGTTTTTTAACTTTGGAAACGGTAACGAACCCCTCATCAACACTGTCCATTGGTTCATTAGGAGTGCGGGTGTCCACTTGTTCAGCTGGTTTAGCCTGCACATTTGTGGAGAGGGAAACGTTTACATTAGTCTGTGAACCGAAGTTATTCATTTTGGCCGTGGAAAGTTACTTCTTACGAAGAGGGCAAAACTGCTTCATGTGTCCCACTGAACCACAACCAAAGCACTTTAGGTTGTCAGTGGTGACATATGCTTAGTAATCGTGACCTTTTAAAGTTAATTTTAAAATAACGTTGAGAGAGAGATATTGCTTTTTAAGCACCATAAATACCTGTCTTCGGAAACTCATCACATGACTGGCACGTTCATCTTTACAGCCCAAAGGTAGCACTATTTAGGGGGACACACAGTGACCATAGTGCAGCAGTCCTGTAAGGATGACATTGTTGTTCAGGAAGAGTGACACATTTGAAACAAGCATTCTGAGTATTGCACTGCAATACATGTCCCCTACCAAAGTTCAAAGTGCAATAACTTTGTCAAAAATGATCGAATATGCAAATTTATGCACGGTTGATGCTGGTTTTCAAACTTGATCTGAGGTATGCTGAGACACGTGTGTCACGCCTCGCCTCGTTGATAAGCCCGCAAGGTCGCTCCGTGGAGTGGCCTGCACGTATTGCACTGTGTGAATTATATAAATTATTACCAACTCACGGTCTGAGGTACTAGCGATTCAAGAGATATCCATTTTTTTATGGCACATTGGAGAAGCCAATGCGATGTTTCTTCTTCCTCAGCTTGTCACAACTCTGTCAAATGCGATCGAGTTTAAAAAGTCAGGATTTGACCAAATCTGTTTTATTCGTTTGTTAATATACCTCAGCTATTGACAAATCTTAAATTAGAATTTTATTTGAGGTTAAAATGACCGCGACAGGTCGTGTCCAACGATGCTTTCAGTCTGTGCATGTGATAAATAATTAAATCCGCACACTAGGCGTCTCTTCTTCTTCACGCAATAACAACTTCTAGCTTCCAGACCGTACATCCAATCATCTTGAAATTTTGCACACTTGTTACTCTTCATGACTTCTAATATAGTATGAAGTTTCCCGTCGATCAATAAAGCGATTCAAGAGATATCCATTTTTTAAATATTTTCGTTTAATTAACGATATGTGCCAAACCACATGAGCTATCGCAAATTCCAAAAGGACATTTTAGTAGACTGACATGTGGAACAGATCTGTGAAGTTTCCCCTCGAGTGGATCAAAAATGAGGGAGGGGCTCGGTTTTAAAGGTTCATGCTTAAAAACGTCATAACTCTGAAACCATGTGACGCATGACGTCATGCTCGCTGACTTTTTTGTTCGTCATGGGTATGCAAAGGTTGGCCTCGATCTTTTCAGCCGTTGCAGAGAAAAAGGGGTTTTCGTGTTTTCACGAAAAACAATATGGCGCCCGAACCACGTGACCTGTGACGTCATAATTACCATTACAATATTCTACAGACCGAGTCCCTCCTATGGTGAAAATTTGATCTCAATCGGTCCTATTATTGCGGAGCAAATCTTTTTTAAAGGAAATTAAAACTTAAAATGGCACTGAGTTAAGGATCATCAGTATTATGAGAATTCCCAAAGTTCAAAGTGCCATAACTTTGTCAAAAATGATCCAAACGTCGTGAAGTGCGAACTTGATCTGTAACTTATCATGTGGAAACGATGTGCCAAGTTTGAAATCATTAGCATTAAGCGTTTAGAGAAAAATTCCGGAAAACTGTTCTTTGCGTGACGGACTGACGGACTGACAGACTGACGGACTGACGGACTGACAGACTGACAGACTGACAGACTGACGGACGGAGGGACGGCGTGCAAACCTATAGTCCCCTCCGGTTTACATCGGTAGGGGACTAATAACCATATTCTCAGCAGGAGCATCGAAGGGATACACCATAACGAAGTGTCCAGTCAAGGGACAAGCCTTGTTGAACGATGAGAGCAACGTGCTCTTCATTGGACACAAAAACGATTGCACGTATATTCATGCGTGACACATTACATACAGTCGCGGCCAAAAATATTGAGCACATCATCACATCATCTCCATGTAAAGCACATCATCTCCATGTTTATAGAAAACAAAATGAAGCCTTCAAAGAAAAGAACACCTCCCCTACAGTCAAACATGGAGAAGGTTCAGTGATGTTTTGGGGTTGCTATGCTGCCTCTGGCACTGGGATCCTTGAATGTGTGCATGGCATCATGCAATCAGGAGTTTACCAAGGCATTTTGGAGCGCAATGTTCAACCCAGTGTCAGAAAGCTGGGTCTCCATCGAAGGTGATGGGTCTTGCAACAGGACAATGACTCCAAACACTTCAAAAAGCAACCAGGAATGGTTCAAGACAAAACACTGGACTGTTCTGAAGTGGCCAGCAATGAGACCAGATCTAAATACCATTGAACACGTGTGGGGAGATCTGAAAACAGCAGATAGGAGAAGGCACCCTTCAAATCTGGGAGAACAAGAACAGTTTACACAAGAAGAGTGGGCCAAACTTCCAGTAGAGAGGTGTCGGAAGCTCATTCATGGCTATAGGAAGCGCTTGACTGCAATTACTTTGTCCAAAGGCTGTGCTAGCATATATTAAGTCTTGGGTGTCAATAATTTTGTCAATGCCATTTCTTTTTATTTTCTGATTTGAAGGGATATATTAAGTTTTGAATCAAAAACAAAGGTTCTGTAATATTAACAGTAAAATAAAGAAACTTGGAAACCAAATACTTTTGTCAATTTCAACATATTTTTAGAGAAAATTGGGAGTTATTCGATAAAATCAAGGGTGCCAATATTTTTAGCCAAGACTGAACCTTATCAATCTCGATTATGTTCCGATCGCAAGTACAATCGCTTCCACCGAGACAACCTCCAGTGGGGAGCATGCCATACAGTCAAGTGGAAAAAGTAAGTACACCCCTACATTTATCACTACTTCAAATACCTAAAATTCGAATCAGCTGCACCAGCTCAGGTGCAAATGATTAGAACATCGTTGGAGAGGATCTTGGAGGAACCTGGCTTATTTAAACCTCAGACATTCAGTTTGGTCTGCTCTTTGTTGTTGAGGTGTGTGGCATCACAATGCCTAGATTAAAAGAGCTCTCTGAGGCCCTCAGAAAGAAGGTTATAGATGCCTACGAGTCTGGGAAGGGATTTAAAAAGGTCTCCAAACAATTTGAAATCAATCACTCGACTGTCCGGAATATCATCTACAAGTGGAGAAGATTCCAAACAACTGCCAACTTGTTCAGGCCAGGCCGCCCCAGCAAGTTCAGCCCGAGAGCAGACCGCAAGATGCTGAAAGAAGTCTTGAAGAACCGCAGAATGTCATCACGGGACCTACAGGTAGCTCTTGCCACTGTTGATGTCAAAGTGCACGAGTCTACCATTAGAAAGAGGCTGCACAAATTTGATCAACATGGGAGGTGTGCCAGGAGGAAACCATTGCTGTCCAGAAAGAACATCAGGGCAAGACTAAAGTTTGCCAATGAACACCTAGGCAAAGACCAGCACTTCTGGAACAATGTGCTCTGGACAGATGAGTCAAAGGTAGAGCTATTTGGCCACAGTACCAGAAGACAAGTTTGGCGAAAACCAAAGGCAGCATTTGACAACAAGAACCTGATACCAACTGTAAAGCATGGTTGTGGAAATATTATGGTTTGGGGCAGCTTTGCTGCATCAGGGCCTGGGCAGCTCACCATCATAGAATGCACTATGAATTCTGCATTGTACCAGAGGGTGCTTAAGGATAATGTGAGGCCATCTGTCGGAAAGTTGAAGCTCAACCGAAGGTGGACCTTGCAACATAACAATGACCCTAAACATACCAGTAAATCCACCAAGGAATGGCTGAAAAGAAAGAAATGGAGGGTTCTGGAATGGCCAAGTCAAAGCCCGGATTTAAATCCCATCGAGATGTTGTGGGGGGATTTGAAACGAGCTGTGCATGCAAGAAACCCCTCAAACATCGCACAGCTGAAAGAATTTGCATGGAGGAGTGGGCAAAAATTTCTCCCATTCGATGTCAGAGACTGGTAGACAGTTATAAGAAACGCCTACTTGAGGTTGTTTCTGCCAAAGGGGGCAATACCACCTAATAGAGCCAAGGGTGTACTTACTTTTTCCACATGCAAAATATGCATTTATGTTTATTTAAATTATACAATGGACTACAAAATGTAAATGTTTCATGATATTTGTTATATTATATCACCTTTATCTATAAATATTGTTGAAATGAAGATCAAATAGCTGTATGTTGAAATATGTTGAAAAAGTCAAAACTTTACATGGGGTGTACTTACTTTTTCACGTGACTGGATACCATGCTTGCGTTATAGTTGCTCAAACACGGCATATCGCTGCGAGCGAGCAGCCTCCATATTTGAACACATGAGGCTCGACCTTTTCCTAACTCGGGAAGAGGAAGTTAATTGAACCGTTATTACCTCCGCCACCAAAAGTGGATGGAGGTTATGTTTTCACCCCTGTCTGTTTGGTTGTTCCTTGTCAGAAAATATTCTGGCAAGTATGTTGGTTGGTTGTTTGGTTGGTTTTTCTGTCTGTCTGTTTGTGCGCAGTACTACGTTTACATCATTGCAAATAGCATCGCCATACTTTACACACATATGTGTCTTGCCCTGGAATAGACTGTACCCAATTTTTAACACTCTCGGCCCAAGGCGTCCATTATGACGTCATAATTCGACAAGTACAAAACCTCATCCAATCAAGATGCAATTTCCTGAGCGCCATGTCGGCATAAACTGGTGGAGAAAAAAATAATAATGATGACTGAAGTGTGGTGCTGCGCACACACAACCTGCTTGCCAAAGAGGTAGGCCACAACGCGTTTGTTAAAACAAAAGAGTCTTTATTTCGAAAGCTCGAACTGCAGCACTGAGCGGGCTCGAGCTTAGAGCCCGCATATATGTGCCGAGGCCACGCCTAGTCCCCGGGCGTGGCCGATTGGTCGAAGGGCGGGGCATGTGCCATCGGTCCCCGCCTGGACGCTCGCGCCACCCACTGGTGCGCGGAATTATTGCCCCTTGTGCCCGCCACACGCGCCCCCCCAGAATTCCCGCGCACCTGAAGGGTGAGTTTGCGGAGAAGCCGGATGACCCGGCCGAAACGCCCCCTGGCGATGGGTGCAGGGCTGCAGGCGAGCGAGCTAGGTGGAGCCGTGGAGTCGGGGATAAATTTACCCGGTACCCGCAGTGGTTTCCCGAAGACCAGCTCTGCCGAGGATGCGCGCAAGTCATCCTTGGGTGCCGCCCTGAGGCCCAGCATGACCCAGGGGAGTCTGGTGACCCAGCCGCCGTCGCAGAGGCTGGCCCGGAGCGCGGCCTTCATGGAGCGATGAAAGCGCTCGCACAGGCCATTGGCCTGGGGGTGGTAGGCCGTGGTGTGGTGTAGTTTCACCCCGAGCCCTTGCGCCACCACGGCCCAGAGCTCCGAGGTGAACTGGGGGCCGCGGTCGGATGAGATGTCCGAGGGGGCACCGAACCGGGCAACCCAAGTGGCGATAAAGGCTTGCGCCACCTTAGCCGCAGATGTCGCCGCCAATGGGACAGCCTCCGACCACCGTGTGGTGCGGTCGACCATGGTGAGGGGGTGGTGAACCCTCGCGAGGGGGGCAGAGGTCCCACCAAGTCGACGTACACGTGGTCGAACCGCCGCTCGGGCACCGTAAACGGGGCCAATGGTGCCTGGGTGTGGCGGTGGACCTTTGCGTGCTGGCACGTGAGGCACATCCTGGCCCAGTCGCGGACGTCCTTCCTGAGGCCATGCCAGACGAACTTCGCCCTGACGAGTTTCTGGGATGCCCTCGCGCCAGAGTGGGACAGGCCGTGGATGGCGTCGAACACTGGGCGCTGCCAGCCAGTGGGCACGATGGGGCGAAGCCAGCCGATGGAGACGTCACATATGAGGGCCGTGCCCGTGGCGTCGAATGGCACCTCGGTGACGCAGAGGCCCGTGACGGCGGTCCACAAGGCCTGGATGCTGGGGTCGGCGGTCTGGGCCTCCGCCATCCGGGCGTAGTCGACCCCGAGGTGGACCGCGTGTACGACAGACCGGGAAAGGCAATCCGCCACCGGGTTGTCCTTACCCGCCATGTGACGGATGTCCATCGTGTTCTCGGACAAGGCAGAGAGGTGGCGCTGCTGCCGTGCCGACCATGGCTCGGCGACCTTGGCCATCGCGAACACAAGAGGCTTGTGGTCAACGTAGGCCATGAACGGGCAGCCCTCCAGCAGATGGCCGAAGTGTCAGACCACCATGTGGAGCCCGAGCAACTCGCGGTCGAAGGTGCTATAGCGGCGTTCGTGCGGGCGAAGCTGCCGGCTGAAAAACGCCAGCGGTTGCCAAGCACCATGCACCCATTGCTCGTGCACCGCGCCCACCGCGTAGTCCGACGCGTCGGTGGTGAGGGTGATCGGTGCATCGGGCGCCGGGTGCGCCAGCATGGTGGCGTCGGCCAGAGCCAGCTTTGCGCCCGCGAACACCGCGGCCATCAGCTCTGACCATGCGATGTCACCTTTGCCCGGCTTGCCCCGAAGGGCCTCGTGCAAGGGGCGGAGGAGCTGGTCGACGTGGGGCACGAAGCGGTGGTAAAAGTTTACCATGCCCAGGAACTCCTGGAGCCCCTTGGTCGTGCGGGGCCGTGGGAAATCCCTGACCGCCTCCTCCTTGGCCAGTAAAGTGACGGCCCCATGCTCGGTGATGCGGTGCCCCAAGAAGTCGATGGTGGCGACGCCGAAACGGCACTTGGCGGGGTTGATGATTAGGCCATGATGGCCCAGGCGTTCGAAAAGCATGCGGAGGTGGAGCAGGTGCTCCTCCCGGGATGCCCTCGCGACTAGGATGTCGTCCAGGTAGACAAACAGGAAAGGTAAGTCATGCAAGACACTATCCATAAGCCGCTGGAACGCCTGAGCCGCATTCTTCAACCCGAAGGGCATCCTTAGGAATTTGAAGAGGCCGAAAGGGGTGATGACGGCCGTTTTCGGGACGTCGTCCGGTTGGATGGGGACTTGATGGTAGCCCCGGATGAGGTCCACCTTAGAAAACATGGTCGTGTTGGCCAACCGGGCGGAAAAGTCCTGAATGTGTGGGACCGGGTAGCGGTCGGGGGTGGTGGCATCGTTGAGCCGGCGGTAGTCCCCGCACGGCTGCCATCCCCCGCCGGGCTTCGGCACGATGTGCAGCGGAGAAGCCCAAGCGCTGTTGGAGCGCCGTACGATCCCCAGCCGCTCCAGCATGGTGAACTCCGATTTCGCCACCGCGAGCTTCGTGGGCTTGAGTCGGCATGCCTGGGCATAGACCGGCGGCCCGACAGTGGGGATGTGATGCTCCACCCCGTGTTTAACGGCCACCGCTGAGAAGGTGGGCCGCGTGAGGGCCGTGAAACTGGCGAGGAGGTGGGTAAAGTCATCCACTGCCGGAAGTGTGCAAACTAAACTCGCCGGGACGGAACCTTCCAGCAAGCCGCTTGGCAAGCCGCTCGGTGAGCCACTCAGTGAGCCGCTCAACGAGCCGCTCAGCGAACAAGCGAGCGAGCTAAAGGTTTCGGCCTGGACGAGCCGTCTGCGCTTCACGTCGACCAACAACCCATTCGCACATAGGAAGTCCGCACCAAGCAATGCCATTGGCATGCTGGCGGTCACGAACGACCATTGAAAGCGCTGCCCTCTGAACCGCAGGGAGAGGCAGCGCTTCCCGAATGTGCGGATGTGTGTACCGTTGGCGGCAAGCAATGCGGGGCCCTGGCCCGCGGTTCGTTTGTCGGACGTGGAGGCGGGGATGACGCTTACCTGCGCTCCTGTATCGCAGAGGAAACGGCGCCCGGACAAGGTGTCCGTAATGAACAGGAGGCTGCCGGAATGGCCGACGCTCAGGGCCGCTAATGAGCGCCGGCCTGGTCGTTTCCCGACTTGTGAAAAGAGCATGGCGGGCGACACGTCCTAGCCTTGTGGCCGGACCTGGCGTGGAAATAGCACCAGGCTTGCGGCGGCAGGGGCGGCGGCGGCCGCAGCGGCCGCGGTGTTCTCGGCGGCGGTGGTGGTGGGCGGGGCGCGGCAGCAGCCACGAGGTATGCTGTAGCCTCTGCCCCGGGATCCACGACGGCAGCACCGTAACTCGACCGCGTTTCGCAAGCAGCGAAAAACTTGTTGGCCTCTACGGCTAGGGTGCGGGGTTCCTTTATTTTGGAACCAGACAGCGCGAGGCATACCTGTAGAGGTAGCTGGCATAGGAAAAGTGCCCGGAATAAGAAATCCGGGGCTTGGTCACCCAGCAGCGACAGCATTAAATCCATCCGCATGGATAGTCGTGTGTCGCCGAGTTCGGGAAGGTCCAGGAGGCGGTCGGCCCGTTCGATCTCCGTGAGGCCGAACGTGGCGATGAGGAGACGTTTGAGTGCCTCGTACTTGTGGTCGACCGGCGGGTGCCACAGGATGGACACGACTCGGGCGGCAGTGCCGGGCCCGAGGGAGGCGACCATGTAGTAGTAACGGGTCTCGTCCGCCGTTATGCCTCGAAGCTTAAATTGAGCTTCGGCCTGCACGAACCACACGTCGGCCTGTGCTTCCCAAAACATTGGGAGTTTTACTGCGATGGCGTTGGTGGCCATGGCGCGTTCGGTGGTCAGCGACGGCTGAACCAATCGGGGTCACCAGTGAAGTGTGGTGCTGTGCACACACAACGTGCTTGCCAAAGAGGTAGGCCACAACGCGTTTGTTAAAACAAAAGAGTCTTTATTTCGAAAGCTCGAACTGCAGCACTGAGCGGGCTCGAGCTTAGAGCCCACATATATGTGCCGATGCCACGCCTAGTCCCCGGGCATGGCCGATCGGTCGAAGGGCGGGGCATGTGCCATCGGTCCCCGCCTGGGCGCTCGCGCCACCCACTGGTGCGCGGAATTATTGCCCCTTGTGCCCGCCACAACATCATCGTTCACGTGTTTTTTTTTTTGTTTTTTTTTTTTTTGTATACAGAGTCGAGGCTCGTGAAAGACCTAACATTTATCAAACAAACAAATCAAATAAACAAGCAAACAAAGTATATAAAAAGGGGAGCGGTCGACAAGATGGAGAGAGAAGGGGAGGAAGCACACAAACACAACATTTGAGAGCAGGGACATCGGGAGATGTGTGGGAGGGAGAGGGCCTGGGGGGAGGCAGGATAGGTATAAAACGCAAGGACACCAAGGACTTCCAGGAAAGAAGTCGGCACCTCAAAAAAGTGGATTTGGGGTGAAATTAGCGGGGGTAGAAAAGATCAAGGTTTTGGATTGCGGAAGATAAGAGATGGTGGTGAACAGCCGTTTTAAAGACCTGGAGGGAGGAGTGGGATTGAAGAGAGTGAGGGAGTTTGTTCCAGAGGCGGGAGAAAAGAGGAATGAAGGAGTGAAGGTGAGCAGAGAGTCTTGATTTTGGCAGTTTAACCAGCCGCCATCCAGTTTAACCAGCAGTTAGGCCGCCATCTTGGAAAAACCGAAAAACTTTGCACCTCCATATCTCCGAAAGTGCTGAATAGAAAAAATTGACACAAGGCTCATTGCAAAGAACTTTCCATGGGGAAAAAAATATGTTAATGATGATGTCAAAGCTGCCTCCATTATGACGACATGATTCGACAAGTACAAAACTTCATCCGATCAAGATGAAATTTCTTGAGCATAATCTAGTTGCCCTGGAATAGACTGACCATTTTTGAACTCTCTCGGTCCAAGGCCTCCATTATGACGTCATCATTCGAGAAGTACAAAACTTCATCCAATCAAGATGCAATTTCTTGAGCGCCATGTCGGCATAAACTGGTGGAGAAAAAAAATTTGATGACGTCATCGGTCATGTGGTTCGACCGCCATCTTGGAAAAACCGAACAACTTTGCTCCTCTATATCTCCGAAAGTGCTGAATAGAAAAAATTGAGACATGGCTCATTGTAAAGAACTCTCCATGTGGAATAAAATATGTGAAAGATGATGTCATACGTGCCTCCATTATGATGTCAAAATTCAAGAAGCACAAAACATCCAATCAAGATGAAATTTCTTGAGCATAATCAAGGAATAAATTAGTTTAGAAAACAAATAATGATGACGTCATCGGTCACGTGGTTTTGCCGCCATATTTGTCCAAAATGTCCGATAAAAAAGTACATTCTGGCAAGTCCTCGGTCTCTGACCGATTTCTCATTTGTTTGTCTGTGAGCAAAATATCTCAAAAAGTTGTGGACGGATTCGGACAAAATTTGGCAGCGATGTAGCGTATGTGACAATAACGAAATGATTAGATTTTGGTGAAGATCCGGATGCGGATCCGCCTCATATAATTTTTCAAGTAATTCTTCAACATTGAGAGATCGGGCTAAAAACAGATACATAGCAGGATATCTAAAACCGTTGTGGACGGATTTGGACGAAACTTGGTGGACCGGTTGGGTGTCTGACATGGACAAATAGATTAGATTTTGGTGAATATCTGAATATGGATTCGGATATGAGTATTTTTTTTTTAAAGTGATTCTTCACCATTGAGTGATATGGCCAACGAGGCGGAGGTATGCTCTCTACTGAGTGCCGTTCTCGTTGATCCTGGATTTATTAAACCAGGTCAAACAAACCATACAATTTAAAGTGGAAAAAATATGTTTGCTGTTTTGATATTGGAGAGCAATGAAATATACAATATAATTACAGAGTAAAATTAAATAAAATGCATTATATTTTGACTATTTCTGAAAGAGAAACTTGAATTTCAACCATTTTTAAAAGATAGTTATAAAGGAAGTGAAAAAGTGATACGATGTTTTTCATTCCTGCAGATGAGTTAGAATGTAAGCTGAAAATAAAAGAGGAGATGAATCTCTGTTGAAGATGAGAAAGGGTAAATAATAATGAAGCATCTGAAAGAGCATTCATTCTTAACCTAAATCAATGAGACTCGACATGACAGATTCAGGCCATTTTGGAGTTAGCTACAGTGACAATGATGTGTATTATTGAGCGGCACTAATATTGTGCACTTGAAGAAACCAACTCTTCAAAGTAATGCCATTTTGCTTCACAAAATAAGCAAAATGCCTTGCAAATGCAATGTTCATAACATGGAGAAGTTCTGAAAGTGGAGAAAGGATGATTGTTGATTGGTCATCTAAATTAGGGACCGGACCATCTATCTATTATACCCACAAGTTGGAGTTGTGGCGGTCCTGTGGACAGATGAGACCAAATCTATTTTCTCGTCTCCATTAGCAAGGTCACGTCGTTTCATGCCGACATGAGAAAAAGTATTTGTCTGCTTCGGCTCTGATTCTGATGTTTTGTATTATTCTAATGAATATTGTTGCGGTTCTCTATGCCGGCCTTCTTCCCCTTATCAAATGGGGATTAATCCCCTTGTCTTTACTGGCCTGGCAGAACCGAGACTTATTACGTCCCTCCCGGACACACGCGGAGTAGGGTTTCGGGAGTACTTTCTCGCTCGTACCTAAGTACCTGTGCTGCCCTGGGAGCGAGGAAACAAGCCACTCGCACGAACCACGTATGATGTTAATACGCCGAGTGGATTGCGTACACGTGGCCCGCACAGTCTTAACTAGTGGAACCCGATTGGAGCGATCCTATTCGTGCCACGCTTAGTCAATTGAGGAAACCACAGGAACGATCGAATCAGAAAGAAAGAACAAGGGTTAATTATTCCCACACGTATATACAGTTCAACGACGAAGAGACGCAGAGCAATCCTTAAACAGTCTTAACTTATCCCTGGGACAACGGGCCCGTCTCACTCACACGCACACAGGGGATTGCAGATGGGCAGGTGTTCCCCACACGTCTATGTCGTCGTCCAGAGACGGCCTCCGTCCGGCTCTCCACAGCCCCGGCACGTCCCGCGAAGATGGTGGCAGGCGAAGACAGGGACTCATAGCGCGTCTCTCGTACAAAGCAGATGATCGGGGCGAAACGGTAGAGGGTGGAATTTAGCGCGGCTGGTAGTTATTCAGCCTCGTTCACTCGCACGGCTGAAATGTGCTATTTCGTTATAAATGTGCCTGGCTGTGCCTGCGTATATGCAGCGACCAACTCCTCTTCCTCAATACACTTGGTGTTGGTTAGCGCGCGCGTTCCCGTGCAATGGTCAAGTTCATCAGGCAGTACAACACGAGTCCTTTTATCTCTCTCCCTCACAGCAGGTCAAGTTCTGGTGAGGGCTTTGTGCAGCGGTTCTTAC
This sequence comes from Myxine glutinosa, assembly GCF_964187855.1. Lineage (NCBI taxonomy): Eukaryota > Metazoa > Chordata > Myxini > Myxiniformes > Myxinidae > Myxine > Myxine glutinosa. The sequence goes on from NC_136263.1 coordinate 130,300,347, forward strand.
AGCTACGCCCCCCGAACCTTCTGGAACTCACCAGACTCTTCTTACCACGCCCTCTGATGCCACGCTCCTGCCATCTCCCTCGAGCTCTGATTGGCAGCTCGTGCTTACCGTCATTGCTTCTGCCGCTCCAGCTCGAATCCGCCCCGATCCTTCCTCGGCCTACCTCGTGTTAACTCGGCCAATGATCACCCAATGCTTAACAAACTGGATCGAGGCTAGGGTGGCTGGGAAATCGGTGGCAAGTAGGGCCTATTTCCCTGGCTCCTACTCAATGCAGAATTAACACTGGAAGGGAACTGAGCTCACAAATACTAAGACATAACTATACTATTGCGAGGCTACATGTGGCTTGTGTGACTAACTATGGGGGACGGACTTTAACATTTATTAAACTCACTTGACAGACTCAAAACCACAACACTGCCCCCCTCCCTCATCAGACTCGTCCCCGAGTCGAACCTACTGGAACGACCGGTTTTGAGAAAGAGTCGGGTCTAACTTTTAATTATGTGTGACACTTAGATGTGGTTCCCCCTTACATTTATTCTAACCAGTGTATGCGACAGTTTTACAACACTAAATATGTCCCACCTACTGCGTTGAGTAGCTAACTCCAGAATCACGCCCACAATTAACCGAATTGTGGAATTACTTTTAAACTAAACATAAAGCCGATGAGCAGCATTTTATATACAAGCACAAAAACTACCTTATTTACATTTCTATGACCCAGGACCTGTCCATTTTGGAAAGAAGTTGGAGGGAAGAAAAAAACACAGCAATGCACAAAACACATTCATCAATTCATAGTTCACCATTCACTGTTGTCTGGCATTTTCTGTCTTCCTGCATCTTCTGTGTGCAATAAAACTTACGGTTCTTCTTTCCTAGCACACCAATAATAAAATGTACAAAACACGTGTTCGTTTTATTGGATTTGCCAGCAGGGCCAACCCTATGTGGTCCAACTGCGTGACATTGATGCCACTCAAAACAAGTGGTCCGAAGATGCAAGGTAAGTTTGCAGCAAAATACTGCACAGCAAAAGTGTAAGGCCACAAATCGTGTGGTCCATAATGTGTAATGTGATGATGTGCAGCAAAGTATCTGTGGCAGCAAGTGCTGGACATGTGCAGCAAAGTTATAACCAATGAAACAGCAGCAAAGTGCCACGCAGTTCAGCTGCACAGGTGTAGCAAAGTGCAGCAGGTGTGCTGCACAGGTGCCGCAAGGTGCAGCCGGGGTGCTGCACAGTTTGATGTTGTTGCACAAGTCCTCCTCCAAAGTGGGTCCAGGGGTGGGGGGAGAGACAAAGCACGGTCAGCAAAGCAGAAAGGGCGCAAAGGTACACATCAACACAAGGTAATGAAACGCGAGGGGCGCGGAGGAGCGAGCAGAGCAGACTCGTCCCTAACTGTCCATACCCCCAACGTCAGCTTACACTACCCTTGCCCTTCCCTATATTTACAAATTTCGTCACTACGTTTTGTCTCCTCTATCCCCCTCTAGTTCCAAATTCGTCTTCCAATCCCTCCCAGGAAGGAAGAGATGGAACCAACACAATGTCACTCTACGTCGTGATGCGTCTTACTCACTCAAACAGTTTCACAGAGTCCTGGTGTGGAGGTTCGTCATCCTTGGTGAATGGATGTGGATGGCGCGAAGGGAATTCTCTTCCAAACTATTCTAATGAGATTAACTCAGTGAAACTACCCGGGGTCATGCCCTGCCAATCGGCCTCTTTAAACTATGTGGTTCTAAAAACCTGATTCCCATTGACCACTCTGCGGTGCTCTTCCGAATTTGGGTCTCACTCCCAAATTTTTCACACTGTGCCCTTGCATAATTTCGGGGCTGGGTCATGTGGCTCCACGAGCAGGTCCAACTACCTGCACACCTCCGCCACTGAAGTTGCCACCCGAGCGTACCTGCTCCTGCGACTACCTAAACCAGGGAAGACCCCTCCTGGCACTCTACCCCTCTGATGCCCTCTCTGGAATTGGGCTACCCGGGTCCTTCTCTTGGATCCTCGGGCCCCATCGAACAACTACACACAACCCTAACTGGCTCCCAGAGCCTACCTGCGGCCTCACCTGACTGACAAACTACCAGTGGCGGAGTGCCCCAATAACCATATGCACCAACAAAGCCCACATGCCCCGCCATTTCATAGACTCATGCACCCAACCAAGCACTTCTTGCTACTTCCCGCACCACAGGTGTCAATATCCAACAATTTTCATAAGCCCTCTACCTGGCTTTGCACTACCCACCCCGGGTATTCGTGAAGGGATCCATCTCCCCCCATTCACTCCTTTGCACCATGCATTCCACACCTTTTGCTTCACACCAAGCATTCCACACTGCTCATTCCACACCATTTATCTCGCACACCACTTTTCTCACACACCAAATTCGCACACCTTTTGTGCTCTTACACATTTTTCCATACACTCCAACACAACTCCATCTGTCTCAATACACAATTCTTCGTTATTCTCACCAATTAAGATGAAATCAAGATGTCCATTCCCGATGTCCCTCATCTCCTCTTCCTATTCAGGCTGGAGTTCCCCAAGGCAGTGTTCTGGGCCCTGTGCTTTTTCTGGTCTTCATCAATGATCTCTCCGACTCTGTTGAAAATCCTCTCTATCTCTTTGCTGATGACTCCACTCTCTGCCGCTCCATTCCTCATCCCTCAGATCGGCAGTCTGCAGCCTCCTCACTCTCTGCCGACCTGGACAAACTCACTGACTGGGCAAACAAGTGGAACATGTCTTTCAATCCTGACAAATCTCACACTCTTACGATGTCTCTCCGAAAAGACCGACTGGACAACCCTCCCATCCACGTTCTGAATAATCCTCTCCAAGAAGTTCAGTCACTCAAGCTTTTGGGTCTCACAATCTGCCATGATCTTTCCTGGGAAAACCACATTTCAAATCTGGCCTCCAAAGCCAGTCGCCGACTGGGCATCCTCCATCATGCGAAGTCCTTCCTTGGAACACCTGAGCTCCTCACCACATACAAGGCTTTCAGCCGCAGCTCAATGGAATACTGCTCTCCCCTCTGGGCTGGTGCTCCTGCCTCACACCTAGCTCGTGTTCATGCTATTGAAACCAAAGCGTTCAGAATCATTGGAATCTCCCGTGATGAAGCTACCTCCGAGGGCCTTTCACTCACTCACCACAGGCAGGTTGGTGGTCTTTCTGTCTTCTACCGACTCCTCTCCGGCCTTGCTCCTCCAGCTCTCTCTGGGCTCTGTCCCCCAAATATTCCCAAAGGTCGCACAAGATCTGCCTGCAACCCTCTTATGGTTAAACTGCCAAAATCAAGACTCTCTGCTCACCTTCACTCTTTCGTTCCTCTTTTCTCCCGCCTCTGGAACAAACTCCCCCACTCCCTTCAATCCCACTCCTCCCTCCAGGTCTTTAAAACAGCTGTTCACCACCATCTCTTATCTTCCCCCATCCAAAACCTTGATCTTTTCTACCCCGGCTAATTTCACCCCAAATCCTCTTTTTTGAAACACCAACTTATTTCCTGGAAGTCCTTGGTGTCCTTGTGTTTATACTTCTCCCACCCCCCCCCTTCCCACACCGCCTCCCCCCAAGCCCTCTCCCTCCCACACATTCCCGATGTCCCTCACAAATGTTGTTTATGTGCTTCCCCTTCTCTCCCCATCTTGTCTACCGCTCCCTTTTTTATATACTTTGGTCCTTTGTCTGTTTGATTTGTTTGTGTGATAGATGTTAGCTCTTTCACGAGCCGCGATTATGTATACAAAAAAAAAAAAAAAAAATCCTCATTTTCTCAGTACCATCCTCACACACACAGTGATTCCCAACCAATTCCTCATTTTCTCAATACCATCCTCACACACACAGCCTCATCTAGCAGACTACTTCCCCTAAGACTCGTGCTTCCCCGTCTTCCCTTACACAAAGCACTTCCCTCATCATTATCATCCACCTAAGCTACCTACGTCCCCTCTACCTGTACAAATGTCGCAACTTAAATCTTGTCCCTACCGTCATCTAAATCCCTGTCAATTATCCTAGCTCGCCCTCAGCTAGCTTCGGTGCCCCATGGAGGTAACCATCACTGGTCCCTCCATGTGCAGGTCACTGCCATCCCCCTAATCTAATGCTCATGAGCCCCGATGTGAGGAATGGCGAAACCACCACTCCCCCACGCAGGGTACCATTCGCCAACACCATTGCTATTCATCCACTATTCTCGAGCCTCGTCGGGTGGGAATACATTTTCACAGCTCGGCTTTGAAAAGCCGAGCGATGCATGCGGGTGGATGGCCTCCTGTAGGTTGGGACCGTCCGGCATTTTTGATTCAGGGGAGGAGACTTGGTTGGGCCAAGGTTCAGAGCTCCATCCCTGCGTAAGGCCTTGCGGTCCCACCCACGATGACCCAACCGCCCACGGTCGGAGCACCGCAGCCGCCAGGGGGCATGGCTCCGAACTCTCCTACCCCCCCCTCGAACTGTGCCGATCGCCTTTCCAGCCAAGGCGCGGCACCGACCATACAGGGCGGGGCCCGGCACGAACTGTGCACGCCGGTCCTTGTGAGACCGCCGCGGCAATGATCCCCGCCGATCCCCGCTGCACACAAAGCACACCACACTCTGAGGGCTCGCGTCGGCTATATGTCGCGCTAAACGCTACCCGGGTCTGCGTCGATGCACGAGCCGCGTTCGCACAACACGCGACCCATTCCACATTCGTACACCGCGGTGCTCCAGCACCCCCCATACACTACCTCCATTCTGTTACGGCACTCTCCTATGTATACTCTTCCCTTACACACTCAGGTGCACACCACCCAGGTGCACTCACACTGTTCACACACTCCCTTATCACACACCCTCATACACACTCTTTTGTTACACACTCAGTAACAACCACGGGTGTGCACTCTCCTGGTACACACCCAATCACGTGCTCTGGTGTGCACTCCTTCACACTCTCTACAACATGCTCTGGGGTGCATCCTCTCTCTCTCCCCTCGGCCATCGCACACTCTGTTTCACACTCTTCTTCGACGCACTCTTCCCACTCACATTCTGTCATACACTCGCGCTCCGGTGCACACTTCTCTCGCACACACGCGCCATTCGCTCGCGTACACCGCACAAAGGACCTTCCACGAGCACCCGGGTTCCGTCTATACCCCAAGCGCGCCAAAAAGCTTTTCCCGCCAAACACATTCCTGCTCACCTTAGGGACCTTCTTCTGTGGCAGCACCCCCTGCAAACCTTCATTGGGGTTAGCAAGCCCGACATCACGGTGCAAACACAGACTTTGCGCGGATTCCATTTCTTCCTCCCGTGATTCATTTTCTATCTCTGCCATCTCTTCGGCCCCAATTGCTCCTTCAATTTGAATTATTTCTTCGATTCTTAAGATTTATTTTTCTACCTCGACCGTCGGCGCCCATAAAATTTCTTTTTTCGATTCAACCCTCGTCGGTTCCTCTACACTCGGTATCGCTATTTCTATCCCCTCCGTCCATGCAGCCGCGCTCTGCTCTACCTCGCTCTCCCTGCGTTCCTCGCACTGCGTTACCTCGTTGCGTCCCTTTGCGACCTCCGCGCCCAGCTTGCGCCCAATGTCCTCCCCCATGGTGTCCATGTCGCACCTGGATTCGATTAATTTGGTGTCCATCTGAGTAGTCATTTCATTCTTCTCGCATCTCGCCTCCTCCCCCCTACCAAATATTTTGTGCATGTTTTTTCTCGACTCTGCCCCCATTCTTTTATGAGCGCTAACACTTGAGTCATGAATAACTGCAGGTCTTCAGGACTCACTTGCACAACGGGCCCGGCTTCCGCCACCATGTGCGAGGCGCCGCCATTTTCTTCCCCTACTGCCGGCCCATCATCAATGTCCTCCTCTTCTCCCAATTCTTCCCATGGGTCCTGGGTCATTAATTTCTCCTCATCTGTCTCATCTTCTACCCCCACCGGCATTCGACCGCTTTGGCTAGCCATGGCATGAATTTAATTTTGGATTTTAAAACTAAACCAGACGACCCATGACCCGTTGGGTCAATGTCAGTTTGAATAGATATGAGAATAGAACTAAAGCGAACGCTGGACATCATCAGGGAGATTATTTGGGCCAGCAAGCCATAAGGCTCACCTCTCCAGCGTTCTAAATCACTTACCTGTTTATCTCCGATCACGTTTTTTTTTTTTTTTTTTAGAAAAAACACGCGACCCGTGGACTACCACGATTTTGTTGTCAGAGGACACTTCTGATGACGATGTTCTTTGTCGACGATCCTCCATTTACATAAACTCGCACGTTCTCTTTCCTCTTCCCTCGACTGAGCGCCACATACAGCTGACCATGCTGGAAGACCGGTTTCTTCAGGTAGACCAGCACATTCTCCATAGTTTGCCCTTGCGCCTTATGGATCGTCATTGCGAAGCAGGATTGCATGGGGAACTGGCAGTGCTGCAAAGGGATATCCTCAGCTTCTGACAGATTTAGTCGGATCCGAGGGAGCATTACAGTTTCGCCTTCAAACGTTGAACTTATGATCCTCGCAACTATAATATTTCGAAGCATGTCCTCAACAATCATGCGCGTCCTGTTGCAAAGTTTCGGAGGGTCCAAGTTGCACATCAAAATGATAGGGGATCCTTTTTTGAGCTTGAGGTTGTGCGGCGGCAATCCCGAGACTTCAACGGAATCTAGGAATTCCGTTGGGAAGTGCGTCGCATCAGTACCCTCAGTCACACTGTTGAACGCAGCATACTCCTTGCTAGCACCAGGGAACCTTGTAATGCATCTTGAATTGATGTTTCGCATCATATCGTTGAGGGGCACTAATATAGACCTTGCTGAAAAAACCTCCATCGGATTGGCGAATGATGGATACATGGTATCGATGCACTCATCGAGCCCACTCGCTGTCAGCAGTATATCCTCTGGCAAATCTATCTCATCATCCGCATTTTTCTCGATTCTATCCTCGCCGATGTCGAGCAAAAATCTTGAAAACTGCCCACTTCCGTCGGTCAGTCGCATATTAGTTCTCAAGTGAAACATTCCAAAGCTCTGCCATAAGTAGGACTTCTTTATGCACGCATTCTCAACGTCAGCATCACACCCTCTTTTCACCATGGGCAGAAGTTGATGGAAATCACCACAGCATATCGTCAAGATCCCTCCAAAAGGCTCGTCTTTGTCACATACATCACGCAACGTGCGATCCACAGCCTCAAAACTCTCTCTCCTGATCATAGGACACTCATCCCACACGATGAGTTTTGTACTTCGAAAGAGGTCTGCGATAGTGGAATTTTTATCGATGTTGCATACGCCATCTTCCCTCGGTGTCAGAGGGATTTGGAACCTTGAGTGCGCTGTTCTTCCACCAGGCATGAGGGTAGCAGCTATGCCAGATGAGGCCACCGCAAGGGCAACTTCTCCACTCGCTCTCACTTTAGAGAGAATCAGGTTAATAAGAAACGTCTTCCCTGTGCCTCCAGGCGCGTCAATGAAAATCATTGATGACTGATTCGTGCGGATGTTGCTATTCACGTCCATAGACGTGAGGTGTGATTCGTTGTCCGCGTCCGTAGCGCCGTCGGAGGGTTGATACGACATTCTTCCTGCAAATAGTATTGTGTTTGTGCTATCGTTTTGCCGATCATCAAATGACAAATAAATTACATTGTGAAAATTAAAGATTTCAAATAAACCTATTTAAAGTGTATGCGCATATAAATAATAAAAAAAATCGAAGAAATATCTCTCGGTAATTTCCTGAAACATATTTTACTTCCGGGTAATAATGTTGAATGAAATAACGAAGATATATACTGTATCCTGTTATTTTAGGCGGTGTATTTTCGTATATCAACGTGGCGTGATTTTTAAAATATATCTCTGCAATTTCCTGTGTGTGCGTGAATGTTCTCAATTATTTATTTTACTGAGTCTAAAACCATCGATAAAAATGAAATCAGATGGCGAGTTAGATTGAAGATAAAGGCGTGAGATAGACTCAATGGCCTTGAAGATACAAGCCTTTCAGAATTCATTTCGTTCTATAAACGGAAACTTTCATCGGATTTTCTTCCCGTTTTTTTTCAACCGAGTCTAAAACTATGTTAGCGACTGTGAAAAATGAAATGATATATCGAATTTGATTTGAAATAAAACTGAGAGAGAGAGCAAGACACCACGGGCCTACAAAACAGGCCTCAAAGCTATGCGAGTTAATAAAATGGTGGATATTACTACTCTCTCAAAGGGGTAAGCCACGCCCCCGGACCGATCGAATGTTACACACAAACACGCAAGATTTCAATTTTATAATTATATAGATTTCGGCCGCTCGTGATTTTGGGCCGAATTCGTCCAAAAAAAAATTTGGTAGGGTTCCAAATTCCACTCCCCGACACCAATTGTTGCGGTTCTCTATGCCAGCCTTCTTCCCCTTATCAAATGGGGATTAATCCCCTTGTCTTTACTGGCCTGGCGGAACCGAGACTTATTACGTCCCTCCCGGACACATGTGGAGTAGGGTTTCGGGACTACTTTCTCGCTCATACCTAAGTACCCCACGCTGCCCTGGTAGTGAGGTTACAAGCCTCGCACGAACCACGTATGATGTTAGTATGCCGAGCGGATTGCGTACTCGTGGCCCACGCAGTCTTCACTAGTGGAACCCGATTGGAGCGATCCTATTAGTGCCACGCTTAGTCAATTGAGGAAACCACAGGAACCATCGAATCAGAAAGAAAGAACAAGGGTTTAATTATTCCCACACGAATATACAGTTCAAGGATGAAGAGACACAGAGCAATCCTTAAACAGTCTTAACTTATCCCTGGGACAACGGGCCTGTCTCACTCACACTCACAAAGGGGATTGCAGATGGGCAGGCGTTCCCCACGCGTCGATGTCGTCGTCCAGAGACGGCCTCCGTCCGGCTCTCCACAGCCCCGGCACATCCCGCGAATATGGTGGCAGGCGAAGACAGGGACTCGTAGCGCGTCTCTCGTACAAAGCAGATGATTGGGGCGAAACAGTAGAGGGCGGACTTTAACGTGGCTGGTGGTTACTCAGCCTCGTTCACTCGCGCAGCTGAAATGTGCAATTTCCTTACAAACGCGCCTGGCTGCACCCGCATATATGTAGCGACCAACTCCTCTTCCTCAATACACTTGGTGTTGGTTAGCGCGCATTCCCGTGCAATGGTCAACTTCATCAGCCAGTACAACGCGAGTCCTTTTATCTCTCTCCCTCGCAGCGAGTCATGTCCTGGCGAGGGCTTTGCACAGCGGTTCTAATAGCTACACCCCCGAACCTTCTGGAACTCACCAGACTCTTCTCACCACGCCATCTGATGCCAAGCCGCCGCCATCTCCCTCGAGCACTGATTGGCAGCTCGTGCTTACCGTCATTGCTTCTGCCGCTCCACCTCGACTGCGCCCCGATCCTTCCTCGGCCTACCTCGTGTTAACTCGGCCAATGATCACCCAATGCTTAACAAACTGGATCGAGGCTAGGGTGGCTGGGAAATCGGTGGCAAGTATGGCCTATTTCCCTGGCTCCTACTCAACACAGAATTAACACTGGAAGGGAACTAAGCTCACAAATACTAAGACATAACTATACTATTGTGAGGCTACATGTTGCTTGTGTGACTAACTATGGGGGACAGACTTTAACCTTTATTAAACTCACTTGACAGACTCAAAACTGCAACATTATTAACCATATCTTAAATTATATGCATATGATGCAAGTAGAATACTTAAGCTACTGAATTGTAAATGTGAAATATTAAGGCTGTACCTTTTTTACTTTTACGAATTGCAAGATGTCTGTTATCTGGTGTTGAAAAACAATCGTGAGCCACTAGCCACAAAAAGAAACTGTGCACACAAAAATGCAATTATATTGTGGCGGACACAAAAGCCCACTGGCGTGGTGACATCATTCCGCGCACCAAGTGGGCGGTGGCCACGCACCAGGGGTAGGCGTGGCCTCATGGTATACACCGGGCGCCCAGCCCGGGACAGTACAGTGTTACAGTGTAGTCTTGAATAAAGGCGTTTATATGTTACCGCTTGTCCGCTTCCTCCTTGCTCACAAGCAGCGCGCGTAACGCCGCGCTTTATTGGTGACCCTCGACGTTGGATCTGCCGGAGCGATCCTTCCACACGCGACGCCATCGCCATGGCCGCCTTCGTCAAACTTCCGGAATTTTGGGAGGCTCAGGCCGAAGTCTGGTTCGTCCAGGCCGAAGCCCAATTTCAGCTTCGGCGCCTCACCGGCGATGACACGCGCTATTGCCACGTCGTCGCCTCCCTCGGGCCCGGCACGGCCGCTCGAGTTGTGTCCGTCCTTCGCCACCCACCGAACGGCCACAAGTACGAGGCACTCAAGCGGCTACTCCTAGCCACGTTCGGCCTTACGGACGACGCACGGGCCGACCGCCTCCTGGATCTCCCCGAGCTCGGTGAGACGCGCCCGTCGGTCCGAATGGACCATATGCTGTCACTGTTGGGCGACGAAGGCCCCGGTTCGCTATTCCGGGCGCTTTTCCGGCGCCAACTTCCAGCGCAGGTCCGCCTCGCGTTGGCCGGGACCGAGCTAACGGAACCCCGAGCATTGGCGGCCGAGGCGGACAGGTACTTCGCCGCTTCGGACATGCGGGCGAGCGTCGGCGTGGCCGTCACGGCCCTCGACGCTGATGTTCAGCAGCATGTTCCACAGCATCAGCTTCTACAGCACGCTGATGTTCAGCAGCATGCTGATACGCACCTCGTGAACGCCGCCACGCCCCGCCCACCGCCGCGGCGAAAACCGCCACCGCGGGGAAACCCGCCAACTCCACCGGCCTGGCGGAGCCAGCCGCGCTCCTCCAGCTCCACCACCTGGTGCTGGTTCCATGCCAAGTTCGGCCACGAAGCTCGGCGGTGTCATCCGCCGTGCTCCTTCAACGGGTCGGGAAACGCCCGGGCCGGCGCTCAATAGTGGCGATGAGCGCCGGCCATTCGAACAGCCTGCTGTTCATAACGGACACCTTCTCCAGGCGCCGTTACCTGTGCGACACGGGAGCGCAGGTGAGTGTCATTCCCGCCGGCACGTCAGACAAGCACGCCGCGGGTGGGGGCCCCGCGCTGCTTGCCGCGAACGGGACGCCCATCCGTACGTATGGAAAACGCTGCCTCTCTCTGCGGTTTGGAGGGCAGGTTTTCCGATGGACGTTCGTCACCGCCGACGTGCCCATGGCACTGCTTGGCGCGGACTTCCTGTGCGCTAATGGGCTCCTGGTCGACGTCAAACGCAGACGGCTTGTCCAGGCCGAGACGTTCAGCTCGCTCGCTTGTGCGTTGCCCAGCTCAACGAGCGGCTTGCCAAGCGGCTCGCCGAACGATTCGGTTCCGGCCACGTTGGTCTGTACGCTTCCGGCAGCGGACGCATTCACCCGCCTCCTCGCCAGCTTCCCGGCCCTCACGCGGCCCACCTTCTCGGCGGGGGCCGTCAAGCACGGGGTGGCCCATCACATCCCCACCGTCGGGCCACCGGTCTACGCCCGGGCACGCCGCCTCGAGCCGACGAAGCTGGCGGTGGCAAAAGCGGAGTTCGCTACCCTGGAGCGACTCGGCATCGTTCGGCGCTCAGAGAGCGCTTGGGCGTCGCCGCTGCACATCGTGCCGAAGCCCGGCGGGGGATGGCGACCGTGCGGGGACTATCGCCGTCTCAATGACGCCACGACTCCCGACCGCTACCCCGTCCCCCACATTCAGGACTTTTCCGCCCGTTTGGCGGGCAGGTCCTTCTTCTCGAAGGTGGACCTCATACGCGGCTACCATCAGGTCCCCGTCAGGCCGGAGGACGTCCCGAAGACGGCGGTCATCACGCCATTCGGACTCTTCGAGTTCTTGCGCATGCCCTTCGGTCTGAAGAATGCGGCTCAGGCGTTCCAGCGACTGATGGACAGCGTCCTGCGCGACTTGGATTTTGTCTACGTTTACCTGGACGATATCCTCGTCGCCAGCGCGTCCCGCGAAGAGCACCTACGCCACCTCCGCACGCTCTTCGAACGCCTGGGCCAGCATGGCCTGATTGTGAACCCCGCAAAGTGCCGGTTCGGCACCGCCACAATCGATTTTCTGGGGCACCGTGTCACCAGGCACGGAGCCGTCCCCCTACCGGCCAAGGTGGAGGCGGTGAAGGGGTTTCCGCGCCCCCGCACCATCAGAGGGCTGCAGGAGTTCCTGGGCATGGTGAACTTTTACCATCGGTTCCTGCCCCGTATCGCCCAGCTCCTGCGCCCCCTGCACGAAGCTCTCCGAGGTAAGCCGGGCAAAGGCGACGTTACCTGGACCGAGCAGATGGACACGGCGTTCACGGGCGCGAAGCTCGCCTTGGCTAACGCCACCATGCTCGCGCACCCGGCGCCCGATGCACCGATCGCCCTCACCACCGATGCCTCGGACTACGCGGTGGGCGCAGTGCATGAGCAATGGGTGCGTGGAGCTTGGCAACCGCTGGCGTTCTTTAGCCGGCAGCTTCGCCCGCCCGAACGCCGTTACAGTACCTTCGACCGCGAGTTGCTCGGACTTCACTTGGCGGTCAGGCACTTCCGCCATCTGCTCGAGGGCCGGGCGTTCACTGCCTTCGTCGACCACAAGCCGCTGATCTTTGCGATGGGCAAAGTCACCGAGCCGTGGTCGGCCCGGCAGCAGCGTCACCTCTCGGCCGTGTCCGAGTACACGACGGACATCCAGCACGTCGCGGGGAAGGACAACCCGGTGGCGGATTGCCTTTCCCGGGCCGTCGCCCACGCAGTCCACCTCGGCATCGACTATGCCCGGATGGCAGCGGACCAGGCCGCTGACCCCGACGTCCAGGCCTTGCGGACCGCCGTCACGGGCCTCCGCGTCACCGAGGTGCCGTTTGACGGCGCGGGCGCGGCCCTCTTGTGCGACGTCTCCCTCGGGCGTCCTCGCCCCATCGTGCCCGCGGGCTGGCAGCGCCAGGTGTTTGACGCCATCCACGGCCTGTCCCACCCGGGCGCGAGGGCCTCCCAAAGGCTGATCGCCGACAAGTTCGTCTGGCATGGCCTCCGGAAGGCCGTCCGCGGCTGGGCCAGGACGTGCCTCGCGTGCCAGCGCGCCAAGGTGCACCGGCACACCCAGGCCCCGTTGGCCCCGTTCACGGTGCCGGAACGCCGGTTTGACCACGTCCACGTGGACCTGGTGGGACCTCTGCCCCCCTCGCGGGGTTTCACCTACGTCCTCACCATGGTGGACCGCACCACCCGGTGGCCGGAGGCCGTGCCCTTGGCGTCGACAACGGCGGCCGATGTCGCGCAGGCTTTCATCGCCACCTGGGTCGCCCGGTTCGGCGCCCCCTCAGACATCTCATCCGACCGCGGCCCCCAGTTCACCTCGGAGCTCTGGGGGGCGGTTGCGCAGGGGCTCGGGGTCCGGCTGCACCGAACCACGGCCTACCATCCCCAGGCTAACGGCCTGTGTGAGCGATTTCACCGCTCATTGAAAGCCGCGCTCCGGGCCACCCTCCGCGACGGCGGCTGGGTCGACAGGCTCCCCTGGGTCCTGCTGGGCCTCCGGACGGCGCCCAAGGAGGACCTGCGCGCATCCGCGGCGGAATTGGTCTTCGGGCAACCGCTGCGGGTGCCGGGCGAGTTCCTCCCCGACTCCACGGCACCATGGTCCGCGGCACAGCAGCGCTCCGCTCTACAAGAGACCGCCCAGAGGTTCGCCCCGGTGCCAACGGCATGCCACGGGCACCCACCGACGCACGTCGCCCCGGAGCTTCGCACGGCGGAGTACGTCTTCGTCCGCCACGATGCCCATCGGACACCACTGCGGCCCCCGTACGACGGGCCTTTCCGCGTGCTGGAGACCGGGGCGAAGCACTTCACCCTGGACATCGGCGGTACTCCTGACCGCGTTTCGGTAGACCGCCTCAAGCCGGCCCACCTCGATGTGGACCATCCACCGCCAGTGGCCCGACCCCCACGTCGGGGCCGCCCTCCTGCGGGCGGACCCCCGGCACCGCCCAGCCCCGCCGCCACGCCGCCCCCCGGTCCTGCACCCATCCCAGGGGCAGCCAGGGGCATCCCACCTGGCATCCCTGCACCCCGGACGCCGCCGATCGCCAGGGGGCGCTTCGGCCGGGTCATTCGTCTGCCCCGCAAACTGGCCCTCCAGGTGCGCGGGAATTCTGGGGGGGCGCGTGTGGCGGACACAAAAGCCCACTGGCGTGGTGACATCATTCCGCGCACCAAGTGGGCGGTGGCCACGCACCAGGGGTAGGCGTGGCCTCATGGTATACACCGGGCGCCCAGCCCGGGACAGTACAGTGTTACAGTGTAGTCTTGAATAAAGGCGTTTATATGTTACCGCTTGTCCGCTTCCTCCTTGCTCACAAGCAGCGCGCGTAACGCCGCGCTTTAATATATTAGAATCCCTGGTGTTGGGCTAGCGGCTAGGGTGCCGGCTTAGGATCCTAGGATCCTGGGTTCGAATCTCGGTCGATCGCCGAATTAACGCCAGGGGGGTTGACTCAGCCTGTCATTCCTTCCGAGGTCGGCTAATTGAGTACCAGTTCACTGGTAATTCCCTGTTTGTCGTTGAAGGCGGCAAAAACGGTTGGCGTCAGGAAGGGCATCCGGCCGTAAAACATTGCTTCAAAAAGGGGACCAAAAAACAACAACTACCACGGTCCCCGAAAAGGCCAACCCCCGCTTTGCGGGGAAAAATGGCCTCTAAACGGTGGTTGGTTTAAACACCTGTGTATACAAATACAGATTTAAACACGGCAATTAGTGAAGTGAATTCAACAGGTATGCACGCGCCACGTTTCGTGACGTCAATGGTTTCGGTGTGGGCACGTGCAACACGTTTTTGCATGTGCATCGTGAGAAACTGCATAGAGCACATTAATGTCACAAACTGCTTTAACTTTGGTAAGGTTAATTGTTTGATTTTCAATCGTTCAAAAAATTAAGTGGCTGATAAAACGCACGTCATGCCACGGCTCACAACTGCACAGCGACATGAGGCCATTGGGATGATCCGTGGGGGAATGTCTCACCGTCAAGTGGCTGTGCATTTCCATTGTCACCGAAACACCATTTCTGCATTGGTGAGACGTTACCAGAACACTAATGACGTTGCCGATGGCCTACGTTCAGGACGTCCACGTGTGACGACGCCAAGACAGGACAGAGGATACGGGTGACTCATCTCCGCAACAGGTTCCAGACTGCAGTGACCACTGCCCAGACCATTCCAGGACTTCGCCGTATCCACCCCAACACAGTCAGGAATATGTGTCACTGTCGCTTGACCCCTGCTCCGAACTTGGACTCGTTATGTCATTGTGATGGACATTACAAATGCAGTTCTACCGTCTTGTTATGGTCTCATAATCCACCTATTAAAGTTTACATGAAAATGTTACATTGTTGTTATATTTTCCAATTCAGACAGAGTTTTAACAATGCACAGTTTGTTTTTGTGGCTAGTTATATTTTGCTCCTTTATGGGCATGTTGTACTTTTACATTTTGTGCAAAAACTTTATTCTCAGAAGAAGTGAAACGTTCCAATGTATAAGCTTCACAAAAAACTCTACTTGCAGATTACGTCCTGATGGTCTACAATGGGCTTTAACAATGGTGTATGCGATTCAAGAAATAAATAACAATCAAACACTTCTCCCAAATATTACATTGGGATATGACATATATGATTCTTGCTTTGCAATTCCGAAAGTTACAGAACATGGACTGCTGTTTTTAGAAAAGCAATTTGATTCACAAGAAAAGTCTGATGATTATTGTCTCCCAAAAGCTGTTATTGGACCATTTATTTCAAAACTAACAATGTTGCTGGGTATGACATTTAGCCTGTTTCAATTACCTCAGGTAACAATTATTGTCTTCTTTATCAATATCAACCATACTCTTGTGAAATGAACCATATAATATATTATATCAGTATATCAATATCAACCATACTCTTGTGAAATGAACCATATAATTTATTATATCAGTATATCAATATCAACCATACTCTTGTGACAGGAACAAACCATCTACTTTCTTACATCCGGAACCATATAATTTCTTATATCAGTATATCAATATCAACCATACCCTTGTGAAAGGAACAAACCATCTACTTTCTTACATCCGGAACCATATAATTTCTTATATCAGTATATCAATATCAACCATACCCTTGTGAAATTAACTATATAATTTCCTATGTCAAGAACCATATAATTTCTTATATCAGTATATCAATATCAACCATACTCTTGTGAAAGGAACAAACCATCTACTTTCTTACATCCGGAACCATATAATTTCTTATTTCAGTATATCAATATCAACCATACCCTTGTGAAATTAACTATATAATTTCCTATGTCAGGAACCATATAATTTATTTTATCAGCATATCAATATCAACCATATTGTTATATCAGGAACCATATAATTTCTTATATCAGTATATCAATAACAACCATACCCTTGTGAAATTAACTATATAATTTCCTATGTCAGGAACCATATAATTTCTAATATCAGGAACCATATAATTTATTTTATCAGCATATAAATATGAACCATACTCTTCTGAAAGGAACCATATAATTTCTTATATCCGGAACCATATAATATCTTTGATCAGTATATTAATATATTGTTGCAGTTTAGTCATAAAGGCAAACCCCCTGCAGTAGTTAGTTATTTCTTATTGAATGTAAAGATTAGCCCTTTCCCATTTTGTAGTAATATAGACCAAATATGCATTGAGTAGTCAGAATTTCAAACCTTCGTGTGATGAAGGGAGGACATTTTGATGAGCAGGAAGGCGTGGCCAGAAGCACAGGCCCACGTGACCAAGGTCGAGGACACTGCACCAGCAAGCAACCAATGGGCTGTGTAACCTCCCCGAATGAAAGGGGGGAAGGAAAACTGAAACCTTCCTGGGAGAAGGAAGGATTGAAGGCCAGCATGCGACCAACCTCAGCCAATGGGAGGCTGTGGAACATTTTGGGGGTGTGGGCGGGTCTGACAAACCCCCGTCCAGCACATTTTCATTCCCTTGCTTTGGGATTTTGCTGTGCCACGACCTCCTGCTCTGGACTCTCTTGCGTTTGGCTCCACCAGACGACACTCCTGATTTTGCTTTTGTCCTTCGCCAACACTCCTCTCTTGCTTTTTGCGTCGACGCCCGACACCCATCGCTGTTCGTCGATCTCTTGCGCCATCCGGCTGACCTGCAAGCATTGGCTTCTTCCACTACTCACCTGAGCCGAAGCTCGTATGCCTGCGTTGAAGTTCGTCGGACATTACCTTATCCAGGCTTCACATCTAGGATCGAGCTGCGCATACCTGACATGTGGGCACCTTAGGAGGCAATCCCAGCGGGTACATTTATCGGTACGAGAATAACCCGTGTGTCCCTGTGTGACTCTGTGTGAGTGTCAGAGTGTGAAGGTGCCAGTGGGGTTTATTACAGACTTGGCATTTAATATGGAATTATTTTTTTCCTTGACTTGGGTTTACTTTCTGAACTCGGTATATCAATACGGTGAGTTTCTTTTATGCTTCGGTGATTTCTTTTTTAAAAGAACCATGTCACTGATTGTCTGTCGCAGCAAGAAGTCAATAACAGGATTATATCACAGGTGGCGTGACAAAATGTACAGGCAGGTACATTTGACGATTGGCTTCACAATTGGGTATATAAGGGTTGTTGCGTTCTGTATTAGTGGAAAACAACTGCTGCACGTCTACAAAAGTTATTGCCGCTTCCCCCTGGAGATGGTCCGTCAACTCGACATTGCTGTTTGTCATTTAGTGGTGGCTTTACGAAATTCCGGCATGAAACAGCGTGCTATTGCTCGGCAGTATGGCACCACTCAAGGTCAGGTGTCAAAGATCCTGAAACGAAATGCTCAGTGGGGTGTCCCTCCTCCAATACCGAGGTCAGGACGTCCCCGCTGAACCACAAGGAGGGATGATCGCCAGCTGCACCGGTTAGTTCGCAATGGCCGTACCAAGTCAGCTAATCGGCTTTTGGCTGAGTGGCAGCAACTGACAAATGTGCCTGTATCCAGAAGGCAAGTCAACCAACGACTGGTTCAAGCAGGCTATCGTGCCAGGCGTCCCCTAAGAAAGCCACGTCTGACCAGACAACACCGCTAGCGCCGATTGCAGTGGGCCAGAGAGCACCGTCAATGGCAGCCAGGACACTGGAATCACGTGATCTTCAGTGACAAGTCTAGATTTCTGGTCTATCGTCAATATGGCCGTGTCCAAGTGCGCAGACAAGTGCATGAAGCCTACAACGAAGATTGTGTAGTGCCAAGAGTCCAAGCTGGAGGTGGTGGGGTGACCGTTTTGGCTGATTTTCATGCAGTGGGCAAAACTGACCTGGTTGTTCTGAATGGAAACCTGAACCAGTCCAAGTACAGGGCCATTCTGGAAGAAACAATGCTTCCATTTGTTCATGCAGCCATTCGAGGAAACTTTGTCTTCCAAGATGACAATGCACGGCCTCATCATGCTCGCATGATCCAGCACTTTCTTGCTGACCGTGGTGTAGAGCATATGGAGTGGCCTGCCATGTCACCGGATATGAATCCAATAGAGAACTTGTGGGCAGAATTAACGCGTCAAATCGACAATTTGGACTAGCAGCCTGCCTCTATGCATGAATTGCAGCAGGCTATTGTAACTGCATGGCAAGCAATTCCTGTCCAAACCTTGGCAAATCTCGTGAACAGCATGCCTCAACATGTACGTGCTCTCCTGAATGCTCGTGGGGGTTACACGAAGTACTGAACTGTAATTTTACTGTCCGTAATCCCAGTCGTAATTTAACTTTTGTTTTTGTTTAAAAAAATTTTTGGCTAATGTGCAAAATAAAGAGATACTTCTGGAGAACGTACAGAAGTTTAACACAGTACTGTCCGTGAATTGAGTTCGATATCAATTTACATCACTTTCAAGGATCAATTTATTTGCTTTGAAATGTCAAATGTGGTTTTTGTTTCTTTTAAAGGTCACATTAACAAAATCTAGAAAAATTTCAACATAATTCCAATGTATACCCCATGGATACTCGTTCTCCGCCCCTGATGTACCATAACTCCCCTGGCTAGGCCTGGGCGAGAAGTTTGGGTTGCGGAACCCCATCCTGTGTGTTAATGCATAGTCATCTGCCATGGTGGCTGCCTCATACAGCTTTGGTACCTTCCTTTCCTCCAGATGAACTTTAATGTGTTCGTGGACACACTGTTGGAATTCCTCCACTAGGATCAATTGTCGCAATAGTTTGAAGTCTTTCCCAACATCTTTTGAATCACACGACCTATCAAACATGGTTTCCTTCACTCTGGCAAATTCCACATGGGTCTCACTCTCCCTCCTCTTGGAATTCCGGAATTTTTGCCGGTAAGCTTCCGGGACCAATTCATAAGCTTTGAGAAGGTGTTTTTTTAATACCTCATACTCTGCACATTGGTCAATCGGTAAAGCCGAATAAATCTCTTGAGCTTTACCCACCAGAACACTTTGTACTCGTATGGACCAGTACTCCTCAGGCCACTTTAACTGTCGAGCCACTTTCTCAAAGTGGGGAAAAAACTTGGCTACCTCCTTCTCATTGAAGGGTGGGACCAGCCTCACATGTCTGCCTACATTCCAGGTGTTCTGCCTAGGTGTCGAACCAGCTGGCATGGATGGTACCTCTCCCTGTTCTCTTATTAACTCCAGCTGCTTGATTTTAATTTCCTGCTGAAGCTCCATGTCACGTTCCTTTAACTCCCTCTCGGCTCTTCTTTCCTCCGCTCTTTCCCCTGCTCTTCTTTCCTCGAGGTCTCGGTCCTGTTCTATTCTTTTTTCCTCAAGTTCTCGGTCCTGTTTTACTCTTTCCTTCTCTGCCTTCCTTTCCTCTGCTTTTAACCTTTCCTGGCTCTGCAGTTGCATCTCCAGTTTCCGGAGCTCCACATTTTCTTGTTCCTCGGGTAACCAATCCAAGGCTACCTCTGTCCATGTGCCCTGTCCCACCAGAGCTTCTATCACCAATGTCTGCATCTCTGCTTTCCTCATATTAACTCGGACCTCCAAGTTAAAATGTCTGGCCAATATCAAGAGTTCCGATTTTTTAAACGCTTGGAACTGTGCCTCACTAGGGGACGCCGCAAACTCTTCGGCATCAAACACCATGGTGACTATCTGTGAGCACCTGTTAACCTTTACCCAAAAAATTCCCAATAAACAAAACAAAAGTTTTTCCTCTTTTTTTGTTGTTGTTGTTTGTTTTTGGGAAAAATTTGGGAATTTGGAAAAAGTTCCAAACTTGGGAATTCTTTCCCGGACTAAATTTAGGAATTTTTCAGATCCCGGACGCAGACCCAATTGCGAGTCCACGAATATCAATTGGACGAGCCCCCTCGGAGCCCCCTCGGAGCAACAACAGCTCAGCCAAGAAGTGGTAGGCCACACAAGGCCACATAATGGGACCACCGAGTGCTGCAGCGCATAGTGTGTAAAAATTGTCTGTCCTCGGTTACAACTCTCACTACCGAGTTCCAAACTTCCTCTGGAAGCAACGTCAACACAACAACTCTTCATCGGGAGCTTCATGAAATGTGTTTCCCTGGCCGAGCACCCGCACTCAAGGAGAAGATCATCGTGCATAATGCGAAGCGTCAGCTGGAGTGGTGTAAAGCTCGCCGCCATTGGTCTCTGGAGCAGTGGAAACACATTCTCTAGAGTGATGAATCATGCCTGGCAGTCCGAGGAATGAATCCGTGTTTGGCGGATGCCAGGAGAACGCTACCTGCCAGAATGCATAGTGCCAACTGCAAAGTTTGGTGGAGGAGGAATAATGGTCTGGGGCTGTTTGTCATGGTTTGGGCGAGGCCCCTTAGTTCCAGTGAAGGTAAATCTTAACGATACAGCATACAATGACATTCTCGACGACTGTGTGCTTCCAACTTTGTGGAAACAGTTTGGGGAAGGCCCTTTCCTGTTTCAGCATGACAATGCCCCCGTGCATAAAGCAAAGTCCATACAGAAATGATTTGCCGAGATCGGTGTGGAAGAACTTGACTGGCCTGCACAAAGCCCTGACCTCAACCCCATCGAAAGGTCGGGTCTTGATGCACTTCTTTCATCATTCACACAAGGAGGACACGTAACCGTTTTACTTTTACTTTTCCCTTGAGGAAGAATATACTTTCCCTCCATTGCATTGTGGGGCAAGTCTCGGTCAAGGGCTGGGGATCTACATTTTCATGCGCGAGCAGTTCATACCGGTTCTTTGTCGTAGTTTGGTCAGACAGAGGCATTTCCGAAGTGTCTGACTCGAGAACTACCACCTTTTCTTTACGAGGTGTAAATGAATTGTGAGGTGTTTTTCTCTTCCTTAATGAAGAAACAAGCGTAAACCCATCCCAGATGTTTGTATTATCAGCGGTCATAGAATTTGGTACGATGTAATCTGAGACAGTAGTTGCGGTAGTTTTTTTTGTCAGTGCTGAGAGGTAGAGGGGGGCACAGTATTGGCCGGAGAGGCCATCTGCTCGGTCACAGAGAGTGCAATTCGGGGACAGAAGCATTTTAAATGTCTGAACTTTCCACATGTGAAGCATTTTTATGTCTCGGTTGACGTGTATTGACGTGCCGGAAAGACATGATGTGCTTCGCCTGTTCATTCCGACAGTCCAGAGGCAGCATCGTGATCTGGGACATGACCGTGCCATACTGCGATAGTTCCGCTAACAGCAACTCATTCTTTAGAAAAATGGGGTCGTTAGATAGTAGTATTTTAACAGCTGGGGTATTGAGTCGGGAAACCAAAACGAAGTGTCCATTGTCCTTGGACAGACCAGCCACGACAACCTCATGGACGAGGCTTTCTTCGGCTATAAAAAACGGCAATACGTTTATTCATTCGTGACGCTGCACATATCTTTTCCATACCAATGATATTTCCAATAGCAAGAACAATGTGTTCCACACGAACCTCATCGGGAAGAACACATACCACGTCATGCTTCCGTGTGAGAGCTTCGAAGACCGCATACCGGGAACGTGTCGACATTTTACAAATTGAAAATTATCCGGACTAAGCCGAGTTGGGGCCAGGGGAAAAGGGAGGGGGTCGGGTACAGCTTTGTGTAAAATCCAGGGAGAAAAACTGCAAAGCAACTTCACTCTGCATGTACCAGCATGATAAAACGAACGTGGAAAAACACACCTCTCAATGAGGAAAAGGGCGAGAAACCACAGCATATATATCTCTATCTCTATCTCTATCTCTCTCTCTCTCTCTCTCTCTCTCTCTCTCTCTCTCTCTCTCTCTCTCTCTCTCTCTCTCTCTCTCTCTCTCTCTCTCTCTCTCTCTCTCTCTCTCTCTCTCTCTCTCTCTCTCTCTCTCTCTCTCTCTCGTCTGTTGTTGGGCGTGGCAAGATGGCGTGTGCTCGTGTTTGTGTGTTGTAGCTCCTGGCTCGTGTTGTTTTCGTCCTCTCCCCACCAACCTCTTACCTTTCCCTTTCCTTTGTTTTTTCCTTTTGTACTTTTGTCGTGTCTGTTGACCTTTTTTCTCCCTTCCTGCTTCGTTACCACTTGTCCCTCTTTTTCCCCTCTTTCGAGACAGAGAGAGGGAGAGCCAGCACGGTGAGGGTTTGTTTAAACCACGTTTTTTTCCTAACGTGGTTTAAACCGTGCTTTCGTTTTTAGTTATTTAATATATATTTTTCTATTCTTTTTTTAGGATTATACAAATCTATTTGCTTTCACTTCGTTTCTCCTTTGACGATATGGCTAATAGGAGTAGCCAAAGGCCTGCCGATCGTGTTACCGATGAGGGTTTATCGCGTAAGCACGGGCTGTGCCTTGTCCCGCCGGAGGGAGTTGAAATGGATGACATTTTGCTCGCGATTGGGGATTTGATCGATGTGAGTAACATTCGTGCCGCGTCCCGTATGAATCACAAAATTGTGGTATTTGTTTCGCAAATTAGTCTGGCCGATATTGTTGTGCAGAATGGTTTGACCTTGGGAAACGATCTGTTTGTTCCTGTGTCGTCGATGGACACACCGGCAGTTAAAGTCATTCTGAGCAATGTTCCGCCTTTTCTAGGAAATGAGGAAACCCTACACAAGCTGGGTGAGTTTGGCACTGTCGTCTCTCGAATCATTAGGGTTCCTCTACGTACGAGAAACGGCAGGTTGAAGCACGTACAATCGTTTCGACGTTTTTGTTTTGTTGTTCTAAAAGACGCAGCAAAACAGTTGAACACCTCCCACACCTTTAAAGTCGGCGAACATGAATATAGAATCTTCATGGCAACCGAGACCTTGATCTGCTATGGATGTGGAGCACACGGACACACTAAGCAGTATTGCCCAGACGCCAAGAAGACGTACGCCACAGCAACTGGGTCGGCCCCCCCTGTGACTGATGCAGTGCCCCCCGTTCATGAGCCTGGTGGAGTACAGACATCCACACCAGAAGACCAGGGTGTGGCAAGTGGTGGCGGTGTTGCTGAGGTTAGTGCAGCAGGGGTGCACCCAGTCGATGTGGACAAGAGGCTGCAACCTCAAGATAATATGGTCTTTGAGGAGGTATTGATGAAAGGCACCGAGGCTAAGAGGAACCTAAAACGTACCTTTTTGAGCGCCGAGGTGGAAGACAAAGGTAGCAAAGTGATACTCGTACAAACAAACAGTATCTCAGACTATCCTGATGATTCTCGGCAAGCTGGGCAGGGTGGTGACGAAACAGAGGAGAGTAGGACTTCACCCCTTGCTCTTGTTGAAGAAAATCAATGCACCAGTATTGGTTGTGATGATGGCACCATTGTCCCTTGTGACAACGAGCAGTCCCAGGGCCTGAGTGACAACGGTTGTTGCTCACGTCCGGTTGAAACGACCAAGGATGATGGTCCAAGCAGACCTATAATAGGCAGCAGTGGTGGCACAGATGTGCCCCTTGTGATGCAACAAGAAGACTGCAGTGGTGATGACACAGAAGGTGTGCCTGCTCCTGACACACAACAAAGGAGTTTCAACGTTGATGTGGTTAGGGAGCTGGATGAGGAAGCTCAAAGCCTTGTGTCTGTGAATGATCATCAGGGAGAAGAACAGATGGAAGCAACAAAGGAAAACGTCATCGGTTTTCTAAACGAGACGTTTAGGCAACGCTATGTTGTGATCAAAGACCATTTTCCCGATGTGAAAACTTTCATCAGGGCTGCAAGACCCCTCCTGCAAAGAAATGACCCAATGGAAATCTCGGAGGCCCAATTTCAGCGTCTTCGGAAAGCGGTCACAAAGGCGAATAAGGAATTGCAGGCGGAGGGTGAGTTACCTTTGTAAATGGCTTTGCGAAAGATATGTATCGCATCCCTGAATATCAATGGGGGTTGTACCCCCTTACGAAAAATTCAGGCAATTCAGGCGATGGAGAAGGTGAAAGCCAACATCATCCTGATACAGGAGACTCATGCTACGAACACCCTGGTTGCTGAATGGGGAAAACTTTATCGAGGGCAGTGGTGGCTGAGTGGGTTTACCACACCCAAAGCTGGTGTTGCCATCGCCTTGAGTGATAGAATCCCTGCTCGGAAGATTGTCTTTAAGGAAATTTATAAGGGACATCTGATAGCGGTGGATTTCTATTGCAACACGCAAAGGATCATCATTGTGAACGTATATGCACCGAGTGAGCCCATGGAAAGAAGAGTGTTCTTTTCCACTCTGTATGACTTTGTAAAAGGACTGGATACAACCGCTTTCATCTGTATTGCTGGTGATTTCAATTGCACTATCAATCCTTCCGTAGACAGGACCGGTCATGAACCCCATCCAGCTTCTATGAGGATTTTGGAGAACATCATCAAAAATCAGGAAGATGTTTGGAGGTTGCAACACCCAACTTCACGGTGCTATACGTGGGGCAGATGCCATGATGGGAGGATATCAATGGCAAGGCTAGACAGATTCTACGTGAATAAGCCAATGCTAAATGTGATGGCCACAACCCAGATACTCCCAATTGGTTTCACAGACCATTACCTGGTTTCAATGGGTTTTAATTTGCCTCTGACCTCAGGGGGTAGTGCGTATTGGTCACTTAATACCCACCTGCTGAATGATATGAGATTCAAAGAGGCTTTTCGAGCCGCGTGGGAAAGAATTCGGTCCTCCAAATTTGAACATGCTAACCTTCGACTGTGGTGGGACCTCGCAAAGGGTCAGGTCAAATCGTTCTGTCAACAATATAGTCTTTATGCCACTAAATTGAAAAATCTCTCGATTGATTCATTAAAGGCTGAAATTGCAGCCTTGGAGGAAAACATTAATACGGCTGGAAAAGACACTACAGGTGACCGGCTGCTATGGACTAAAAAGGCAATGTTGACTGAACTGGTACGGCAGCGAGCAATGGGCACCCTGGTACGCATGAGAATGAGTTATTTAACGTTGGATATGCCAAATAAGGCCTTGTTTGGTTTGGAGAACTCTGTCAAAAAATCACAACAGATTCATGGGCTACGTGCTGCTAATGGGTCAATAGTGACCTCCCAACAGGAGATTAAGTCTGTTTTGAAGGTTTTTTATACAAACTTCTACTCCCCCAGAGCATAAGTAATGAGACCTTGCAGGAGCTGACTACTGGGCTTCCAAGACTTGAGGAAGACCAGCAACGCACATTGAACATGTCAGTTTCGGCTGCTGAACCTGAAACTGCTATGCGGAGCTTATATATATATAACCACCTTTAGAGGCCATTTTTCCCCACAAAGCGGGGGTTGGCCTTTTTCGGGAACCGTGGTTGTTGTTGTTTTTTGTTTTGTTTTTTTGGTCCCCTTTTTGAAGCAATGTTTTACGGTCGGATGCCCTTCCTGACGCCAACCCTTTTTGCCGCCTTTAACGACAAGCAGGGAATTACCAGTGAACTGGTACTCCATTAGCCGACCTCGGAAGGATGACAGGCTGAGTCAACCCCCCTGGCGTTAATTCAGCGATCGACCGGGATTCGAACCCAGGATCCTAGGATCCTAAGCCGGCACCCTAGCCGCTAGCCCAACACCAGGAGCTTGAAGGATGGTAAAGCCTCTGGGATTGATGGTTTGCCCGGAGAGTTCTATAAGACTTTTTGGAAACTTGTTGGACCTGACCTGCTTGAGGTATTTGATGAATGCCTTCATGTTGGAGAGCTTCCCCTGTCCTGCAGAAGAGCAGTCATTTGCCTGTTGCCAAAGGCTGGGGACACTCAACTAGTCGAGAACTGGCGGCCTGTCTCATTGCTGTGTGCGGATTACAAGCTTTTGTCGAAGGCCTTAGCAAACCGTTTGGGAACTGTGATCAGCTCTATTGTGCACCCTGACCAGACCTACTGTGTACCAGGAAGGTCAATTTATGACAATATTTTTCTGATAAGGGATATTATTTCTTGTAATAACTACTTGCGTGCCAGTTTTGGGTTGTTGTTTCTTGACCAAACAAAGGGTTTTGATCGTGTTGATCATACATATTTGTTTTCTGTTCTGGAGCGGATGGGTTTTGGCGAAACTTTCATTTCCTATGTTAAGCTGTTATACACTAACACCTTCTGCATGATGAAAGTAAACAACAGTTTATGTCCCCCTTTTCATTTCCGTCGGGGTATCCGTCAAGGTTGTCCCCTTTCTGGACTTCTGTATATAATTGCCCTTGAACCACTCTTAGCATCCATCAGGCAGCGAATAACTCAGGATGTGGGAGCCGTTTTTGGTTCAAGATTTGTGGTCACAGCTTCTGCTGATGATGTTTGTGTTCTGATTAAGGGCCCAAGTAGTGTTGCTGCGGTGCAGCGTTGCTTTAAAGACTACTCTGCGGCCTCTTCCGCCGAAGTAAATTGGGGCAAGAGTGTAGCCTTATGGTGCGGTTCAGATAACCTTTCTTTAACACTGCCACCGTCACTCCCACATAATTTAGAGTGGAAAACAGATGGGGTCAAATATCTTGGTGTCTATCTTGGCAACCAGGAAGTAGAAACGAAGAACTGGGAAGGAATGATTGAACAAATTACACACCGGTTGAAACGATGGGAAGGACTGCTGCGATCTCTTTCTTATAAAGGCCGCACTCTTGTTATAA
The DNA here is from genome assembly GCF_964187855.1 of Myxine glutinosa. NCBI lineage: Eukaryota > Metazoa > Chordata > Myxini > Myxiniformes > Myxinidae > Myxine > Myxine glutinosa. The sequence goes on from NC_136263.1 coordinate 130,327,538, forward strand.
ATAACTTGATAGCAGCAAGATTATGGCATAAACTAATTGCCTTGCAGCCACCCAAGGAGTTGATACCAGCCATCCAGCGGGTCTTGGTTAATTTCTTTTGGAATGGATACCACTGGCTTCGGCCGCAAATACTGTACCATCCTCGGAAGGAGGGTGGACATGGAATTGTGGATGTGTCCACCCGGCTTATGGCTTTTCGCCTACAGTCTGTGCAACGTCTGTTGTATGCTGAAGAGCTGCCCTGGCGCTCATTTGCGTTTTTCTTGTTGCAACAAGCGGGAGGCCTGTGTTATGATAGGCACTTGTTCCTGGTGAACCTTGACCGTGTCAGCTTAGTTTCAATCCCAACTTTTTATCAGGGTTTGCTGAGAGTTTGGAAAGGTTTTGGGGTTCATCGTTGCCTTGAGGCTTATAATTGCCGGATGTTTATCCAAGAGCCTATTTTCTATAACGGGTTTTTTCCATGCATTCCTCATAGTCCGACTTTGATTAGGAAATTTAATCAAGGAGGAATTGGCAAAGTTTGTGACCTGAGGGATACATCTGGGACAAAATGGATGTCTGCTGGCAGGGTGGCGGCCTTTCTTGGTTTAAGATCCGTGCGTATTGTCAGCCAAATTATACGCATCGTCAAGAGGAAGTTTAAGGAGTTAAATATTGGCTGGGAAGGTATAAACAATGTCGAGGATGTTCGGCTGTCTTTCCCTGAAATTAAGGTGCTCCCAGCTCTCCAGTCGAATGGTGAACTTGTATCTCATTTTCACTTGGTAACAAAGGCGGGTATTCACAAGCTCCTTCGAGAAAACCAAGCATCACCCTTCTCCGGAGTGGCGCGAGTGGCCTTCTGGTCCGAAAGGTTAGGGCCAGGGTCTCCTGCCACGCCACTGTGGCCTAATATGTACAAACTACCTATTTACGGGTTCCTCGCAGATATCCAGTGGAGACTAGCACATTGGGCTCTCCCTACGAACACCTTTGTTCATCACCTTGACAGCTCAGTGCCAGTAGCATGCCCCTTCTGTGTACAGAAGGAGGATCTCTTTCATGCCTATGTGAAATGCGAAAGACTAATACCTCTTTTCTAGATTCTCACACACCTTTTTGATCAGTTGTCTTTTCCTTTTACTTCACATTCTTTTATTTTTGGTGTATCTTTCAGACCCTCCTGCAAGGACTCTGGTGTCCTCCTAAACTTCTTAGCTGCTGTAGCAAAATATTCAATATATAAATCGAGGAAAATTAAAATTGATAATGGGCATGGGTTTGATGTTGTTCCTATGTTTAAAGGGCTGGTGTCTGCAAGAATAAGGTTAGAGTTTGATTATTATGTGGCGAATGAAAATGTCAAACTCTTTGAGTGCAAATGGTGTATTAATGAAGCCTTATGTGTTGTGAATGAATCGAATTTGTACTTTTCTTTTTAACATTAAGAACTGTTGTTTTTTTCTATTTCTTTCTCTCCTGTAAAAATGTAACTTGACCTGGTTTGGTTTTTTGTGAAATAAATGGTATTGCAAATTCAACTCTCTCTCTCTCTCTCTCTCTCTCTCTCTCTCTCTCTCTCTCTCTCTCTCCCTCTCCCTCTCCCTCTCCCTCTCCCTCTCCCTCCGGAGAATGTGGGGGCAGACGGAGCTGCAATCTATTCTCCGTCTGCCGCCATCTTGCCATGCCCAAATACACCGACAGCCAGCAGGGGGCGAGAGAGAGAGAGAAAGGTGGTGGGGGTGCCATCTTTGGGGCCTGCGGCTGAGACAGGGCCACTGGGTGACATCTCAAACAGGCTTGAATTCCCTTCCTCCTCTTTCTCTTTCCATTAATATTTTTTCTTTATACTCTGGCAAATATTATTTTGTTATTTTGCTTCTCCTTCCTCTCCCCACCACCACACACACCTTTGGATGAGAGAGGGATATCTGTTGGGCGTTTTTTGTCTTGCCCGTATTGTCTTGGCACCTGTCTGTCTTTATGTAATTACTTATTTGTGTACCCCACACATGTCCATGGTACTTTTCCCATGGTTTTTTTTGGTATTGCTTGGCTGTATATCCTGTGTTTTCATTTATCCTGAGTAAAGGATTGGCATTCATTCTGAACTTGCATCGCATTGCTGGATTGGCATACATTTGCATATTGTGTATCGGTAAGTGGGGGTGTAAAGTTTGCATCAGCACTCAGATGATAACTCCGCTTGGTCACATCTGACTGCTGAAACGGCGCGACCCAGAAATGGGGAACATAGTGACCTCCCGAGTACATAAATTAGGACCTCCGGAGCAATAGGCTGTACCCCGAGCCCCCTACCCAAGGGCCAGGTCGTAGCAGTCTTCACTCAAGCAACCCTCCTGACCTAGTTGTTCTCGCAGACCTGCAGCCTCTGTTGTTGTCTCTCTGTCAGTGCCACCCTCTCCAGACCATAAAGATAGGCTGGCGTTACACACATCAGAATCTTTCCTTTCAATCTCTGAAATATTTCGGGCTGCAATTACTCCCTCCACTCTCCTCCATTCCTTTGCACCCACCTGAATCGTCATCTGCACCTCTACCTCTGACTTACAATCTCCAGGCACTGTTCCACCCAGATACTCAAACCTCTTTCCTTGTCTGATTTTTAATATTTTTTTGATGCAGGTAAGGGAAATATAATAACGTTTAAGAGGCAAGAAGGCCAATTTTTTGCTGTATAAAAGAATATAGTGCATATAATAATTTCGTGCAATTGCTGCAAATTTATCAGAAAACATTTATGACTCAATTGTACATAATTTTGTGGAAGCATTCTTCTTCCTCTCTTCCTTTTATGAGAGGCGAAGCCCAATGGCACCAAGCCCTGTCTTGAGAAATGATGTGTAAGCATATGAAATGAAATATTTACAAATCATGAGATGCAGTTATTTGTAAAAAAAAAATTGAAATTTGAGTTTAGTTTCTCCATATTTCTGATATGTTGTTTCATCGTGCTTGAACCTCAAATACATCACGTAATTGGAGTCGTTTGCATTCACAATCAAAATGTTCATAACTTGACTTGAGTATGCATTCTGTCATGACAAATATAAGTGAAGAATTATGTTGCTAAACTGGATATTTCGAATCAAATCTATATGTGCTTGGGTATGTGATATTTTGAAAAGCGTATTTGATCATAATAAAAAATCCATGATATTTTGAATTAAAATGTTGATCATTTTGTTGAAAGTTTAGTTGGGCTACGGTGCCGGCTGCAGATGCCTGAGTAATAAGAAGTTATATTCTTCTTATGTTCGGACATATCATAGTGAAATATACTGGGGATCAGCATTTTCTCATCTGGTAAAACACTTCGGCTGGACATATGTTGGTATCCTAGCAGTGGAAGATGCTGCTATATTTGACTCAATTGCTGATTTTCTGGCTGATGTCAGACGTGCAAGCATCTGCATTGCATTCCAAGAAATATTACCACAACACTATGAAGAAAAACACCTTGAATATATAGGTAAGGTAAAAAAAAACACATATATGTCGTCCATCAGTGCAAATAAAATATTATTACCAAACTTGGTTGATATGAAAGAGCAATATTCTCAGAGATGGCCAAATGGATCTTCTCCAAACTTTCAGAGCACAGGTGTTGGTTGTAAACAGCCCAAATCATTGTAAACAGATGGTCGTGAACTACTCACAAATGATTAATCGTTACACTCAACTCGATGCGTACCCGTTTCCCCGCATGGATGACATGGTTTGGGCAGTATCTAAATATAGAGTATTTAGCACTCTTGAGCTCCGGATCGTGTATCATCAGATTCCTATATGGTCAGCCAATTGACCCTACATGGCCTTCGAGTCTGGACAGCGGCTGCAACAATTCCGTAGAATTTCATTCGGTGTTGCGAACGGCATTGCATGCTTCCAACGAGCTATGGATGAGATTTTGGCAAAAGACCATGTGAAAGATGTTTTCGTTTGTGTTGACAACGTGACCGTTTGCGGCTGGAATCAGAAGGACCATGACTCAAACCTGCAGCACTTTCTGGAAGTGTCCCACAAATACCGGTTGACCTTCAACGAGTCAAAATGCAGCTATTCTATGAAAACCATAAATATTTTGGGCTACACGGTGACAGGAGGGGAGATAAGGCCCGATCCGGCTCGGCTCCAGGCCCTACTCAACATTGCCCCTCCCGTCGATCGAGCGACTTTGAAGCGAGCTATGGGCTTATTTCCGCATTACAGTCAGTGGGACACGAGGTTCTCAGAGAAGATGAGACCGCTTGTCGAGTGCAAAACATTTCCGCTGACCTTGGCTGCTCGGCAACTTTCGGCAACTCAAGACGGAATTTTGGCAATTCAAGAGTGACATCGCCGGTGCTGTTGTGACTTCAGTTGACAAGACATCCCCTTTGTGGTGGAGACGGATGCGTCAGATTGCGCCATAGCCGCACCACTGAGTCAGTGGGGCCGACCGGTAGTTTTCTTCGCATGCACTCCATCTGACAGTGAGCGACGCGATTCCTCCATCGAAAAGGAGGCTTACGCTGTGGTGGAATCGGTCCGTAAATGGCGCTATTTCCTGTTGGGGAAGCGATTCACAGTAATCACTGATCAGCATTCAGTTTCGTTAATGTACGACAGGAAACATTTTCAAAATATTAAGAATGAGAAGATCGCGCGCTGGTGCATCGAACTGGCTGACTGTTACTTTGAAATTGTGTACAGGCCATGCAAAGACAACCATGTGGCCGATGCATTGTCCAGGCCCATCTGCACCAGAATGACAGTTGACAAACTACAGTTAATACACGCCGCGTTTTGTCATCCGGGCGTCGCACGAATGGCCCACTTTGTTAGAAGTAGAACCCTGCCTTTCTCCATGGATGGTATTCGTCAATTATGTAAGACTTGTCGGGTTTGTGCTGAATTGAAGCCGAGCTTCCACACGCCACTGATGGGTACACTAAAACATGCTGGGCGACCGTGGGAGTGACTGAATATTTATTTCAAGGGGCCTCTGCCCGGTGTAGGGCCTAATCGCTACATGCAGACAATAGTGCACGAGTATTCTTGATTCCCGTTCGCATACATACCTGTGCTCGGACACGTCTTCTCTTACCATCATCCGTTGCTTCCGGCAACTGTTCTTGATGTTTGGATATCTGGCATTCATACACAGCAACTGCGGGATGGCTTTTATGTCACGGGAGATCAAACTATTTCTCCCCGAGTGTGGGATCGCTTCTAGCCATACCACCGCCTACAATCCACAAGGGAACGGACAAATTGAATGTTACAATGGGATTATCTGGAGGGCAGTCATGGTGGCCATGCGTACCCTCGGCCTGCCCCATGGCATGTGGGAATGGGTGCTTCCAGAAGATAAACAAACAAACAAACAAAACCATATACATTTGCTCTATTATAATAAGATAATACAATAGTATTGTTTTCATAATAATAACAATAATAACAGCATTAATACTAATAATCACACTAAAATACACAATTTGGCATCTGTCTGTCTGTGTCTGTCTGTCTGTCTGATCATTTTTCTCAACCAATCTTAACCAAACTTGACAGGATGACCAAGGGTTAGACAATGAAGGTTGTTGCGCATTAATTTGCCCCCATCCCCAAGGGGGTTTTCTCCCTCCAGCGGGTTTTCCCCACCATTGCCGTCAATGGGGTTGCATGTTGAGGTGTATATCCATGTTAAGTTAGCTTTATCGTGGCATTTTTCCAAGGCCGTTTCGAATAACAAAACTAATGTTACTAGCATAATAATAATGTTATTACAAAACAATATTTATACCATTAATATCCCACCTTCCCAAGGTGTATTTCCTCCTTGAACAAACGTCGAGTCAACGTTTATACATAGCTTTTCATGGCGTTTCCGTGGGAGAAACGGCACAACGGCCTCTACCAGAGGTAAAAATATTATAAACCACAAACACCCATGATTAGCTTTTTAAACAGTCACTATTGCTGTTTATAACACTAAACAAAGAAATTTGGATGAATCCCGACACCGGTGATGTAGGTTTTACTCACAGAACTGAGCGAAGATACACTGTGCCCTATATACCCCACAATGGTTGTGTAAATAACATGAGCCTTCCTGGCGCTAAAATGGCGTTTTTTGTAGCGGCCTTTTGAATCTTGCGCCGGCTGTTTAACACGAAACTGAAAGGGAGGAAGCACTGGTTGTGCTCATTTGCCAAGCTGCTAGCTAGCACTTGCCAAGCCAGACGTTACTTAACGGTTTTGAATGGAGTGCTTGCTCGTCTGGAAGTAGCTTGGTAAATGAGAACACACCCAATGTTCTTTGGACCTGTCCATAGATTGACTGTAATCAATGTACCCCGAAAAGGAATGACCCTTCCTGTCCCTCCGGTCGTAAGCGGGTGTACTATTATAGTAAATATAATTGTAACACTGCAATCAATTTGACGTTATTGCAAAGTTTATAGATTGATGCGGTGTATGGTTGGTTCATTGTTGACCCGAAGGAAAGAATAAACCAGTGTCTCAATGCAAAAATAATTTAACACTTACATTATTTGCTAACTGGCATCCCCAACCAGGTCGTACTATCCTCTTCAACTAAAGTATCAAAGTAGCCCGGCTATGCCGATGTTAGACTTTCAGGCTTGTTTTATAAACATAAACCATGTTTTAGCTATTTTAATGATGTATAGAGAGCATTTCATCATTAGAAATTCATGGGCAACATGGAAAACAAAAATAATTTTGAAATAACAGTGCAATAAAGCCCCATTACTATTTAACACAATCTTTACACTTCATGGTTGCATGCTTCCACCTAGGTAAAATTCTGAAGAAAACAACAACAAAAGCAATTTTTGTGTTATGGCAATACAAAGATATAATCCCATTTGGTGAGCATTTCTTCAAACACAACATCACTGATAAAACGTGGATGGGATTTATTGCTTCACCTCTTCTGAAAATACCAAAATATTCACATGTTTATCAAGGATCATTTGGCTTTGAGATGCGCACTGGTTTTTTACAAGGTTTGGATGGATTTTTGAAAAGCATTATGCCCAATATAACAGCAATAAATACAGAATCTCAAAAAATACAGAGTCCAAATCTAAATCCGAGAATATCTGCCTCTAAAACACAAAATATAATTATGAAGAATAGCAAGAGTGGTAATGTACATATAAACAAAGTATTTCGAGAAAAACAAGATGGGCTTCTGAGACATGCCTTAAAATATGACATTCACAGCAAGATAAACATTTCTTCCATAAATTGTGACAGCAATATTCCAGTTCAACTGAGTCCAAATTCATACCTCTCTGTGGCACATCATCAAGAGGAAAACGTTTCATTTGATTCTCAGAGATTTATTAAATTCTGCAATAAAAGCTACTCTTTAAATAGCGTTGTTAAATATCATCAAACAAAACCAAAGCAGGGTTTCACCATGAATGATGAAACCACAGCAAGCTTGCTTATAAATGGCCAACCATTGCACAATATTAAACCTGCCAAGATCTATGACAATGAACACTTATTGAGGCTACATAAATTTGTCAATGACATCATGCAAACTTCCTTCAACTGCACAATGAATGCACATTCGAAAGAGCAGCAGTCATGCATGACTTTGGATATTGTACATGAAGTGATAAAACAAGTCACAGATGTTTCAGAGAACAGGTTTGGCTACAATGTTTATGTGGCACTTTTAGCAGTTGCTCATGCACTGCATGAACTCTATTTGTGTTTGCCGGGCTATGGACCATTCAAAAATAATACTTGTGCCTGGAAAGATGATGTAATGTATTGGCAAGTAAGTTTATTTTGAACTCACACCAGTCATCAATTCTTGTTTATTATAAAATATCTTCTTGTTTACATCCTCGATGGTAATTTGAATTTATGGGTAAATATGCAGGTCATTCTAGAGGTCATTGTGTTTGCTGTTCATAACATATCTAAAGGCTGCCATCCAACATATTGTTACGTTTGTGGGGGTAGGTAATGAAATACCTTCGTGAAGTTCGGAATGTTTAGTTTAGCGTGGACCGTATGACGCGAAGAAGAAGCCCCACCTTGATGTGCATAAGTAAGGAATCTGTAGAGCATAAGATTGTATATGTGTCTGCATACAAGGGGTGGAGCTATGCTAATTAGGTAGGGCTTAAGGATAATCCCCAGTGTGTAATTGCCCCTGTAAGTTGTGCCTTATGTTTCATTTCATCAAAAGGGCCACCATTATAACAACAATTACAACAATGGCCATTAAACCAATATCGCTGACAGAATAACCAGACATTACGATCATCAAGGGAACCCCGCTCAGCTGAACATTCCAGAAGGATGGCTAGACTCCGCCTCCAAGGAGTCCTGAAGGAGAAACCATGCCCCGAGCTTCGTGAGTGGTGAAGAAGACATGGGATGGTGTAATGGGACGTCGGGATTTGTTCGGGAGTGCAGTCAGCGAGCGAGGGACAAGGGAGTATAAGTCCATCCTCCCTCTCCCTCGCTCTCTCTCGCTCTCTCTCTCGTTCTGGCATTCACCCCGGTCTGTCGCTTTTTGTCTTGGGTGGCTCTTAGCTGCTGCTTGCTCGTGTGCTGGAACAGGATGATAATAATAATAATAATAATTCATTTATTTTGTATAGCGCTTTTCCAGAAGCCCAAAGGCGCTTTGACAGAGTGGAAAACATAATGCATAACAATACATGAAAACAACAATTGCAAAAAGACAAGAATCAAGAAAACAAACAGCAGCGATATACGGCATATATATAAGACAAGAATCAAAAAGACAAGACAAGAATCAATAGGGAAATATTTAAAGCAAAAGGAGGGAGAAGGAGAAGAGATAGTCAGGGGTTAAATGCTGTGGGTTGAATGTTGAATGCAGCGTTGAACAGGTGGGTCTTTAGTGATGTTTTGAATGTGGTGAGTGAGGAGGAGTCTCTGATGGTGTGAGGTAGTGAGTTCCAGAGGGTGGGAGCAGCGATGGAGAAGGCCCTGTCCCCCCAGGATCTGAATTTGGTCCGGATGGAGGGGGTCAGGAGGTTGGTACCAGCAGAGCGGAGGTTGCGGGTGGGAGTGTGTCTGGAGAGGAGGTCAGCCAGGTAGGATGGGGCCAGGTTATGGAGGGCTTTGTATGTCAGGAGGAGGATTTTGTACTGGATTCTCTGGGGGATGGGGAGCCAGTGAAGCTTGTAAAGGACGGGGGTGATGTGGTCACGGGTCCGGGAATGAGTGAGTAGACGGGCAGCGGAGTTCTGAATGTATTGGAGTTTATTGGTGATTTTTGAGGGTGAACCATAGAGGAGGCTATTGCAGTAGTCCAGACGGGAGGTGATGAAGGCGTGGATGAGGGTTTCTGCAGCCGTGGAGGAGAGGGATGAGCGGAGACGGGCAATGTTTTTCAGGTGAAAGAAGGCTGACTTTGTGATCTGTTTAGTGTATTTGTCGAAGGAAAGGGTTTGGTCAAAGATGACGCCAAGATTCCGGATGTGAGGGGAGGTGGATACTGGGATACCGTCGATGTTGAGGGCAAAGTTATGGGTGGATTTTGTGAGCGTTTTTGGGCCAATGATGATTATTTCAGATTTATCACAGTTAAGCTTGAGGAAGTTGATTTGAAGCCAGGATTTTATTTCAGTGATGCAGTTTGTCAGGATAGAGTGGGTGTCGGTGGAGACGGACTTGGTGGAGATGAAAAGCTGGATGTCATCGGCGAAGCAGTGGAATTGGAGACCATGACGGCGGATTAAGTGACCGAGCGGGGACAGGTAAAGGATGAAGAGGAGGGGGCCAAGAACTGAACCTTGGGGGACACCTTGGGGGAGGGGAGCAGTGGGGGATTTGCAGTTATTGATGGAGATGAACTGGCATCTGTCAGAGAGGTATGATTTAATCCAAGAGAGGGCAGTGCCGGTGACGTTAAAGGTGGATTCAAGTCGGGTGAGGAGGATAGTGTGATCGATGGTGTCAAAGGCAGCGCTGAGGTCGAGGAGGACGAGAATGTTGAGGTTGCCAGCGTCAGAGGAGAGGAGAAGGTCGTTGGTGATTTTGAGGAGAGCAGTTTCAGTACTGTGGTTGGAGCGGAATCCGGATTGGAATGTTTCATACAAGTTATTGGCAGAGAGATGATGTTTGAGTTGAGTGGCTACAGCGCGTTCCAAAACTTTTGACAGAAAGGGTAGGTTGGAGATGGGTCTGAAGTTGTTTAGGGTGTCAGGGTTTAGACCAGGTTTTTTTAGAATGGGGGTAACAGCAGCAATTTTGAGGGAAGGTGGGACGATGCCTGTAGACAGGGAGGAGTTTATTGTTGCAATGATAAGTGGAGAGAGAGCAGGGAGGGAGGCTTTGACAAAGCTGGAGGGGATGGGGTCAAGAGTGCAGGTGGCAGTTTTCATTCCTATGAGGAGTTCAGAGAGGTCAGTAGGAGAGATTGGGGAGAACCGAGACAGGGGATGGCAGGACAAGGGGGGGCAGGTGGTTGGAGGGGGAGCGGGTGCGGCGGTGGTCAAGCTGTTGTAGATGTTGTCAATTTTGCGTTGGAAGAAAGAGAGGAAGGAGATGCAGTTGTCTACTGTGAATGACTGGGTGGTGGTGTTCAGGGGGCGGAGGAGTTTGTTTATTGTCGAGAAGAGTGCTTTTGGGTTTCCGGAGCCAGAGTGGATAATTTGAGAGTAGTAGGCAGAGCGGGCGCGGGAGAGGGCATCTTTGTAGTGTTGTATGTGGTCCTTGTAGGCTTGGGAGTGAACTGTGAGACCCGTTTTATTGCGGATAGCCATGATAGCCATGGATTGCTCGGCTGGGTCGTGGAGTTGCACGCTTTGGAGGAAACGAACTTGTTTTTGCTTGAACAAGAAGGGGGCCATCTTGTCCTTCGTGGGCTAGTCGTGTGAGTCTCACCAAGGAGCTCTGGACTGCGTTGGGAGTGTTTCGGCGCCTGCTGGATTTGTGGAGGTCTCAAGGGCATGCTTTTCGACACCAGGACGAGGAGGGCCAATCTGAAAGGTGACTGTCTTGGCTGTTTGCTTTGTACCAGGTGTTTCCGACATGCAAAGCTGGCACCATTGTCGGAGCTTCCCACGCGAGCCGCTTCGGGCCACATCGTACTGCCGACATCTTTCAATTATATCATTGAACAAGCTGTGTCGGCCTCGATAAAAATAACATTAATTTAATTTCTTTAGTCCTTCCCCTTGTCTGTGTTTTCATGTCTGAGTGGAGATGTCTCAAGTTAGGATATAGTTTTTACCTCACATTCACTTTCATTGCTTCACGTTATTTTAATACATTAATTATTTGTTGCATCTTACGTTTGTGTGTCGTATCCGTTTACTTGTTTCTGGGTTCGAGTAATAAAACCCCGTGTTGGCCGTCCGATCAGGTAACACTTCTAACTTTCCTGCGCGCGTGAAAATATAATCCCGCCAAGTTTAAAATAGACCTCGGGGTTAACTGTTCGGCTATCTGTCCAAAGGTGGTCTTCATCGGCGATGGACTTTACAATACATATATGGAACAAAAGTATCACTCGGGCGATTTTGAAACAATCAGGAAAGAGCACACTTAGCTTCAGGCGATTTAATTTGAGATTATTTAGATCATTTTTACAACTTTGGCATATGGAACCATTTTTATTAAATATATAAGATGTATTTATTTATTTTCAGCAAATTCCAAAAAGCAGTCTTTCTCCACAACAATTACAACAATTTATTGAACAGTGTAAAGATAAAGAAGCAATATTATCCCATTGCATTGCATTTACATAATTATAAACTGTTTCATAAAACATACAAATTCAACAACAACTTCGACATAACTTAATAATTTCATAATCTAGTTATCTGGGTTCTGTGAAGTGGTGTCCATCTTCTGTCCAAAGTATTACAGTGTCTGTTTTTTGGATCACCACTTCTAATGACTATGGTGGTCGACTTTCTTCAAATATGGATGTTTTATTATTTTTGCAGTCCATGGAATTTATAACATTCGTCTCCAACACCACATTTCTAAACTGTTCATCCTATTCCTTTCCTTACTTTTCACTCTCCATGACTCACATCCATACACTGCAACTGGAAATTCCAGAGCATTCACCAGCTTCCTCTGGTTTGTGCTGTCACCTTGTTGTTTTTCCAGATCTTTGTCAATCTTGACACTGCTGTTCTCCCTAATGCTAACCGTCTATTAATTTCTCCACCACATTTTCCACTCACTTCAATCTTAGAACCCAGTAAAATGAAAGTTTCCACAATTTCCAGATTTTCCACATGATCGTGTCCCAAGCTGAACACATCGATCTACTCAGTTGACAATATTTTGGTCTCTCTCATTTTAAAGGAAGACCAGCTTTGGCACTTTCTTTCGTCACAGCAATTTCATAAAACCTCTTTGATTTCTGCCAACAAAGTGGTATTGTCAGTATGTCTGATATTGTTTATACTTCTTCCTCCAATCCCGACTCCAGCATGAATGTCACCCAAGTTTGATTTCTGTAAGATATACTCACTACACAGATTGAACAAGTAAGGGAGTGAATATACCCTTATTTGACCCCTTTATAAATTCCTAATCTGTCTTTCCATGGCTACTCTGTTCTTATTTTGGCTTCTTGTTTCGTGTATAGGGTTCTTATCAGACATATCAGGTGCTCCGACATACCCATTTTTATCAACATAACCCATACTAATTAATGAACAAAACAATCATAAGCTTACTATCATCTACAACAGATACAGTCACGTGAAAAAGTAAGTACACCCCATGTAAAGTTTTGACTTTTTCAACATATTTCAACATAGAGCTATTTGATGTTCATTTCAACAATATTGATAGATAAAGGTGATATAATATAACAAATGTCATGAAACATTTACATTTTGTCGTCCATTGTATAAATTAAATAAACACAAATGCAAATTTCGCACGTGGAAAAAGTAAGTACACCCCTACATTTATCACTACTTCAAATACCTAAAATTAGAATCAGGTGCACCAGCTCAGGTGCAAATGATTAGAACATCGTTAGAGAGGATCTTGGAGGCACCTGTCTTATTGAAACCTCGGACATTTAGTTTTGTTTGCTCTTTGTTGTTGAAGTGTGCGGCGTCACTATGCCTAGATCAAAAGAGCTCTCTGAGGCCTTCAGAAAGAAGGTTATAGATGCCTACGAGTCTGGAAAGGGATTTAAAAAGATCTCCAAACAATTTGAAATCAATCATTCGACTGTCTTGAAGATCGTCTGCAATTGGAGAAGATTCCAAACAACTGTCAACTTGTTCAGGCCAGGCTGCCCAGCAAGTTCAGCACGAGAGCAGACCGCAAGATGCTGAAAGAAGTCTCTAAGAACCCCAGAATGTCATCACGGGACCTACAGGTAGCTCTTGCCACTCTTTGTTGTCAAAGTGCACGAGCCTACCATCAGAAAGAGGCTGCACAAATTTGATCTACATGGGAGGTGTGCCAGGAGGAAACCTTTGCTGTCCAGAAAGAACATCAGGGCAAGAATAAGTTTGCCAATGAACACCTAGGCAAAGACCAGCACTTCTGGAACAATGTGCTGTGGACAGATGAGTCCAAGGTCGAGCTATTTGGCCACAGTACCCGAAGACATGTTTGGCGAAAACCAAAGACAGCATTTGACCACAAGAACCTGATACCAACTGTAAAGCATTGTGGTGGAAATATTGTGGTTTGGGGCAGCTTTGCTGCATCAGGGCCTGGGCAGCTCACCATCATAGAATCCACTATGAATTCTTCATTGTACCAGAGGCTGCTTGAGGATAATGTGAGGCCATCTGTTGAGAAGTTGAAGCTCAACCGAAGGTTGACCTTGCAACATGACAATGACCCTAAACATACCAGTAAATCCACCAAGGAATGGCTGAAAAGAAAGAAATGGAGGGTTCTGGAATGGCCAAGATAAAGCCCAGATCTAAATCCCATCGAGATGTTGTGGGGGGATTTGAAACGAGCTGTGCATGCAAGAAACCCCTCAAATATCGCACAGCTGAAATAATTCTGCATGGAGGAGTGGGCAAAAATTTCTCCCAGTCGATGTCAGAGACTGGTAGACAGTTATAAGAAACGCCTACTTGAGGACTTGAGGTTGTTTCTGCCAAAGGGGGCAATACCACCTATTAGAGCCAATGGTGTACTTAATTTTTCCACATGAGAAATTTGCATCTATGTTTATTTAAATTATACACTGGACTACAAAATGTAAATGTTTCATGATATTTGTTATATTATATCACCTTTATCTATCAATATTGTTGAAATGAAGATCAAATAGCTGTATGTTGAAATATGTTGAAAAAGTCAAAACTTTACATTGGGTGTACTTACTTTTTCACGTGACTGTATACACCTACCTTTGATATCCCCTTGCTTTATATATATATGTATACACCCTTGGTTTTTAGAACCCTCCACTTTGTAAATATCTGTAATATTCCCTTATAAATATTCCCCTGTAAATATTCCCATTTTTGGTGTAAAGGTCAAAGGTCGCACCCTAGTTAGGCCACGAGCAACACGTAGCACACCATAGGCTTCTTCTTTAGTTATTTCATTTGTATGTGTTTCAGGTAAGGATCTGTTTCCAATAGTTGAATCTGCGTTGTATTAATCAAATAACCTATGCCCATTCTCAAATTCCCATTCCATTCATATTGCGGCGTAATCTGCCCTCCAAATCATATTGCGCTACTCTACCAGCCGCAGCCGCCTCAGTGTCCGCTGCCTTTTGGTTTGTTCCTGCCCTCCGCCATAAGCCACGTGGCAGAGTGGGAGAAGAAGGGAGGAGCGGCCAGGAACATAGTCATAGACGTGGCCCCATCAACGCATCACGAGGGGAGGTACCAATGAACCCTCGCGACCAATCCGGGCTGAGGCATGTTCACGAGTAGGCGGAGCGAAGCGGACGTGGCTTGATACGCGAGGCTTGTAATAAAAGCGCCGCCGCGGACTACTTCGGCAGCTGAGCAGATGCGGGGAAGATCGGCAGATGGGCAGAGCAGCAGATGATCGGCAGACACTGAGAGAACAGCGCTGAGGATCGCTTGGAACGATCATTCGATACGAACTGCCATTGGGTTTTGAGAGCGTTCGGCACGCGATACGTACGCAGCATTCCAGCCCCTCGCATATGTAAGGTCCGGTCGCGCGCCAACGATATGCGAAGCTGCCTGCCATTCTTCGCCCGCGGACCCGGAGCCTGGACGGATCCCATCGCCTGGAACCATCTGCCTGGACCTTCCTCCCCTACCAGCTACCAAATCCGTGTGAGTCTGTCTGTTTGTCCTGGTCGGTCATGATAAGTTAAGACTGTTTAGATAAGCTTGCCCTATGTCCTTTTATTTCCTTCTTCTTGTATATTCTCTTCTTTCATTTGCTCTTTTAGTGTAGTTAATAAATCATATTTGTTCTTCCTTCACCCTTCTTATTCTTTGGTTCCTCTCATCCGATCACTTGCATCCTGTCCCCAATTGAATATCGGTGGCACGATATAGGAACCGCTCAGAATCGGGTTAGTCTTTCTGCTAACGGCTCGAGCTGCGGAGTGCTAAACCGCTCGGCAAAATTCCATCTTGTCCGTGGCTCGGGCAGAAGTAGCGCCCTGCTTTGCGGCGAGGTTGGCGAAGGTATCTGGGACTCAATTGACCAGTCACCCTGGTCAACCTCAACCCCACAAAGGAGCGCGATATCTTCTAGGACTCAGACGGCAAGTGTAATAGACGAGGGGATTAAACCCCCCTCGGTAAGGGGAGTGCCGTGATCTGAGATCCGTAACAATTGGTAGTCAGGAGTGGTGATTTAGAACCTGGGACTAAATTTATTTAGACCTAATTTTGGACACCAATTGTGCTATTGGCCTTAACAATTGGTGTCGGGTAGTGGGATTTGAAGCCCGAACCAAATTTTAATCCATCGGAAAAAATTTGGTCAAAATTACGAGCGGCCGAAATGTTATTATAATATCCAAATTATAATCGTGCCATGGATGATCAAGGCGGTCAGATGACGGTGGGGGAGATAGAGGAAGCGTTGGAGGCAACCCAGGACCCCAGGGAACAATTGGGGGTAATGGAAGAGGGGGTTGAAAAAGGTGTGGTAGAGGGGGTTGCAGGAGCACAAAATGGCGGTGCCTCGCACGTGGCGCCGGGGGCCAACCCCATTGTGCAAATGAGTGCTGAAGAAATGCAGATGCTCATGTCTACCAAATCATTGTAAATAAATCTGTTCTTCCTTCTGATTCGACCATTTCGTCTCTTCCATCATTGGCTTAGCATGGTACGAATTATATCGCTCTGACCCGGTTCTATAGCAAGGTAGCAGCACGAGTCACGTGGTACGCCATCCGCTCGGGTGTACTCAATCACGCGTGGTCCGTGTGAGACTCGAACCCCGCTTCCGCTGCGGCGTGGGTACTCAAGGTACGTGCGAAATTGTCCCGAAACCCTTTTCCACGTCTGCCTGGAAGTGGTGACTCAGTTTCGCGGTTTTGAAGACCCAGAGAGAAAAAGGGGCTTAATCTCCCCTTTGTAACGGGAACAGGCTTCGGAAAACCGCAACAATTTGGTGTCAGGAGTGGGACTTGAACCCTAAAAAATTTTTTTTGACGAATTGGCTCCAAATTACGAGCGAACGAAATTTAGTTCTTTTCAAATCCAAATTGTATTCGTACCATGGCTGGCCAAGGTGGTCGAATGCCGGTGGGGGTAGAAGAAAAGGTAGAATTGATGACCCAAGACCAGGAGAGACAGTTGATTGTGGAGGAAGCCGAAGAAGGTGCGTTAGCTGGCGAAGAAAATGGCGGTGCCTCGCATGTGGAGGTGGCAGCCAGGCCCGCTGTGCGACCTGGGTTCGACATTGAATTATACCTAATCCAAATGAAAGGAAACAATGGATGCCCAAACAGACGAACTTCGGGAACTAAAGAATAACATGAATGAAATGAATGAAAAAAATAGACACCCAAGGGGAGACATTTTAAAAAATGGGGGAGGACATTGGGCACGGGATGAGTGGGAAGGTAGCAGTGGTACGCGACGGGGTGAAGCAGTGTGAGGAACGCGTGGGGAGCGAGCTTGAGCGAGGGACGGCTAAGTTGACCGGGGATATGGAAATCGTGATGCGGGGTGTAGAAGAGCCGATGGTCACCAAATTGGACAAAGAAATTTCATGGGCGCCGGTGGTCGCCGAGGAAAAAGAAATAATTGAAATTGAAGAGACAGGAGAAATAGGAAATAAATCGCGGAGGGAGGTTATGGAGCCTGAACAAAGTCTGTATTTGCACCCGTGATGCCGGGCTTGCTAATTCAATAAAAAGTTTGCAGGTGCTGCCGGGGAAGGAGGACCCCAAGGTGAGAGGAAAAAATGGCGCGAATGTGATTGGCGCGAACGGGTTTTTGGCGTGCTTGGGACAGAGTCGAGACCCGGTCGTTCACGGAAGGTCCATTGTGCGGTGTCCGAGAGGGGGTGTTACGAGGTACGAGAGAGAGTGTGCGCCAGGGTGTGCGATGATTGAGTGTGTGAAGGAGGAGTGCACACCTGAGGGTGTGGAAAAAGAGTGTGCAATGATTGAGTGTGCGAAGGAGGAGCACACACCCGAGAGTGTAGAAAAAGAGTGTGCGAGGGCTGAGTGCGTAGAAGAAAAGTGCGTACTGAAGTTTCTGAAAGGCATGAGTGTGCCTAGGTGTGCAGGAACGAGTACGGAGTGTGAGGGAGAATGCACACCAGAGGATGTGGAAGGAGAATGTGCAGTAAAGGAGTGTGTGAGAGGCGCGTGTGCGAGTGCGGAGTGGGTCACGAGTAGTGAAGACGTGGCTCAAACATCGACACTGACCAGGGTAGCGTTTAGCGGGACGGATAGCAGACGTCACCCCCTGGTGAGTTGTGTGCCGCAGGGACTGGCGGGGATCGATGCCGCATCGGTCTTACAAGGACCGGCGTGCACGATTCGTGTCGGCCATGCACTGTATGGTTGGTGCTGTGCCGTGGCGGCAAAGGCAATCGGCGAGGTTCAAGGGGAGGTAGGAGATTTCAGAGCCGCACATCTTGGCGGGTGCGGTGCTCCGACTGCGGCCGGTCGGGTCATCGTGCGTGTGACCATGAGGCCCCGCACCAGGATGGAGCCCGGCACCTCGGCGCATACATTCCTCCTCCCTTGGATCGTAAATGCCGGATGGACAGCC
The DNA here is from genome assembly GCF_964187855.1 of Myxine glutinosa. Classification (NCBI taxonomy): domain Eukaryota; kingdom Metazoa; phylum Chordata; class Myxini; order Myxiniformes; family Myxinidae; genus Myxine; species Myxine glutinosa. The sequence goes on from NC_136263.1 coordinate 130,345,732, forward strand.
CATACAGGAGACCAACCACCCGCATGGATCGCTTTTCCCTTCGAGGTCGGGCTGTGACAATGTACATCCACTTGGTGAGGCTCGAGTGTAGTGGACTGATGAGGATAGTGTAGCCCACGTGTTGGAATGGTAGTTTAACCATTCCTCACACGGCCAGGGCCCATGAGCACTAGTTAAGGGGGATGGCAGTGATAGGCACATGGGGGGTGCCAGCAATGGTTACCTCCATGGGGCACCGAAGCTATCCGAGGGAGGGCTAGCATAATGTTAGGGATTTAGAGCGACCTTAGGGACCAAGATTTAAGTAGGGACACCTGACCTATAGTGGGGACGTAGGTCGCTTAGGTGGATGATAAAGAAAAGGGAGTGAATAGTTTAAAGGGACGACGGGGAAGCACGACTTTTAGGGGAATTAGTCAGATAGATGATGCTGTGTGTGTGAGGAATTATGTTGAGACAAATGGAATTGTGTTGAGGTGTATGGAAAGTAGTGTGCAAGATATTTGGTGTGTGAGAAATAAGAGGTGTGTGAGATAATTGGTGTGCAAGATAAACGGTGTGGAATGCTTGGTGTGGAATAAAAGGTGTGGAATGCATGGTGCGAAGTAGTGAATGGGGGGAGGTGGAACCCATTCACGGACGCCCGGGGTGGGTAGTGTAAAGCCATGTGGAGGGAATAGGCAAAATTTGTATGGATATTGACACCTGTGGTGCAGGTAGTGGAAAGAAGTGTTTTGTTGGGTGCATGAGTATGTGGAATGGCTGGGCGTGTGGCTTAATTGGTGCATATGGGTATTGGGGCACTCGGCCACCTGTAGTTTGTCGGCCAGGTGAGGCCGCAGGTAGGCTCTGGGAGCTGGTTAGATATAGTGAAGTTTGTGAGTGGGGCCCGAGGATCCAAGGGATGGACCCGGGTTGCCCAATGCCAAGGTGGGCATCAGGGGGTGGGCATCAAAGTGCCAGGAGGGACCTTCCCCGATTAGGTAGTCGCAGGAGCAGGCAAGCTTGGGAGGCGGCTTCAGTGGCGGAGGTGCACAGGTAGGTAGACCTACTGGTAGGGCTACACGACCCAGCCCCGAAATTGTGCGAGGGCACGAATGAAAATTTGTGGGGGTGAGACCCAAATTCGAAGAGCACCACAGAGTGGGCATTGGGAATTCGGGTTCTTAGAACCACATCGTTTAAAGAGGCTGATTGGCAGGGTACGAACCCGGGTAGGTTAAAAGTAAATGTCAGTAGAGTAGTTAGGATGAGAAATCCCTTCGCACCATCCACAGCCAGTCACCGATGAGGACGAGGCTCCACACCAGGGCTCTGTAAGCCGTTTGAGTAGTAAAGACGCATCACGACGTAGTGTGACATTGTGTTTGTTCCATCCCTTCCTTCCTGGGAGGGATTGGGAGACGAATTTGGATTAGAGGGGGATATGGGAGACAAGACGTAGAGATGGATTGTAAATACAAGGGGGGCTAGGGTAGTGTAAGCCGACGGGGGGGGGGGGGTGGCTATCGATGGCTAGGGACGAGCCTGCTCTGCTTGCTCTTCCGTGCCCCTTGCACCGCATTACCTTGTGTTTCTGTGTGCCATTGTGTCTTTTCCGCTTTGCTTGTTGTGCCTTGTCTCTCCCCCCACCCCAGGACCATTTTGGAGGTGGAGCTGTGCAGCACCATCGACTGGTGCAGCATTCATTCTGCACCTTGCTACATCTGTGTAGCCGAAATGCACAGCACTTTGCTGCCATATCCTTCTGCTGCAACCTTTATTGCACCTGTGCAGCACTTTGCTGACAAACCCTTTTCTGCACCTTGTCACTCATCATGGACCTTAAGCCTTGTGGCCTTACACCTCTGCTGTGCAGCATTTTGCTGCAAAATCATCTTGCACTTCGGACCACTTGTTTCAGTGGCATTAATGCCACGCAGTCGGGACCACATGAGGTTGGCCCTGCCTGGCAAAGAAATAAAATAAAAGCATTTTTTGTGCATTTTATCATGGTGTGCTAGGCATGAGAAGATGTGTAAGTTTAGATAGCCCTGAAGATTAAAAAATGGCCTGAATGCCGATCCGGGGGCTAGTCGGTTTGATATATGCACACAGAAGAAGCAAGATGCAAGAAGCAAGCAGCAAGTGTCATGATTTTTAAGTGTGTTTTTGCTGTGCTTTCTCTCCCCTCCAATCTTCTCTTCAAAAAAGGCCAGGTCCTGGGTCATAGAATATTGTAAATAAGGTTATTTTCTGTGCTTGTAAATATAAGAATGCTGCCCACCGGCTATGTGTTTAGTTTGAAATTCCGGAAATACTTGGTTAGCTGTGGGCGTGAATCTGATATGAAACTGCTCAATGCAATCGGAGGGACATATCGAGTGTTTTAAAACTGTCGCACACACGGGTCACAGTAAATGTTAGGGGGAACCACACCTATGTGTCACATGTAAAAGTAAAGTTAATTTTGCATGTCATTCTCTAACCGGCCGTTCCCTTGGTGGTTTCGACTCGGGGACGAGTCTGACGAGGGAGGGGTGCAGTGTTGCGGTTTTGTGGTTTTATAATAAAGGATAATTTCCCCTCCTAGTTAGTTATACTACAACATGTAGCCTCATTTAAGCTCAGTTATTTCTTAGTAAATGTAAGCGAAGACCTTTCCTGTGTTTAGTTTTGCGTTGAGTAGGAAAATGAAAATTAGGTGTCCCTATGGCGCTTTGGGGAGGCATTGGTGCCGAAATAGAATGAGGCAGGCCTGAACAAGTCGACCAAGGCCGAAAGAAGGCAGAGGAGGAGCCTTCGGTATGTGCGAGCCGCCAATCAGGGCTCGAGCGGAGTGACTTACCACTGCGGCAAAACGCGGGGTTTTGGAACAATCAAGTCGGGCAAGGGCGGGGCGATATAACCCTGTGCCCAGAGCCCCCCCACCTCAGTTATGAGATGAGCGCAAGGCAAGTCAGATCGGAGTTCGGAGCCGAATATAGCAGTTCGGTGTTTTCAGTTGAGTTACGAGAGGAGACGTGCTGAGTCAGTTCGGAGTTGAGTTGAGAAGGAAATGCGCATAACCCCGTTGTATACGAACTTGCCCTGCTCCCCGCGCTCTGCGCAGTATTAATCACACCGAACAGATGACCCGCGCCGGGCCACAGACACGCGTATTTCCTTCTGCCTGCCTTTGCCGATGTACGAGCCGTGAGGATTTTCCTGCCTGCCTGCTTTCGCCAGGATACGTGCTGTGACTGCCATAGGGCCACGACCAGGTGAGCTGTTCCTGGAGAGACTGAAGCAGGCACGTTCGGTGCGTGAACATTCTTCTTCCATTTCCCAGTGTGAGTGATCGGGCCCATGTCTGGGAAAATAAGTTAAGATTGATTAAGACTGCCCTGTGTCCCTTTTCTTCTACCAAATCATTGTAACTACTTTAAATAAATCTGTTCTTCCTTCTGATTCAACCGTTTCGTCTCTTCCATCATTGGCTTAGCATGGTACGAATTAGATCGCTCTGACTGGGTTCTATAGCAAGGTAACAGCCCGATTCACGTGGTACGCCATCCGCTCGGGTGAACTCAATCACACATGGTTCGTGCAAGCCTCGATCCCCGCCTCCGCTGCGGCGTGGGTACTCAAGGTACGTGCGAAATTGTCCCGAAACCCTTTTCCATGTCTGCCTAGAAGTGCGACTCAGTCTTGCGGTTTCGAAGACCCAGAGAGAAAAAGGGGCTTAATCTCCCCTTTGTAATGGGAACGGGCTTCGGAAAACTGCAACAATATATATATATATATATATATATATATATATATATATATATATATATATATATATATATATATATATATTGTTACGGTTCTGAGAGTGTACACTGTACATATACCATCATTAAAGGTTCAAGGTTTGCCCCCATAGTTAGTCCATACGCAACACGTAGGCCCCTTAGAACATTAGTTATGTCATAGTATGTGTTAGGATAAGGCCATTTCCACGAGTGATACCTGCGTTGTGTAAAATAAATAAGCTTAGGTCCCGTTCATTTTGCCGCCACCCTCCAAATCGACCTCGTTGAGCAGCATCCATCCCGCACCCCGATTCGGCTAATCCACCTCGTTTGTTACGGGTTGGGCCGGCAGCGTTAGCTGCCAGTTGCTTGCTCAAACTAGTCGGGTGGCCACGAGGTAGGCCTGGAAAAGGGGAGGAGCGTGGGGAAGAGGGTTGGCCACATCAAGCAGCACATCAGAAGGCGGTGACGGTGAGGGCAACAACCAACCAGGGCTCGGTGGGCATGGCTTAATAGGGTGTGGTAAGGGCGCATCTAGCAAGTGCTGGAAGTTTCGCTTCAAAGGCTATATAAGCGCATGTACAAGGCCCTCGAGAAGACTCGTTGGAAGGTTGGCTTTGAAGGGATTGCACGGAGACGTCTGATTGTACAGGACTCGTGCGAAAGAACTGGTTGGGAGAGCGTGCATGATAAAGGATTCATTGGAAGAGGACTGCAGCGGATATGTGCTTTGTATGAGGACGTATGCTATTGAAATTGCATTGGGGGGTGCCAATTGAGCGGTATTGGGAGCGCATATAGCGCCAGTTCCTTTATTACGTATGCGGCTGAGCCGCGAAGTAACCGCCAGCCAGCCTTGCCTTTCGCCCCGTGATTGTCCGCTCCGTGTCAACGACCCGCGGGGAGCTTCTGCCGCCCTGACCATCTGCTTCGCAGTACGAGTCGGGGACCGGAGTGAACTGCCTGGATGCCATCATCCCTGGACCATCAACCCGACCATCTACATCCCCGTGTGAGTGTGTCTGAGTGTGAAACGGGCCCGTGTCCTGGGATAAGTTAAGACTGTATAAGCTTCACTGTGTGTTCTTCTTCTCCTTCCAGTACAAATTGTAAATAAACCAATCTGTTCTTCCTGTCTTTGCTGATTCGACCGTATCAGTGTTTTCCTCCATTGGGTAAGCGTGGCACGATTCGGAACTGCTCAGATCAGGTTTAGTTCTTGTTAACGGCCCGGATCATGGCTCACTATCGCTCGGTGTTTCCACTTATAACCGTGATTTGGGCGGGGTTATTTCCTTGCTTCCTGGGAGGCGTTGGTAATTAGGTAATAGGAATTCGGCCTATGACCCTACTCAACGCTGACCGGAATGAACGTCATAGCCCCGGATCGCTTCGGCTAGTAAAAGACAAGGGGACTAATCCCCCCTTGGTAAGGGGAAAGGCTGACGCTGAGATCCACAACATTTAGTGTCAGGAGTGGGATTTGGAACCTGGGACTAAAATTTTTTTGCACATTGGCCGCAACATTTGGTGTCGGGGAGTGGGATTGGACCCGAAGTGCGCCTAACACACTCCAAATTACGAGCGGCCAAAATTTAATCCTTACAAATCCAAATTAAAATCGTGCCATGGATAACCAAGATGGTTGGATGCCGGTGGGGGTAGATGAGGAGGATGAGGAATTAGAATTAACCCAGGACCCCCAGGAAGAATTGGAACAGTTGGCAATGGAGGACATTGATGAGGGGCAGGTAGCAGAAGAAGAACAAAATGGTGGCGTCTCGCACATGTCCGCGGCAGCCGAGCCCGAGATGTCAGAGTACATGCGAGTATTTATGATCCAGATAATTGCAAAAATGGAAACGCACAGTGACAAATCCACCCGGGAAATGAAAGAAATGAAGGGCGGGTTAAATAATTTGGAAAACAAATTGGCTACCCAAAGTGACAAATCCACCCTGGAAATGAAAGAAATGAAGAATGAATGAATGATTGTTTTAAGGCCATTTTCTCCGCTGGAGCGGGGGTTTGCCTTGCGGGCCCCATGACAATCATGGTTCCCTGTTTGAAGCAATGTTTTTATGGCCGGATGCCCTTCCTGATGCCAACCCTTAGTCACCTCTTACGATGTGCAGGGATACAGTGTACCTATTCTAAACCGGGGTGCCACCGCGATCATTCATCCCAGCGAGCTGGTACTCAATTTGCCGACCTCGGAAGGATGACAGGCTGAGTCAAGGGTGGGTTAAATGAAGAGTGGGTTAAATAATTTGGAAAACAAATTGGACACCCAAAGTGACAAAACCACCTGGGAAATAAATAATTTGGAAAACAAAATGGGAGAACAATTGGGAAATCAAATTGGGGGATTGAAAAATGATATTGGAGAAATGAAAGAGGGGTTAGTGGGGTTGGAAAACAGGATGGCCACCCAAGAGAATCAAATGAAAGGAATGAAGGATGGGTTAACGGGGTTGGAAAACAAAATGGGGGGCCAATTGAGGGAAATGGGGGGCCAATTGAGGGAAATGAGGGACAAATCCGCCCGGGAAATAAAACAGATGGGGGATCAAATAGAAGAGGTTAAAAATGGGCTGGATATTAAAATGGATGCCCAAAAGAACAAATTGGAACAAATGAGGGTGGGACCGAAGAGGGAAATAGAAGAAATGGGGGAGGACATAAGGCGCGGGTTGAGCGAAGAGGTCGCGGGGGTACGCGACGAGGTAAAGCAGTGCGAGGAGCGCATGGAGAAAGAGGTGAGGAAGAGTACGGCTCGGTTACAAGGCGGTATAGAGGAGTTGACGCGGGAAATAGAGAAGCTGACGGTAGGACAGAAAGAGTTAGGGGAGCAAGTGGGCAAGAACACAGATGTGATAGGGGGGCTGAAATCAGCACAGAGGGAAATTAAGAAGGAACTTATAGCGACGAAGAAAGAGTGCCAGATGGTACACGAGGGGCTGACAAAGAGGTTGGATGAGGTGGTAGAGACGTTGGGGGCAAGAGAACGAGAAGTCAGGACCCATATAAAGACGACCAAGGTGGCCTTAGAAGTAGAGATTGTGGGGGCGCACCGGGAAATAGAAGAGGTGAAACAAAAACTAGAGGAGGTAGAAGAAGGGGTGAGTGAAATTAAAAAGAGACGGAGGGAGACTAAAAATGAAATCAAGGAGGAGGTGATGGAGTATGTACAAGGTCTGTGTTCACATCGTGATGACGTGCTTGCTAACCAAATAAAGAGTTTTCAGGTGGCGGTGGAGGAGCGAAGAGGAAGAAGCACCGAGGTGAGTGGCAATAATGTCGGAAATGTATATGGTGTGAGGGGAAGTTCAACGAGCTTGGGAGTGGGCATAGACCCGGGCGTTCGTGAGAGGCCGATGGTAAGGTGTGTGACTGGTCCAGAGTGCGTGGAGAGAGAGTGTGCGCAGGGATGTCCGACCATGGGGAGTGTGAGAGGTGTTGGTGAGCCGGGGTGTGCGAGAATGCAATGGATAGCGGGTTGCGACGAGGCGACCCAAGCATCGACACCGACAGGGGTAGTCTTTAGAGGGACGGGAGACACACGTGAGCCCCCCGGGAATAGTGTACTGTGGGGGCCCAAACGGTTCGGCCCCGCGCTAACTCCGCAGGGAGCGACGCATGGGGTCCGGCCTTCGGGCAGCCATAAGGTTCCACTCACGCCGTATGATGGCAAGAGTGACTTGAGGGCGTACCTGGTGCAATTCGACCACGTGTGTAGGGGGAACGGATGGAATCCGGACGAATGTGGAGTACAACTTGTGGGGGCACTGCGCGGCATGGCGGCGGAGGTTCTGACAGCCTTACCACCGGGTGCTATCACCCTGCCAGACCTATGCGCGGCCTTAATTAATAGATTCGGCGTAGAACAGCAGAGCGAGGTTGTTAAAGCTCAGCTCGCCATGCGGAAACGGAAGCCCCAGGAGACCATCGGGGAGCTTGTCTACAACATTCGCAGCGCAGTAGGGATCGCACACGCCGACATGGCAGTGACCTCCCAGGAAAGCCTGGTGCTGGACCATTTCATCCAGGCCTTTCCAGACCCCGAGCTGCGGCAACAGCTCGCCATGTGGCGTCCGCGGTCCTTGAGCCAGGCGGCTGACGCTGCGGCCCGTTGGGAAGCAGCGAGACCCCTGGCTCGGGGAAGCGAGCGCCACGCAGTGGCGGTGCGACAGGTAGGGCCCGTGGCTGGTGGCGGTCCCCTGAGGGGGTCCACCCCCGAAAGGGGCCCTGACCTGGAAAGCATGGTCCGAAGACTGGTGGACCAGCGCCTGGCAGGATCTGGACCATGGCAGGCGGCTTCGGAGGTGGCACCCGGTAGGCCACGGACAAATGCCCCAATTAGGACTTACAGGGGGGGGGGCAATTTTGAATTCCCGAGGCAAGCACCTTACCAGGTGAGGTGCTTTAATTGTAGCCGGCTGAGTAACCGTGCATGGGTGTGTCGAGCTCCGCACCGGGAGCTCCGCACCGGGACCATCAACTCCGCCTGGTACGGGTCGGGCTAGCCGACCCCAGACACCCCCCCCCCACCCCCCGCCAGGGCCCGGGAAACTAGTAAGTTCCGAGCATACATGGCCGTGTTCGTTAGTAGGGGATGGAGAATTGCCCTCAATGACACGACAGGTCATCTATTGTGGCCAAATTGGTACAGGTAGCTTGACAATTCTGTGCCAAATTGCGGGCATGGGGGTAGACGCCATAGTGGACACAGGAGCAAGCGCCACAATCATCAGCCCTGTGATCCTCAATTCGAATGCAGACGGCTGGGATAAAATCCAGCATCTGGAAAATCATAGTTTGCAGCTGGCTACCGGGGTAACGGCCCCCATCATAGGGCGTGGTTTTGTAACCCTCAAGTTGGGATCGGTAAAGAGGGAGATAGAAGTTTGGGTGGCAGAAGTGTGCGACCCATGCCGAATAGGGATGGATCTGTTGACTGCCAGCGGTTGTAAAATCCATTTGTGCCGGGGGACCCTGCAAATTGGAATAGATGAGCTGCCATTGGGAGGGGTGAGCATGGCCGAGAGGACGGAGCTGGAGGCTTCTGAGGGCGTGACCATTCCCCCGGGGGCCGAGGCAATAGTGCCGGCCCGATGGCTAGCTCACCCAACATGGCAGGAGTCCTGCGGCCTGGTCGAACCAGTGGTAGCGCAGTCCATCCCGGGTTTAGTCGTGGGCCGCACCCTCGTAAAAACGGATGGGCCGGTGGTGGCCGTCCGAGTAATTAATATGGGTGGAGAACCACGCACTAGAGGACGGGGCAGGAAGATAGCCCGCTGCACCCCAGTTAACAAAGTCACGCCAGTGAGGGGCGAGAACGTCCAGCCGAGCCGGCCCCAGAGGGAGTCTTTAGCACATAGTAGGAATTGGCCCAATCCCATTTGTGAGATGGTAAACAGGAGTAGTGTAGAGTTGGATGGTACCCAGAGGGAGGCCTAACACAAATTAATTGAATCCCATTTGGATATCTTCGCCTTGTCTTCCGAGGATATTGGACGTACGGGCCTGGTGAAATATCATATCCACACCGGGGAGGGCCCGCCTATTCGTCAGCCCACCCGACGGCTCCCTTGGAGCAAGAGGGAGGAAGCTGACGAGCAGGTAGAAAAAATGTTCGATGCAGGTATCATCAAGCCCTCAGGAAGTCCTTGGATGTCACCTGTTGTGCTGGTTAAAAAGAAAGATGGGACCACGCATTTCTGCGTGGACTATCGCCAGCTAAACAACGTGACACTCAAAGACTCGTATCCCCTGCCAAGAATTGACGATACCCTCGATGCTGTTGCAGGCTCAAATTGGTTCTCAACCTTGGACCTCAAGAGTGGGTATTGGCAGGTGGAGATGGATAGGGCACGGAAGGAGAAAACGGCATTTTCCATAGGGAAGGGGCTGTATCAGTTCACTGTGATGCCGTTTGGTTTGTGTGACGCCCCCGCCACCTTTGAACGATTGATGGAGCATGGACTGGACGGCATGCCATGGCAGTCATGCCTGGTGTACCTGGATGACGTCCTGGTACATGCTAAAACATTCCCCCAAGCCATAGCTAATTTGGACCAGGTGTTTGGGTGCCTCAGACAGGCAGGGTTGAAGCTGAGTCCGAGTAAGTGCACTTTGTTTGCTAGAGAGGTGGCCTATCTAGGTAATGTCATCGGTCGCGAGGTGGTAAAAACAAACCCAGGCAAAATTACAGCGGTAGAGGAGTGGCCCTTACCACATACCATCAAGGAGGTGCGGGGATTTTTGGGACTCTGCTCCTACTACCGGCGCTTTGTGGCAAAATTTGCAGAGTTGGCCCGGCCCCTTCACCGGCTTACGGAGAAGGGGACGATATTTAATTGGACAAGGGAGTGCCAAGAGGCCTTCCTAGCATTGAAGGGGTGTTTGACATCCGCACCCATTCTAGCATACCCCTCTAGGGATGGGACATTTACCCTGGACACGGATACAAGCCAGGAAGGATTGGGCGCAGTTTTGTCCCAGACACAGGGGGGCGTGGAGAGAGGGATCGCGTATTATAGTCGGGCCATGAGTTGGCCCGAGCGAAATTATTGCGTCACTCGTAAAGAGTTATTGCCAATGCTGGCTGCCATGAGCCATTTCCACTCGTACTTGTACAGGCGGAAATTTCTGGTTCGAACTGACCATTCCTCCTTGCAATGGCTCCTCCGGTTCAAGGAATGTGAGGGCCAAATTGCAAGGTGGTTGGAAAAGTTGCAGCAGTATGATTTTAATGTGACCCATAGGGCCGGGAAGGCCCATGGGAATGCCGATGCACTCACTCGATGTTTTTGTTTGGGGGGAAACTGTAAATTTTGTGCGAGACACGAGGAGAGGGAACAATTGGCAGACACCACACCCACCCTCATAGTCCGTGCAACCTGGGTGAGAGGGCCAATTTTGCCACTAACCGCAGATGAAGAATTTGGAACTTTGGCTTGGAGCACGGCCCAGCGGGAGGATCACGTACTGGGACCGGTGTATGAATGGGTTCGATTGGGCCAAAGACCTAATGGGGAAGAGGTCACCCCCCTCGGGCGCCAACAAAGGCATATTGGGCTCAGTGGCAAACCCTGGAATTTAAAGACAACATATTATATCGCAAATGGGTGGAGGTTCCCTCTGAGAGAACTTCCTGGCTGGTGATAGTTCCAGAAAATTTAAGAACACAATAGTGCAGCAGGTGCATGGTACCCGCTCCGGTGGCCATGTGGGCAGGACAAAGACAACATCTCTGGTCCGCCGGAGGTTCTATTTGGTAAATATGGGGAGCGATATACAGGACTGGTGTCGGAGATGCGAAGCCTGTACTGCTAAAAAGGGACCAGTATGGAGGATGAGGGCCCCCCTTAAGTTACACTAGGTGGGGGCCCCCCTTGAGTGGGTGGCTTTGGATATTCTAGGACCACTACCCCGCACCCACCAAGGTAACAAGTACATCCTCGTTGTAATGGACTATTTCACCAAGTGGCCGAAGGCCTATGCCCACCGCAACCAAGAAGCCGGGGTGGTAGCACAGGCCTTTGTGGAAGGATTTGTACGTAGGCATGGGATTAGGGAGGAGCTGCACACCGACCAGGGTCGACATTTTGAAAGTCAATTATTAAAATATGTGTGCAGACTCCTGTCAATTAGGAAGACACGGACAACGCCCTTAAGACCTCAATCTGACGGGATGGTGGAAAGATTTAACAGAACCCTTTTCAACAGAATTTAACAGAATTTAACAGAATCTTTTAAAAGATTCAACCCGTTTCCGGTCTTGCTGGCGAGGGTTCGTTTATTCTCAGCTCTCCATGCTATCCATCGAAATCGAATTTAAGTAATTGTTCCCATTTGTATTTTCGTTATAACTATTTATTTTATGGTGTATATATTGTCTCCCGACGAAGATTTTCGGTGCAAATCTTTCATACCTGTATTGAAAATCGTGTTAATTCGGGTCGTGTTTTGAGGCCTTGTAGTTGTACAGTGAACACTGTACAACCTTGAGGCTTTGTTTTTCTCTCAGCGGTCCGTGTTTTTGTGATCCAATAACTTTCGTTCTCTGTTTTCCCAATCTTTTCACCCCATAGCCCTCTTCCTTGTGTAAATCACAACTCAAAAAAATCCAAAAAAAAAACATTTCCTTCTCTGTTCTCATTCGTTTATTCATTCTTATTCGTTCGTTCGTTCGTTCTTCGACCACGTGTTTCTCCCCCATTTCCCCAGATAGATTGTCAAATTTCAACTCGTTATTTTATCGTCCATGCATTGTTGTTTTGATTATAGTTACTTTTGGTTTGAATTTCCTGTAACTTGTAATTATTTAATCGTGTTCTGCTCCTCGTGTACGGCCTTGTAGTTGTACCCCCGTCGGTGTTTGTTATCTTAATCGTGTTTTGCTTGGCTCTTAGTTTTTTTCCCTTCTACCCCGAACATAATACTCTGTCTAACGTTCTAAATCCCCACCTCCCCCCCCCCCCCCACCCCCAAAAACCAAACAAACAAACAAAAAAAAACAAAAACATTTATTTTCCTTTCTCCACGTGTACTGTTGACTCATCCTGTATTTTCTGTCCAGGTGTGCTGTTCGCCCCGCCCCCATTAACTCCTTGCCATCCACCGTTTGCCCTTCACGTGACTCGTGGTGGTCCCTCTCGGCTCTCCCCCCGTTGGTATTTTTGTGCACATAAGATTGTTCACGGTTCTGTTTAAATATTATTTAAATATGTATAACCTTTCCCCTTCAGTGTTTTACTCAGTGGTATTTTACAACACGCTGTTTTTCTTCCTATTTTCAAAGGCTTTTCTCAATTTCCTCTCCAACTCATTCCACCTCAAAAAAATGAAATTCAATATCTTATACGTCTCCCTCACTACATGGTCTAAATTCACATTCATTCCATCCCTCCTCCATCATTCTGAACCGGATTGCTAACTTGAAAATCACAACAAACCCAATTTGTTTTCAATGTTCGTCTTTCATTAATCATCCACTTTCTAAACTCCCCTCTTGCCCCTCCCATCCAAATCCCTCCCCTTGCACCTACACTCCTGAACTCCCCCCTTGCCCTTCCACTCCTGAACTCCCCCCTTGCCCTTCCCCTCCTAAACTCCCCCCTCACTCCTCCCCTTCAAAACTCCCCCCCAACCCCTCCCATTCAAATCTCCCCCCATACCATTCCTCTCCAATTCTCCCTCCTCCCCCCTCCTCCTCAAAGCTGCCTCCTCCCCACTTCGTCTCCCTTCTATCTCATACCTCCACCCCCCCCAACCTTCTTCTTTCCTCTGCCCCCCCCCTCAAACAACCCCTCACTGTGCCTCATCCCTTCACCTTCAAACCTTTCATCCTCCTCATCCTTCCCTTTCTTGGAACTCTTCTGCAATCGCTGACACACTAACAACTGCTCTCCCTACCTCCCCCTCTCATCCTTCATCTTACCCTACTCCTCCCCTCCCCTGTCCTGTACCCGATGCTCCCCCTCTCTCTTCATTAACGGTATGGACCTCAAACATCCGGGGCCTTCGCTCAAACCTGACTGATCTCTCCATACAGGTTGCTTCTGACAATCCAGACTTGATCTGCTTAACAGAGACTTTCCTCCTTCAAGATGTCTCTGATTCCTTAATATCTCTTCCTGGTTACTCCCTCCTCCGGTATGATAGACCTGAGCCTCGGCCTGGTGGTGGGGTGGCTATCTTTATCAAAAACTCTCTTCCTCACTCTCCTTGCACTGCCCTCTCTCCTCCTCACCCCCAGGAGTACCTCTGGCTACGGCTTCCTCTCCGCTCCCACCTTTTGTTCATATGTGTTCTGTACCGTCCCCCAAACAGTGATGACTCCATCTACATTTCACTGTCTGACAACATGGACCAACTTCTATCCACTCATCCCAACTCTCTCTTCCTCATATGTGGTGACTTCAATTGTCATCATGCCACCTGGTTGGGTGTGGGTTCCTCTTTCACCAGTCATGGCACCTCAGCAAAGGACTTCTGTGACTCACTGGGATTGATACAATCTGTCAATTTCCCGACCCGGATCTCAGCCAATGGAGTATCTTCTCTTCTAGACTTGGTTATGACTAACTTCCCTGCTAATGTCTGCTGCTCTTCTTCTGCTCCAATCGGTTCTTCTGATCATGTGCTTGTCAAAGTGGACATCTCTCTGGCCATTCTCAGAGAGCCTCCTCAGCGTCGACAAGTCTGGCATTTCACTCAGGCCGACTGGGACGGTCTTCAAGCAGCCATCAATCGTCTGGATTGGTCTCCCATCTCCACTGCCTCTGACATCAATTCTTCCTGGGAATTCTTCCAAAGCAAACTGATCTCTCTCATGCACAGATTTATCCAATCTCGCCTTCAGTTGTCTTACCCTTCCTCCCGTCCATGGTACACTGAATCTTGTGGTGAGGCAGTTGCCCTGAAACAACTTGCCTTTGCCTCTTGGAAGGCTAATCCAACTGAAGGAAATCTCAGTTCCTTCCACCAAGCTCGGAACAAGTGTGTGTCTACCCTCAGGAGTGCCAGGAAGCACTATCTCTCCTCACTCAAGAATGAACTCTCAAACCTGTCTCCTTCCTCCAAATCCTGGTGGCGTCTGGTCAAATCCGTTTCTGGTGTTTGTTCCCCCTCCATCCCCTCCCTTACCTCAAATGGCCACACAGTTGACATCGCACGTGACAAAGCCGAATGCCTCAACTCTGTGTTTGCCTCAAAATCCTTAGTCCCAAACCCATCTCTCTCTGTTCCCACCTTTCCCAGTCGAACCAAACTGCTCCTGGACTCTGTGACCTTCTCTCCTGACAAGGTGGAGGAGTTTTTGTCAAACCTCGACTCTGATTCTGCAACTGGACCAGATGGCATCAGCCCACGGGTCCTAAAATCCTGCTCTGCCGCTCTATCTCACCCTCTCTCTGTTCTTTTCACCCTATCTTTTGCTCAAGGTCATCTGCCAGCATCCTGGAAATCAGCAAACATTACCGCTTTACACAAAAAAGGTGCAAACACAGATCCTTGCAACTACAGACCAATCAGTCTGCTCCCAATTATCAGCAAAGTCAAGGAATCCATCATTGCTTCGGATATGAAATCTTTCCTCTTCTCCAATGGCTTGATCTCTGATCATCAATTTGGTTTCAGACCAGCTCACTCTACTCTGGACATGCTGCTTCTGCTGTCTCAACAATGGATGGAGGTCCTCAATGCCAAACAGGAAATCAGAGCTGTCTCCCTTGACATATCACGTGCCTTCGATACGGTCTGGCACCCAGCTCTGCTCACCAAACTCTCCTCCTATGGTATCCATGGAAATCTCCATGCATGGCTTGCGGACTTCCTCTCTGGTCGTAGTCAACGTGTGGCCCTGAATGGATTTCTCTCATCTCCCCTTCCCGTTCAGGCTGGAGTTCCCCAAGGCAGTATGCTGGGCCCTGTGCTTTTTCTGGTCTTTATCAATGATCTCTCCGACTCTCTGGGAAATCCTCTGTATCTCTTTGCTGATGACTCCACTCTCTGCCGCTCCATTCCTCTTCCCTCAGATCGGCAGTCTGCAGCCTCCTCACTCTCTGAAGACCTGGACAAAATCACAGACTGGTCAAACATGTGGAACATGTCTTTCAATCATGACAAATCTCACACTCTTACTATGTCTCTCCGAAAAGATCGACTGGACAACCCTCCCATCTACTTTCTCAACAATCCTCTCCAAGAAGTTCTGTCGCTCAAGCTTTTGGGTCTCACCATCTACCATGATCTTTCTTGGGAAAACCACATTTCCAAGCTGGCCTCCAAAGCCAGTCGCCGACTGGGCATCCTCCGTCGTGCGAAGTCCTTCCTAGGCACACCTGAGCTCCTCACCACATACAAGGCTTTCATCCGCAGCTCAATGGAATACTGTTCTCCCCTATGGGCTGGTGCTCCTGCCTCACACCTGGCTCGGCTTCACGCTGTTGAATCCAAAGCTTTCTGAGTCATTGGAATCTCCCGCGATGAAGCTATCTCTGAGGGCCTTTCACTCACTCACCGCAGGCAGGTAGGTGGCCTTTCTGTCTTCTACCGACTCCTCTCCGGCCTTGCTCCCCCAGCTCTCTCTGTGCTCTGTCCCCCAAATATTCCTACAGGTCGCACAAGATCTGCCAGCCACCCTCTGATGGTTAAACTGCCGAAATCTCGGCTCTCTGCTCACCTTCACTCTTTCATGCCTCTTTTCTCCCGCCTCTGGAACAAACTCCCACACTCACTTCAATCACACTCCTCCCTCCAGGTCTTCAAAACAGCTGTTCACCACCATCTCTTATCTTCCCCCATCCAAAACCTTGATCTTTTCTACCCCCACTAATTCACCCCAGATCCACCTTGTTTGAAATTCCAACTTCTTTCCTGGAAGTCTTGGCAGTGTCCATATGTTTTATACCTCTCCCACCCCCCCCCCCCTTCCCATGCCTCCCCCCCAAAGCCCTCTCCCTCCCACAGTTCTCTCGATGTCTCCATGTCTCTCGGTCCCTGCTCTCAAATGTTGTGTTTGTGTCCTTCCCCCTCTCTCCCCATCTTGTCTACCACTCCCGATGTTATTTGTTTTGTGTGTCTGTTTGTCTTTCTGTGTGATTAATGTTCGCTCTTTCACGAGCCTCGATCTTGTATACAAAAAAAAAAAAAAAACAACCCTGGTTCAACAATTGGCATTTTTTACCGCCACCTGTCAGGACGACTGGGACTAACATCTCCCGTATTTGTTAATGGCCTACCGAACTAGCCAGCACGGAGCCACCGCATGCAGTCCTGCATTGCTGATGTATGGGCGGGAGTTGCGGGCTCCCGCCGACCTGCTATGCGGTCCCGTGCCAGAGTCCACTGATAGACCGCCGGGGGAGGGCTAAGCACGTCACCTGGAGGAAGGCATAGAGAGGGTCCATGCCTTCGCACGCCACCAGCTTCAGCTGGCGGGTGCCAAGATGAAGCGCAGGTACGACCACCGGAGCCAGGGGAGTCAGTACGCTCCGGGGATGAGGATCCGGTTCTTCATTCCCCGGAGGTGGAAGGGTAGGTGTCCCAAACTCACCTCACCCTGGCAAGGCCCGGGTGTCGTCCTGTCGCAAATCTGTGACGTGGTCATTAAGATCAAGATGGGGCCAAGAGCCTTCCCTCGGATCGTCCACGCCGACCGGTTAAGACCCTAAACCGGCGAGCAGGCGACCTCATGGATCGCCGCGGCCTTAGAGGCCGAGGCAGGACTCAGTACCTCTAATGATGGGGGCTCATAGTGCGAGAAGACTGGGGGGTGATGGGATTGGGAGTAGTGCCCGGTGTGGAGGGATGGTCACCTGACCATTCCTCACATTGTTGGGGCATAGGAGCAGTAGATTTATGGGGTGGCAGTGAAAGCTAGCCGAGGGCGGGCAAGGATATTGTTAGGGTTTTAGAAAGATGACCATAGATACATGAGATTTAAGTAGTGACATTGATACTGGTAAAGGGGACGTAGAGAGATTGGATGGATGATAATGACGAGGGAAGTGCTTATTATAAGGGAAGACGGGGAAAGCACCAGTATTAGAGGGAAGTAGTTAGTTAGATGATGCTGTGTGTGTGTAATTGTGGGTGCCTCTTGGGCTTGGTGAAATGAGGCATTGGTCGAGAATGGTTGTGTGTGTGAGAATCTGGTTATTGTTGAGTTTGGTGAAATGAGGCAATGGTCGGGGATGACCAGAGAAAGTGTATGAGTGGTGTATTGAGGATAAGTGTAAGTGTGTTGAGTGATTGACTTGCATGGCATGCAAGTGAGAATACTGAGTTGTGTGGAATAAATGGTGGAAGTAAATGGTGTGTGAAATGAGTGGTGTGGAGTTCATGGTGCGAAGGAGTGGATGGGGGAAGATGGACCCCTTCACGAATACCCGGGGAGGGTAGTTTAAAGTTAGGTAGAGGGAGTAGGTAAATTGTTTGGATATTGACACCTGTGGTGCAGGTAGTAGCAAATTGTTCCTTTGAGGGGTGCATGAGTGAGTGGAATGGCTGGGTGTGTGGGCTTAATTGGTGAGTATGGTTAAATGGGCACTCCGCCACTGGTAGTCTGTCGGCCAGGTGAGGCTGCAGGTAGGCTCTGGGAGCCAGGTAGCATTCAGTGTAGAGTTCAGTGGGGCCCGAGGATCCTAAGAGAGGACCCGGGTAGCCCAATGCCAGAGAGGGCAACAGCGGGATGAGAGAGCCAGGAGGGCCTTCCCCAATTTAGGATAGTTGTGGGGAGCTAGGCAAGCTCGGGTGGCGACTTCAGTGGTGGAGGTGCGCAGGTAAGTAGGACCTGCTGGTAGTGCCACACGACCCAGCCCCGAAATTGTGCGAAGGCAAAGATAGAAAAAATGGGGGAGTGAGACCCCAAATTTGGAAGAGCACCACAGGGTGGGTCAATGTTTATTGGTTTTTTGGACCCACATGGTGTAAAGAGGCCAATTGGATTGGCAGGGCAAGACCCTGGGTAGTTTAAGAGAGTTAATGTCAATTAGAGTATAGTTAGGATGAAATCTCTTCGCACCATCCACATCCACTCACCAAGGTGACAGGACTCCACACCAAGTTTTTGAAAATATTTGGAATGAAAGACGCATCATGACGTGGGTGAGACATTGTGTGATATTCCATCCCTTCCTTCTTGGGAGGGATTGGATGACGAATTTGGTATAGAGGGGGGACGGGAGACAAGACGGTAGAGACGGAATTTGTAAAGTGTAAATATGGTGATGGGCAAGGGTAGTGTAGGCTGACATGGGGGGTTACATACGGCTAGGGACGAGCTTTCTCCGCTCGCTCTCCCGTGCCCCTCGTGTTTCATTGCCTTGTACTGACGTGTACCCTTGCACCCTTGCCCCCGCTGACCTCTGCTTTGTCTTTCCTCCCCACCCATGGACACATATCTTTTGTTGAGGGGAGTGTGCAGGAACCCTGAGCCGAGCAGCACTTTGTACATCTGTGCAGCTGCACCCTGCTACCTGTTTCCCGCACCAGTACACCTATGGACCACACGTTCTGTGGCCTGGCACCTTTCCTGGGGCAGACCATCGCTGCAAACATTACCTTGTGCCCTGCGGACCACTGTTTTAAGTGGCATCAATGCCATGCAGTCAGACCACCTACGTTTGCCCTGCTGGCCGAGATAAAAACGGACAACGTTGGTGCCTTTTTATTAATTCCTTTGGTGTGTCAGGAAAGAAGACTTCAAGTTTTATGATGGCACACCGAAGACGAAGCAGGAAGACGCCGCAGCCCAGCAGCCAAGCACAAGATATCATTGTTTATTTTTGAAATGTGATTGTGCATGATTGTGCATTTCTTTTTGTGCATATTGGTGTATGGTGTATTGGTGCAGTGCATTGCATTTGTGTTCCTCTCCAAATTTATCTTCTTTCCCACAAAAGAACAGGTCCTGGGTTGTAGTATTGTAAATAATTAGTAGTCTTGTAAATAACATGCTCCCCACCGGCTTTATGTATAGTTTGGGAATTCTTTCCGTAATTCGGTTAATTGTGGGCATGAGTCTGATAGTTCATACACAACGCAGTAGGTGGGACATATCTAGTGTTTAAAACTGTCACACACAGGGTGTTAGGTTAAATGTAGAGGGTAACCACACCTAAGTGTCACACTAAGCTAAAGAGTAGTCCTGACCCTTGCATCAGAACCGGTCGTACTCACTTGTGTGCGTTCGACTCGGGGACGAGCCTGGCGAAGGAGGGGTGCAGTGTTACGGTTCTGAGAGTGTACATATACCATCATTAAAGGTTAAAGGTTTGCCCCCATAGTTAGTCCATACGCAACATCTAGGCCCCTTAGAACATTAGTTATGTCACAGTATGTGTTAGGATAAGGCCATTTCCACTAGTGATACCTGCGTTGAGTAAAATAAATAAGCTTCGGTCCCGTTCATTTTGCGGCCACCCTCCAAATCGACCTCATTGGGCAGCATCCATCCTGCAGCCAATTCGGCTAATCCACCTCGTTTGTTACGCATTGGGCCGGCAGCGTTAGCTGCCAGTTGCTTGATCAAACTAGTCGGGTGGCCTCGAGGTAGGCCTGGAAAAGGGGAGGAGCGTGAGGAAGAGGGGTGGCCGCATCAAGCAGCACATCAGAAGGCAGTGACGGTGAGGGCAACAACCAACCAGGACTCGGTGGGCATGGCTTAAGAGGGCGTGGTAAGGGCGCAACTAGCAAGTGCTGGAAGGTTAGCTTCAAAGGCTATATAAGCGCATGTACAAAGCCCTCGAGAGGACTCGTTGGAAGGTTGGCTTTGAAGGGATTGCGTGGAGACGTCTGATTGTACAGGACTAGTGCAAAAGAACTGGTTGGGAGAGCGCGCATGATAAAGGATTCATTGGAAGAGGACTGCCGGAGGATACGCACTTTGTATGAGTACGTATACTATTGAACTTGCATTGGGGAGCGCCTATTGAGTGGTATTGGGAGCGCATTTTGCACCATTTCATTTATTATGTACGCAGCTTAGCCACGAGGTAACCACCAGCCAGCCTTGCCTTTCGCCCCATAATTGTCCGCTCTGCGTCAATGACTCGCGGGGAGCTTCTGCAGCCATGACCATCTGCTTTGCAGTACGAGTCGGGGTCCGGAGTGAACTGCCTGGACGCCATCATCTCTGGACCATCAACCCGACCATCTACATCCCCGTGTGAGTGTGTCTGAGTATGAAACGGGCCCGTGTCCTGGGATAAGTTAAGACTGTATCAGCTTCACTGTGTGTTCTTCTTCTCCTTCCTGTACAAATTGAAAATAAACCAATCTGTTCTTCCTGTCTTTCCTGATTCGATCGTATCAGTGTTTTCCTCCATTGGGTAAGCGTGGCACGATTCGGAACCGCTCAGATCCGGTTTAGTTCTTGTTAACGGCTTGGATCATGGCTCGCTATCGCTCGGCGTTTCCACTTATAACCGTGATCCGGGCGGGGTTATTTCCTTGCTTCCTGGGAGGCGTTGGTAATGAGGTAATAGGAATTCGGTCTATGACCCTTCTCAATGCTAACCGGCAGGAAAGTCATAGCCCCGGATCGAGTTGGCTAGCAAAAGACAAGGGGACTAATCCCCTCTTGGTAAGGGGAAAGGCTGACGTTGAGATCCGCAACAATATATATATATATATATATATATATATATATATATATATATATATATATATATATATATATATACAGGGTAGTCAAGAAATCCTGTGCACATTTTGAAGAACGATACCTGCAACAAACAACTTCATTTATTATTGTTCTTTGGTGCAAAACAAACATGATTACTCGTAAATGGATGTGACCACTTCATCAAGTGATACGCAACAGGGCGAGGTGCTTCATGTGATATGGATCGGGGTGAGCTTCGCTCACTGTGCTGCGTGCGTTTGTCTTTTCATTAGTTCAGTTCATTGTGAATTAGATGCCCTAATATGATGGAGGACATTGTGAGACAGAAAATTTGTGCTGTACGCTTGTATTCTGCATCTGGAAAAATCGGCTGAATTTCACAGACAACTTATCAAAGAATGTGGCACTGATGCAATTGACAGAAGAACCATCGGCAGAATAAACAAGCAGTTTAATGAAACCAGCAGTATTATTCCAAAACAGTCACCCAGGTAGGCCTCGTACTGTTTGAACTGACGAAAGCAGAGCGGTCATTCAACAACAACTCCACAGTAACACACCATTATCAACTCGTCGTTTATCAAACGTCACCAACATAAAGCGATCATTGATTCGAAGAATACTAAAAGACCTTAATGCGAAACCATACATACCCAGATTAATTTACCAACTATCTGAGGATGATTTTGACAGGCACGTTGAGGTATGTGAGACATTGCTTGGGATAATGGATATGGAAAATGATTTTCAGAATAGGATCTTGTGGTCAGATGAATCCAAGTTTACTTTATCTGGTTCTGTGAATCGTCATAACAGTGTGATGTGGGCAGTAGACGACCCACAATTTACTGTTGAGCACAACGTCTAGTGTCAAGCGAGTGTGTCCGTCTGGGCAGGCATTTCTTCTTCGAAGAAAATGTGAATGCTGCAAATTACCTTCTAATGTTGGAGCAGCATGTATTTACACTCAATCATGGCCAAATGTGGTTCATGCATGATGGTGTGCCTGCTCATTATGCTGCCAGTGTATGCCAGGCCCTTGATTTGGACTTTACAGACAAATGGATTGGCCATCGTGGTCCGGTTGGCCACCGTGGTCTTGTTGTTTAACAACCCTGTTTTGTGTTACCTCTCAAAACCCTGGTTACGGTGCCCCTCAGAGTCTGGAGAGTGAACGCGGCAGAAAGATCTGATATTTTTAGTGTTCTAAACCATGGTAAAACCACACCAATGCAATTTTGTAGAACAAAATAAATAATTGTATTAAGAACTCTCACATACACAATGAGAACGACCCTCAGTAGAGAGCATACCTCCACCTGGTTGGCCATATCATTGAATGGTGAATAATCACTTAGAAAATTAAATAATTCTCATTTCCGAATCCATATTCAGATCTTCACCAAAATGGAATCGATTCTTCCTTGTCACACACCCAAACGGTCCAACAAGTTTCGTCCAAATCCATCCACAACATTTTGAGATATCCTTCTGTGCATCGTTTTTGGCCCTCTCTCCCAATGGTGAAGAATCATTTGAAACATTCTAGTAGACGGATACGAATCTGGATCTTCACCAAAATGTAATCATTTTGTCCTTGTCACACGTGCTACGTCTCTGCCAAATTTCATCCGAATCCGTGCGCACCTTTTGAGATATTTTGTTTACAAACAAACAGGCAGACAAACAGAAAAACAGACAGGGTTGAAAACATAACCTCCATCCACCTTTGTTGGCGGAGGTAATGATAACACTCCAAGCGAAAGTACCATGAAAATATCACTTGCATCTCATGAACAATACACATGATGGTACCATCATTCCCCAATACTCTCCAATCAATAAACTCATGATATGCCAAACGTGAGTGGAATGTAACAATCCCAAAGTCCGTGCACGAATCCCCACGCTGGGCGTAGGTCAAAGTCGTACAGAACAGCAAGAACAATAGGCATGTATCGGCGCGGCTGCGGACGAGGAGTTGCGAGGTGAGAGGTCGGGCCGATTGGTGGCACGGTCATGATTCCCCAAAACATGAGTGCAATCCAAGCCCTCCGTCCAACAACGATTAAGCCGATATGGGAGCAAACGGCGATCAACACGGTGATGTCAATATGTGCATCCCAATGACAAAACACGATGCACCAGGCGGACGGCCTCCTCGAGAAAAAATGGCGGATCGGCCTGTAATGGAGGCGCTTGCTTTCCCACCAACAATAGTTCACGCTTGGTACCAAAACCTGAGCTGCAGGTTTAATTGCAATCGCAATATGGGACGATGTTGCAGGCAATCCATTTCATGGAAAGCCTCAATTCATTCACAACCAATATCGAGTAAGTCCACCCGCAGCCTCGATGCAACTCAAGGCTATCTCTTTCCCCTGCCGATTCCTGCTCTTCCTGTTGCTTTTCCGGTGTTTGCCGAGTTTTTCTTTTTTATCCACAAACATTTATTTTTACCTTTTACTGACGTCATCTCCATTACACACAGAAATCTTAACAACAATATTACCTGAAACTAAAAATCCTACAAGTATATAATAACTACAAGTCTACAATCCTACAAGTCACTTTAGCACAAAAATTCCAAACAACGCACAGGAATCCTCAAGGTAATTCACTCTGGATAAAGCATCGGGCGACTACATTGTCTCTGCCCTTTACAGGCCCAATTTCCAAGTTGAAATCTTGCAAATACAAGCTCCATCTCATCAACCTCTGATTTAGATTTTTCATTTTTTGAATGAACGTTAAGGGGTTGTGATAATTGAAGACTTTTATAGGAAAGGTAGTAGTTCCCAGATATACCTCGTAATTCTGTCGAGCTAGCAGGAGAGCAAGAGTCTCTTTTTCCACAGTCATAATTTTTCTGATGTCTGTCAAACTCCCTCGAATAGTAACACACTGGGTGATCAATTCCATCATCACCTTCCTGTAGTTGAACTGCCCCAGCCCCCACATCACTTGCATCGATGGTCAACATGAAAGGTTTTCGAAAAATCCGGCGCTGCTAGGACAGGAGAGCTCATCAATATCGCTTTGACTTGGGCAAAGGCAGCCTGGCATTTGTCAACTGAAACTTGGTCTCTTTCCTCAGCAAATTCGTTGAAGGTGAACGTCAGAAAAATTCATACAGAACCGCCGGTACCAACCAGCCATACCCAAGAATCTCAGAAGCTACTCTTTGCCCTCGCCTGAGGAGAGGGTATTGCATTTGAGTCTGTTTGTATGTTTGTCTGTCTATTTGTTTGTCTGCACAGAATAAATATGATTTTCTCCGCAACCGTTGGTCCGATTGACAGGAAAGTTTCACCATAGATGCAACCACCACCATAGGTGGTGCTTATTTTCACCACAGGTACATGAGGAGGTTGGTCACCTGTTTAATTTTTAATGATAATTATGACGTCATAGGTCTCGTGGTTCGGCCGCAATCTTGGAAAAACCGAAAACATTTGCACCTCCATATCTCTGAAAGCGCTGCATATAAAAAATTGAGACATGGCTCATTGTAAAGAAGTCTCCATGTATAATAACATCTTCTGTTAATGATGATGCCATAGGTGCCTTTATTATGACGTCATAATTTGACAAGTACAAAACTTCATCCGATCCAGATGAAATTTCTTGAGCATAATCTCGGAATAAATTAGCGCAGAAAAAAATAATGATGATCTCATCTGTCACGTGGTTAGTCGGCCATATTTGTTGTTTAACAAAAGACTAAAAAAAACACTGAAAATACATCGTGGTGAGGGTTTGCAATCTCTGATTGCTCTTTCTTGTTCCCTTTTGGAATTTGGAAGCAAAAATTGCTTATATCTTGACTTCCATTGGTTGCACCTGACCCTTACCGATTACAGTGCCGAGGAAAACCACCTGTGCTTTTACAAACTCACTCTTAGCTAAGTTGATGGTCAACCTTGCCTCGGTCAATTTCTTGAAGAATGCATGAATTTGTTAAAGATGATCTTCCAATGCTGCAGGCTACCTTGCCTCCACCAGTGGCTGGATTTTCTTACTACCTCCGAGATGGATATGCGACCAATCACAGCTTCTCATTGATTGTTTCCTATCACAAAGCCAGTTTCCTATCCACTTTGCTACTGTACCAGCCACTTTGCATGCCTGCCCTTACTTTAGCGAAGAACCCTATATGTGGAACATTATAAAATACATTTTGAAGATTTAGATATACTGTACCACATCCACTGTAAAACAAACACCGGTATTTGAAAAAGTATTACAGCTTAGTTTGATCTAAATCATGTGTTACAGCTGCTTCTTTATATCAGGAAAGTCAACTTTGTAAACAACTTGGGGGAAGACGTTTATTTTGATGACAATGGAGACCCCCCTTCAAATTTTGAACTTGTCAATGCACAGTTAGGTGAAGATGACCAGATTACCTTGAAAGTTGTTGGTTCTTTTGATAACCCACAAGGAAAAGGAATAATCATCAACAAGAACATTTGGTGGAATGATGAAAATCAACAGGTGAGGAAATATGTTGTATTTCATCGAATGCGTATAATTATAACATTAAGGGTCATTACCCATGTGCTGATCTGATGCTACACAATTTACAAAGGTGATGAGATGTGCTTAAGCCCGACATGAACGCGACACCTTCTGTATAACCTTATGTGTGTGAGTGAACGATCTTTTTTGTGATACGTTACAGTTTCAGTTGCCAAATGAAGGGAGTTTTTAAACAATAAACTCAGTTTGACTTGAGACAGTTATCTCGTTTTTATTTTGTATATCTTTTGTAAATAATTATTTTCCTTTGGATATTCAAAACACTAAACAGTGGAATAACCCACCCCCCCCCCCCCCCCCACCCCAAATATTGTGCATCCAAGCTGAATAACTGCAGAACTATCAACAGAGTATCAACTCAAGCTCCACATTTTCTAGCAATGGTTCGAAGACTCATGGAGAAGCTTTCACAATTGACCCTTACCAAACCAATTATTTGAATATCTGCCATTTTAAAAAGCAATTCAAATCGCGTCTTCATGGGGTCTTCACACCATTGGCAATACCCCATAATTTACTTTATTTAGAAGTTGTATCCATTACTTCCATTTTACAGGCATAGCATTATGCTGACAAATTTGCACAGGATACTGAATCTTTTGCCCACCAGCAATATCAAAACTCATGTCCATTTGCTCAGAATGTCTTAGTGGGCATTGGATTCTGTTCGGTTTCTAAGAACTTTTGCAGTGATGCACACACAAACACAAAATAAAGCAGAATGAAATGAAAATATATTTTTTAACAGTTTGTGGCTGTGTCCAGCCTGTTCACCCCTGTGTCCTCCTCCCAATTTCCTTTATTCCTCACCGTCTACCTCTTTTGTTGAGCAGGCTTAGTGATTTATTGAAGGGCATGCTCAGTGATTCAGGCTTCCTCAAACTTCAGAATGCAGGGCAGGCTTAATGATTTATTTAATGAATGTCCGCAATTGGACAGACTATGCTATCCTTGCCAACAGTCACGCAGACTTCCCAGTGGGCGACACCGTATACAGTGCATTCAGAAAGTATTCAGAACCCTTCACTTTTTTCACATTTTGTTATGTTGCAGCGTTCTGCTGAAATCGTTAAAATTCGTTTTTTCCCTCATCAATCTACTCTCAATACCCCATAATGACAAAGAGAAAACAGGATTTTAGAAAGTTTTGCAAATTTATTAAAAAGACAAAAACTGAAATGTCACATTTACATAAGTATTCATACCCTTTGCTATGACGCTTGAAATTTAGCTCATGTGCCTCCCATTTCTCTTTATCATCTTTGAGATGTTTCTACACCTTGATTGGAGTCCATCTATGGTAAATTCAATTGATTTGACATGATTTGGAAAGGCATACACCTGTCTATATAAGGTATCACAGCTGACAATTCATATCAGAGCAAAAACCAAGCCATGAGGTCCAAGGAACTGCCTGCAGAGCTCAGAGACAGGATTGTGTCGAGGCACAGATCTGGGGAAGCCTACAAAAAAACTTCTGCTTCATTGAAGGTTCCCAAGAGCACAGTGGCCTCCATAATTCTTAAATGGAAGAAGTTTGGAACAACCAGGACTCTTCCTAGAGCTGGCAGCCCGGCCAAACTGAGCAATTGAGGTAGAAGGGCCTTGGTAAGAGAGGTGACCAAGAACCCGATGGTCACTCTGGCTGAGCTCCAGAGATCCTGTGCGGAGATGGGAGAAACTTCCAGAAGGACAACCATCACTGCAACACTCCACCGATCTGGGCTTTATGACAGAGTGGCCAGACAGAAGCCTCTCCTCAGTGAAAGACACATAAAGACTGATATAGACAGGTTTGTGCCTTTCCAAATCATGTCCAATCAATTGAATTTACCACAGGTGGACTCCAATCAAGGTGTAGAAACATCTCAAAGATGATCAAGAGAAATGGGAGGCACCTGAGCTAAATTTCAAGTGTCATAGCAAAGGGTCTGAATACTTATGTAAATGTGATATTTCATTTTTTTCTTTTTAATAAATTTGCAAAACATCCTAAAATCCTGTTTTCTCTTTGTCATTATGGGGATTTGAGTGTAGATTGATGAGGGAAAAAATGAATTTAAACGAATTCAGCATAAGGCTGCAACATAACAAAATGTGAAAAAAATGAAGGGGTCTGAATACTTTCTGAATGCACTGTACATAAATACATACATACATACATACATACATACATACACACATACAGATGGACAAAGACTGTCTAGACGGCTTTCCCCTCTGGGCTGTGCGGTAAAAAAAATACATATAATTTGTAATTATGGGGCTGCCGGCTGTGTAAATCCCTTACATTATATTATATAATTGTTTTGTGACTGTTCAACAGACGAGGTAATATGCATTCTGTAATACAGAATTCGCCCATGATTTGCCCAAACGATGAAGAGGTGTAACTGTTGGACATTTATTTCGAAATCACGTGTCGATTAGATCCACGTGTCTTGGAGCGCCATACAAACATCATTAGCGATATCCAGGATCACATGTCATGCTCGCCATGACTGTTACGGGTGTTCGCTTGTTGCATAACACATTGTTACAGATTCGGCCCTTCCGTGGTTGTGGTTTTCATCCACTTGTAACATTGCTGGTTATGTATTATTATTCTTATCGGGGTTCGAAGGAAACGGCGATTATGGTTGTTTAAGGGAAGGGTTATTGTGTTTAAAGGTTAAAAGTGCTCATGGTAAAAATGAGACAGGAAATCGGATCGTGACCCGGAAGAGGGGGGGGGGGGGGGAGGAGGAAGAAGAGGGCATGAGGCAGAAGTGAAACGACGCGTTTTGTAAAAAGCTCCGTACCTAGCGTGGTCGAGCGTACATGGCGAGTGAACTTTGAGTCCTTGAAAGGAATCTCGTGCGATTGGTGTTATCGCTGGAGTTGTGGAAAAGCCTGCAAAGCCAGGTACAAGTGTGAGATTCCGGAGAATCTTCGCCTAGAGGCTGCGGCTCGAGGAAGAGCAGTCCGCCATTTCGGGGACCTCGCGCGTCGTTCGCGGAACCTTGTTTAGCCGCGTCTGCTGGTCCCGCCCTCCGGTGGTTTGCCGAGGATGTGTGTGCGCGACAGCGGCCTTTGAAGAATACGGTGCGGTTCGCGACTGCACGGTGTATGTGCACGTTTGGATCGCGTCTTTAGGAATCCTCTTTCCACCACCAATTAGGGTTGGCTGGGACCACGTGACGGTCCCCGCGTTGTCTACATCTCGTTACCCGCCTCATCACCTCATCACCTCTTCGCCGGGAGCACCATTGTTTTCTAGAGACATTGAGAAGGGCTCTGTTTCAGTCCCTGGGGATGCCGTGAGTTTGAGCTAGGTTACCATCTTAAGATCTTGATTGTATGGTTGATTGCCACCATTGTTGTATGGTTCTTCTTGTGTGCTTTTAAAATATTATTTGTTCATTGACAACCATTGGTGTGGTTTCCATATTGATTTGATTGTTTCATTTGATGGTTTCATGGATGGTTTCATGGATTGTTTCATTAGTGATTGATTTTGAAACTGAATAACTATTCTTTTTGCCGTGACTCCTCTCGGGGTTCGGTGGTATACCGAGACCAGAAGGTCGGGGAGGAACACGTAACAACATACACTGCCGATTGGATGACTATGGCATGCATAGCAATAGTGTGGAGATGTACTTCCGGAGTCACCTCTGGGCTGGACGTGGAACATAGCTTACAGTACTTGAACTAACATCGGCTCCATGTCCTTTTATACAAGCGTCTGAAGCATCGTGTCAGAAGTGGTGTGAGTTACCCCTCCTATTCAGAAATGGACTTCTCCAAGCACCCACCGCCTGTGCAAAAATGAGTAAATAACTGAAGACCGTGATCTCCCGTCTGCAACGTGCTGTGCTCAAACGCCACGGGCATAGGCCTAGACCAAAATGGCTGCTAATATTCCAACCCCGGATGCGATGAAAATGCGTGGTGACTGGAGCAGTAATTGATACAATTTTAGAGCTGAATTCGAGGATTATTTACTTGCAACTGTTCTTAATGAGAAGGCAGACAAAGTACAATCGGCAACTCTGAGAAGGGTGATGGGCAGCGAATGTTGTCATGTTTATCAGCACAAATTGTATCTCACAGCCGAGCAGGAGAAAAACGAGCTGAAAGACGAGCTGTTTCGAGACAAAATCGTTCTCGGCATTGCTAATGAGAATACACCCCTTCGCCTTTCTTGAGGGAACGTAATTTAACTGTAAACGTGGCCAATGAGACGTGCCACGCAGCGGAGCTCACAGACATGCGGATGAGAACAATGGAGCAGGAAAGGCCATTGATCGACAGTGTTAATGTCACAGCGAGACAACAGTACAGCAGGACCAGCTCTCCAAAAGCAACAAAGCAAAACGACCACCCTCCCAGCATGTGGATGGACAACCGTGACACATGCAAATACTGTGGCAATGCACACATACGAGGAAGAGAACACTGTCCAGCCTATGGTAAGACATTCAGATTATGTGGCAGAGCTAATCACTTTACCAAGGTATTCTTTAAGAGCAGGAGAAGGCCCACAGCAGGGCAGCTGCACAGGGTGGATAATACTGAACCTGATGAGGAAGCTGATAACAGTGGCAATTTCATTTACACAAGCGGGTGCATTGGCGTTGTGAGGTCGAGAGGGGAAAAAATGGTATGTCACAATACAACTGCATAACATGTTACACCAATGCCAGCTTGACTCGGAGGGCAACATGCAATCTAATGAGCCGAAAAGACAAGATGACACAAGTACCAAAAGCCCGACACTTACCAAGTGACACGAGACTGAAGTTGTATTCTAGCTAGCTGATAAAGTCACTGGGACTTTTCAAAACAAAGTGTGGAATACGTGGACGAGCACACAAGCTTGAATTTGAAATTGTGTAGGCCAATCAGAAACCCCGATTGTCAAACTCCACATGTGAGCGCTTGGGACTGATGCACTTCACTGTCCCTACTGCACTGAACAAAATGGAGCACAATCTGACTAGGCCTTTGACCAAACAACACCTGATCAGCATGTATAACTATGTTTTCAATGGACCAATAGAGTCAGTTCCAGGAGAAGTACATTTTGGACTGGATGCTAGTATCTATCCAGTACAATGTGCACCACGAAATGTACCCATAGGCTTAAATGACAACATTCTGGACTCCCTGGGGCAGGAAACTGTGGCTCAAACTGCCTTTTGGAATCTACGTAGCACCAGAGGTGTACCAATGCAAGCAACTTGAGCTATTGCTTGGACTTGGTGGATAGAGCGAATTGCAGATGACATCCTCATTGTTGGCTGTGGAGACATGGATGATGAGGCAGACAGCGACCATGACGCAAAGTTAATGGCGTTGATGGCCCGCTGTAGGCAGGTTAAACTAAGACTTGGCCTGAATAAACTGCAGTTCAAAGTCACAAAGATCCATTTCCATGGACACATACTGTCTTCAAATGGCCTGAAAAGGTGAGGGCCATCCTGGAAATGTCACACCCAACAGACGTGAAGGCGGTCCAGCATTTCATTGGCTTTGTGACCAACCTTGCCAAATTCATGTGACACCTCCCTGAGGTTTGTGAGTCATTTTGGAGACTACTGGAGAAGGATGCGACATGGCATTGGCTACCTAAACACGATGCTGCCGTGCAGGAAATAAAGCGTTTAGTCACCATCACGACTCTGTTAAGGTACATGACATCTCAAAGGCAGTCACCATACAAAGTGACTCTAGCCAAAATGAACTTGGGTGCTGTCTCATGCAACAGAGACAACCGGGCGCATTTGCATGAAGGGCACTAAATCTGGTAGAGCCAAACTATGCACAGATCGAAAAAGAATGCCTGAGCATAGTGTTTGCCAGTCAATGCTTTCACTACTACCTGTATGGCCATGAATCGATCATGGCAGAGACAGATCACAAGCCGCTCATTGCCATTTTCAGCAAGCATCTCCTAAGTGCACCTAGGCGACTCCAGACCTTGCTGCTCAGACTCCAGAACTACAACCCCAGAGTTGTGTGCAAGCCTGGACCAAAATGTACATCAGCGACATGCACAGCAAGGCAACAGCAGTGGTCGGGGCTCCTAGTGCAGAACCTCAGTGACACTCAGTTTGTAGCATGCAGCAGGAGCAGTTTGATGTGGAGCATATCAATCAGGCAGATTAGCTGAACGTTACTGATCGACGCCTGCTTCAGATCAGACAGAGACAAATACTTGCAAGCACGAAAAGCTATTGACTTGGCTGGATGGCTTTACCAGAGAGAGGAGACATCTCTTGCTGTTACAGATTACTGGCTATGCAGAGCAGGTTTTATCCCATTGTCTGACAAATTGTCTGACATATCACAAAAATTTACCACATTGTTTATAATCTCTCAATATTCTCCTAATTACTCACTCTGTTAACTCGCTTCTCAAACCTCTTCCCACGACCATTCTTACTCGAAAAAATAAATGTACTGCTTGAAAAGTCGCTTAGATGAAAAGGCCTTAAATAACGCCTCAAACCAAAATAATAAAATTACCCACTAATGTGCGGCTAACACTACTGCAAACCTTATACAATATCAAATACAGTGCACCTTACACAAAATCACAATAATGAATATGGAAAACCACAAAGAAATGCATTAGGTTCTGCTGCAACTTGAGTGCCAAACTCACCAAACCAGAAACCCAACACCAATACTCTTTTGTTTACTTTCTGGACATCACATTGATCTAGGAGGGACTGGCATCTCAATCCCTCACCAAATAAACACAGCCAATTGATATTTTAAGCTTGGAATGCTAAATCATGGGAAGATACCTTAACTGGGAAAATTATGGATGGTGGACATACCCTCATAGTACACCCCACTAATACAGTTTGCACAAGCAGCATTGGGTCGATAGGCCGCAAAGTGATTATGACTGCATGTGAGGACATTTTTTATTTAAAAACAACAACCCTTTTCCAGGTTCCAGTTTCCATGTGCAGTGAACCCTGCTTGCCGGGAACTCGAAAATTGGCCAAGAAAGGAGAACCCATTTGCTGCTTCGACTGCATTCTCTGCACTGCAGGAGAATACTCCAACAGAACTGGTTTGTAACATGCTTAACAGCAACTCGTTTATACTTTGAAATACCATTATCTTCTCCTGGAAAGAAAATGTCGATTCATTTAATCAAAGCACATTTCACACAGATTCTGAAGACTGCCATCGATGTCCAACGGATTTATGGTCCAATGAGCGACACAGTGATTGCATACCAATGGCAAAGGAATTTTTAGCTTTTCCGGATCCTTTGGCAATTATTTTACTGTCATTTGCCATGCTGGGCTTTGGGATTTCAACAGCCATAATGATCTTTATGGTAAAGCATCATAATGTTTCTGGAATTTCTTCAGTGAGTCTTAAACTGCATGTCATGCTACTGATGACCCTGAAAGTTTGTTTCTTGGCGAGTTTATTATTTGTGGGGAAACCAACAGAGTTAATCTGCAAATTCCAAAAAACACTGACCATTCTGTTCATCACAGTTTCTATTTCGTGTGTGATCACAATGACCATTGATGTCTTAAATAACTCTGAAAGTAAGTACGTACACTTTATTTAAGTTATTTAAGTTTACAGTTTAAACTTTATTTATTTAAGTTTACAGTTTATTTTGTGTTTTGTGGGTGTGAGGAAAAAGTCAAGGATCTATTACTATTGGACATTATTTCCATTCAGTTTGTCAAGCCATGATGTGAACAATGAATGGCTTTATACCTTCTTACTGAGTTGTTCAAGTAGTGCTATGTGCTTC
This sequence comes from Myxine glutinosa, assembly GCF_964187855.1. NCBI lineage: Eukaryota > Metazoa > Chordata > Myxini > Myxiniformes > Myxinidae > Myxine > Myxine glutinosa. Next base: position 130,378,946 of record NC_136263.1, read on the forward strand.
ATGTAGTCTTGCTTTCGTGCCATGTGCTTTTCTGTTTCCCCTTCAAATTCTTTGATTATATTAACTGAAATCTCATAAGAATGTTATCTGAGATGGGAAGCGATGTGCTGAGTGTTTCCCTTACAGAATATGTGAAATACCCTGGCAAAAGGACAATTTCCCTCTGAACTCCAACTTTGAATTTTCCAATGCTCGTTGAAGGTTTGGAGTACCTGAACGTTTCTCAAAAGAACCACCACAATTTCGGGACCCAGAGGCTCCTCAAAGAGGGTCCTCACTTTAACTGAACTTCCATCAACATGATGCATTTTATCAGGTGTTCTCTTTTGATAAACTATATTATGGGGACAGCCGACTTTGACAATGTCAAGAGTCGTGTTGGTCTTCATTAGCAGACAATTTTCACAAAAGGCTTTTTATTAACTGAAAGTAGACAAAGACAAAGTGAGCAAAGACAAAGTCGACAAAGGTGTCTGAACTCTTTTGAGAACTCTAAGTTGATAAAATATGTCATTATACATCAGAGAGAAAGGGCGTAACCAAGGAACACTCTTCTATGAACACTTAATTGATGCAGAATCTCAGCCAGTTTCCATCATCCACTTGACTATATTAGTTGTATTTCTTATCACTATCAACATCCGCTCCCTTTGGTAGCAACGTGGGGGAGAGGGGTGGGGAGTGGGAGGGTGGGGGAGAGAGGGAGGATGGGGGATTGTGGGGGAGGTGGGGCAAATATATTTTGCATCGTGGCTCATAATCACCCATCTCTACAGCAGGGTGGAGGAAACCACTTGCACTGTGGCACGTGTGTAGGTGAAGGTCTTAAGTCATCTCGGATGGGGATTGGGAATGTTAGCAGTGTTGGGGGAGGGTGTTGTCAACCTGAAAATTGGTCGTACCAACACGTGTACAAAATTTGGTGATCATCCCAGCCCTGTTTTTTCAATGATTTTCAGACATACATACAGTCACGTGAAAAGGTAAGTACACCCCATGTAAAGTTTTGACTTTTTCAACATATTTCAACATACAGCTATTTGATCTTCATTTCAACAATATTGATAGATAAAGGTGATATAATATAACAAATATCATGAAACATTTACATTTTGTAGTCCATTGTATATTTTAAATAAACATAAATACAAAATCCGCATGTGGAAAAAGTAAGTACACCCTTGGCTCCAATAGGTGGTATTGCCCCCTTTGCCAGAAACAACCTCAAGTAGGCGTTTCTTATAACTGTCTACCAGTCTCTGACATCGACTGGGAGAAATTTTTGCCCACTCCTCCATGCAGAATTATTTCAGCTGTGCGATGTTTGAGGGGTTTCTTGCATGCACAGCTCGTTTCAAATCCCCCCACAACATCTCGATGGGATTTAGATCCGGGCTTTGACTTGGCCATTCCAGAACCCTCCATTTCTTTCTTTTCAGCCATTCCTTGGTGGATTTACTGGTATGCTTAGGGTCATTGTCATGTTGCAAGGTCCACCTTCGGTTGAGCTTCAACTCTCCGACAGATGGCCTCACATTATCCTCAAGCACCCTCTGGTACAATGAAGAATTCATCGTGGATTCTATGATGGTGAGCTGCCCAGGCCTTGATGCAGCAAAGCTGCCCCAAACCATAATATTTCCACCACCATGCTTTACAGTTGGTATCAGGTTCTTGTGGTCAAATGCTGTCTTTGGTTTTCACCAAACATGTCTTCGGGTACTGTGGCCAAATAGGTCTTCCTTTGACTCATCTGTCCAGAGCACATTGTTCCAGAAGTGCTGGTCTTTGCCGAGGTGTTCATTGGCAAACTTTAGTCTTGCCCTGATGTTCTTTCTGGACAGCAGAGTTTTCCTCCTGGCACACCTCCCATGTAGATCAAATTTGTGCAGCCTCTTTCTAATGGTGGAGTCATGCACTTTGACATCAACAGTGGCAAGAGCTACCTGTAGGTCCCGTGATGACATTCTGGGGTTCTTAGAGACTTCTTTCAGCATCTTGCGGTCTGCTCTCGGGCTGAACTTACTGGGGCGGCCTGGCCTGAACAAGTTGGCAGTTGTTTGGAATCTTCTCCACTTGTAGGTGATCTTCCGGACCGTCGAATGATTGATTTCAAATTGTTTGAAGATCTTTTTAAATCCCTTCCCAGACTCGGAGGCATCTATAACATTCTTTCTGAAGGCCTCAGATAGCTCTTTTGATCTAGGCATGGTGACGCCGCACACTTCAACAACAAAGAGCAAACCAAACTACATGTCTGAGGTTTAAATAAGACAGGTTCCTCCAAGATACTCTCTAACGATGTTCGAATCATTTGCACCTGAGCTGGTGCACCTGATTCTAATTTTAGGTATATAATATATAATTTTTTTTAGGTATATAATTTTAGATTTATAATAAAGTAGTAGTGATAAATGTCGGGGTGTTCTTACTTTTTCCACATGTGAAATTTGCATTTATGTTTATTTAAATTATACAATGGACTACAAAATGTAAATGTTTCATGATATTTGTTATATTATATCACCTTTATCTATCAATATTGTTGAAATGAAGATCAAATAGCTGTATGTTGAAATATGTTGAAAAAGTCAAAACTTTACATGGGGTGTACTTACTTTTTCACGTGGCTGTACATACATTAACTACTTACATATACACTCAAAGTAATGGGATAAGTAGGCATTACCTTTCATGGAGCTACAAAGGCTGAAACAAATTTTTCCAAAATCCAACTTTTTTTTTCAACATTTTACGAATTTTTTTTTTTTGCCAAAAACACTCCCCAGCACTCATTGATTAACCTCTGAAAGTTTGACGAAGATACGTTCAGTCATCTGAGAAAAATGGCGACACAGACAAACAGCTCTCTTCTATTATGGAGAGTAGGATAACACGATGAACACGTATACAAAAATAAAAACTATATTATCATACTTTGACAAAATATAGTTTTGTTTTTTACCTCTGACAATTGATAATCACGAAAAACATGAGGCGATTCCAAGCTTTCAAAGATGTAGCAGATTCTTATGGGCTTTCAGTTGACGATATCAACCATTTCATCCAACACATCAATTGCACCAGCCACCTCTCCTCTTATCTGTTTCTTTATGATTGTATCATATGTTCAATTTTTGACCAGAAATGATCAGTTTATGGTGTGCTTGCTTTGAGCTGTAATGTTTATACTAGCCTATTTGTTCATACTTTTTTTTACTGTCGTGCTTAAATGTTTCATTTATTCAACTAAATTGCGATAAAGGTGATTGTTGAAGCATCACCAATTCGTTTCAGAAAAATTAATGGCAAAGAGAATTTTTGTTCTTTTACAGTGAGAATGGCATTTATTACAACAATAACACGATTGCCAAACTACACAATCATAATGTTTTGTGCTTTTCCTCAAATTGTTATTTGTGCAGCATGGGTATTTGTTGGAAAGCCTCGAGTTATCAAAAATTTGGAGGCTCGTGTTGGAACAATAGTTTTGGAATGCGCTGCAGCGTCAATAATTTGGCCGACAAGTGCTTTGGCCTACATTGGACTTCTCGTTGCTTTCTTCGTGTTCCTCAATTTCAAAGCCAGAAAAAATCCATCAGCAAGTAACGAGCTAAAGCTTTTTCGTTATAACTTCATCTTCAACATAATGGTTTTAGTTGCTTTTGTGCCTGCTTACAACAGCACCCAAGGAAGATTTAATTTTGCTACAGAAATATTTTCCATCATTGCTATCGTGTATGGATACCTTGCTTGTATTTTCCTGCCAAAATGTTACTTTATTTTTGTTGAGAGAACAGCACGTTTGTGATGTGTGCTTTAAAGTATCCTATTCAAAATATTCAAAGATATATCTACAATTTTCGATTTCAGTCGTGTGTCCATCATTCTGAATGCTTTGCAGAGACATTTACGTATCTGCTTGAAATAAATCTATAATAATAAACGGCAGTGTGTGTCTTTCATTGGTATCTTAGTCCGGCAGCTAAGCTAAATATAGCATAACAATTGTGCATTTTGTGAGGAAAGCACCAAATTTGGCACACTAGTAGACTATCGTATTATGAAAAGATCTGGATATTGGGCCATCTCAGATTCAGAGATTTGATTTTTGCAAGATTTGCAGATTTTGCAGATTTGCAAGCTGAGATTGCAACGCCAGGGACGGCCGACTCCTTCCTGCGAGCTGCCCACGTCACCCGCATAAGAAGAGCTCATCAAATCACTGCAGCGGCACTGCACATCCTGCAACACCGTGTGTATGAACGCCACTGTATGACATATGCTGATGATGCAGAAGACCTGCCTGAGTTCGAAGACTGGTGTCACCAGAGAGGAGAAGACATTCCCAACTTTCAGTACTGGGCAACTGTGCTGGAACTAGAGATGTTGGTACTGGTCTACGTGCGTTCTCTGCGGCAGGCTTCATTCACGATGTACCTTGATGCCCTGACGGAAATGGTCCCATGGTTCCATGCCTTAGACCACACACATTATGCCAGGTGGGTCCCTGTTCACCTGAGGGACATGGTTGCACTCCCAATGAAGCACCCAGATGTAGCCAGAGAATTCAGGGCTGGCAACTTCACTGTACAGAAGACGAAGAAGGTGTTCTCTTCGATCCCAATCGAATCGAAATCTTGCAAAAATAAAATCTCTGAATCTGAGATGGCCCAATATCCAGATCTTTTCATAATATGATAGTCTACTAGTGTGCCAAATTTGGTGCTTTCCTCACAAAATGCACAATTGTTATGCTAAGTTGCCCCACTATCTCATAATGTGGGGTTCAGAAGGTAGAATGGAGACCACCCATGTCTCAAGGTATCCACCTTCGTGTGTGTGTGCAGTAGCGTAGTGATGGAGGGCAGGGGGTGGGGGGGGGGGGACATGGGGCGACCGCACCAGTCACGAAGTGGATGGGGTGCGCCAAATGACACCCTAAAAAAAACGTTTTCATGCTCATTGTATATAAATTTATATACAAAACATTTATATCCATACAAAACAAAATAACAAAAACAATGATGACATTATAACAAAAACGACATTTATAAATACATTTATATTTATAAATAACAAAGGTTTCACCCATATTTATGGAGATTTATAATAAACTAGAGGAGGTAATGAAAGATGTAAAAGTATCAAAAAAGAAAACTCTTTTTAGTGTAGCTACCGAAAAGGAAGATAAAACTATTGGCTCGAAACACGGTGAAATTTATTTATTCTTCAATAACCCCAAAGATGTTAATGTTGATGAAATGAAAGATGTTAATATATCAGGAGAGATGTCATTTCGTTCAGTCGTCGCTAAGAACCATTTTAAAATTACCTTCAATATAAAAAATATTGTAGTTGAATCTGTTTATGAAAAAAAGTATATGGATATAGACGGTCATGTTTTTTCTTCTAATTAAATATGAGTCATTATTCAAGTGAAGATTTTGTTGATTTTAAAAGTGATGATAGTGGTAGTGAGACTTTGTCTTCACAAGACAGTTATGATACTGAGAGTTTCTGTTCTAACGATAGCTATGACAGTAGTTTTATAGATGATGATGATTATTAAAGCACCGATTACAGTGAAGATGATTTTTAGTTTAAGTCGACTTCTCTCTATATTATAAAAGAAAGTTTTTGTTTGTTTATCTGTGCAAGATAATCTCCTGAACGGTGAAAGACAGGAGGAAACCTCCAATAAAAGGAATGTCGGGACGGGCCCCAGGAAGGTTTTAGGCTAGGTGGCGAGACCGGTCAAGGCCGAATCGGCTGGGCTGGGCCCATTTAACAGTTAAAAGCTGAGCTGAATTATAGCAGTCAATCTTCTACGGCCGTGGGTAAAAGCTGAATTATAGTAATAAGTTCATTCAAAAAGAACTAAAAATGTCGGGACAGGCCCAGGGGAGGTTATAGGCGAGGTGGCGAGGCCGGTCGAGGCCGCATCGGCCGGGCCGGGCCGGCCCCATTTCGCAATTAAAAGCTGACCTGAATTATAGTAGTCAATCTTCTACGGCCACGAGTAAAAGCTGAATTATGGTAGTAAATTCACTCAAAAAGAACTAAAAATGTCGGGATGGGCCCCGGGAAGGTTATAGGCTAGGTGGCGAGGCCGGTCGAGGCCGAATCGGCTGGTCTGGGCCCATTTAACAGTTAAAAGCTGAGCTGAATTATAGCAGTCAATCTTCTACGGCCATGAGTAAAAGCTGAATTATAGTAATAAGTTCATTCAAAAAGAACTAAAAATGTCGGGACGGGCCCAGGGGAGGTTATAGGCGAGGTGGCAAGGCCGGGCGAGGCCGCATCGGCCGGGCTGGGCCCATTTCGCATTTAAAAGCTGAGCTGAATTCTAGTAGTAAATCTTCTACGGCCATGAGTAAAAGCTGAATTATAGCAGTAAATTCATTCAAAAAGAACCCAGGCAACGCCAGGTGCTTCCGTCCAGTTTACTATATAAATATGATAAATCCAAACGACATACCAGATATTGAGCCTCTTGAATTCTCTGGTTCTCCATATGATAAATTGGAGAATTGTCTGGCTTTTGATAGAGTGGGATTAAATACAGAGTCAAAAGCCCATAAACAATGTTTATTCTGTGATGATCTTTTAATTAATGATGATAAAAAAATATAAAAAGAAATATAACTCTTTTAAATTCGAACCAAAAATGAATTACTTTACAATATTAATAAGAGAGATGAATGTTAAGTATTATGATGATAAAAACCACCTTTAGAGGCCATTTTTCCCTGCAAAGCAGGGGTTGGCCTTTTTCGGGAACCGTGGTTGTTGTTGTTTTTCGGTCCCCTTTTTGAAGCAATGTTTTACGGCCGGATGCCCTTCCTGATGCCAACCCTTTTTGCCGCCTTTAACGACAAACAGTATTATGATGTTACAGTATTAAACTTAAATAGTATATTAAACAGTATTAAACAGTTAAGTATTATGATGATAATACACAATTTCTTACAAGGAAAGAGACTATTTGTATTAAGGAAATGTTTAATTTTTAATGGAAATGAGTTTAATTATATTTATAATTCAAAATAATTTTAATGGAAATGTTAATGCAAGATACTATATAAATATAATAATGGATTATCTTGAAATTAAACCTGAACTCAGGATAAAATATAGAGTTTCTAAAAAAGCTCATAAAAAATTAGATGACTTTTTTTCCAAATATATAAATGAATGATTTTTTACCCGTTTGGGAAAAGAAGATAAAATTTAACAACCATAAAAATCTCCCAAATTCATTAAGATGTCTAATATTTGGTTCAAGCAGATGTGGAAAAACCTGTTTGCTTTTAAAGATGCTCCTTACCCCCAACTTTTTAGATTATGATTATTTAATAATTTCCACAAAGTCTTTTCACAAAGAGTATCAACTACTATCACAAGGTTTTAATGCAGGCCTTCAAAAAGAAGATATAATCGGTTTATTTAAACTTCAAAAAAACTAAATGATTATAACATTGAAGATATATTACAAATCTTTTGTGGTACACAGAAATCAAAACCAAAACCAAAACCCATGACTTGTATTCTCAGTGATAATACAGATGATATACCTTCACCCCAAGATTTAGATAAATCAAAAAAGAACCTTGTTATCTTTGATGATTGTGTTAATGAGAGAAACCAAACAGTTATGGATAGCTACTCCACAAGAGGGAGACATTCTTCTTGTAATTGTATTTATCTCAGTCAATCATACTTTCAACTTCCTCGTCGCTCAATGAGAAACAATGCCTATACTTTAATTTTATTCAAGTTAAATTCAATAGATGTAAATAATTTTTGGAGAGACAATTGTTCTTCGTCATGTAGTAAAAAAGAATTTGAGGCTCATGTGAAACACACGATTGGAAAATATAAATATATTGTTGTTAAGCAAGATCATATTTTAAGTGATATTTTAAAATAAATAAATGAATGCTGAAGAAAGAGCAAGAAGGTTTAAGGAACATCAGGAGTTAGTTTCAAAAGTTGTAAAGCAACAGGAAGGCATAAAAAAGAAATGCAGACAGAAGCTAACGGGTGAAGAAGCATTTGAAAGAAAACAAGGGAAATTCTTTGAACCACTTTTAAAAACTTCCCAACAAAGAGAACAACCCTCTACAATTCCCATGATGGAATGTACTCCTGGAAATCTTCAAATGCTCAAAGATTTCAATCAAATGACGGAGCAAGAACTTGAAAATATAGCAGAATTAGAATATGATGATGAAGGATTATTCCGACAATTTGAGGAGGTAAATCAACCTCCCAATTATAATGTGGAAGCTCTTCAAAACAATGAATATTCAACGGTTTCAAAAACCAGAGCAGGTCTCATTCCAACAGAAGAACCAGCACAGTTCTATCTTGTTAAAGAAAAGGTATTGATATTTAATTATAAATTGATGTTCTTAAGTTCTACCCGACCACCTATTAAATTAACATACAGATTAATGTTTCTTCTCACAAAAGATGCATACTATAGTTCAAGTTATTTTGATGAGCCGTTGAATACACAAAGTGAAGATGATCGGGTATATATTGATTAACTAAAGTCGCTTGATTGTGGAGTTTCTGTTGCTGGTAAAAGTAAGAAGAATGAAAAGGAAAAACATATTATTGATGCTTTAAGCAAGCTTGGTTTAGCCTTGGGTTCGGGTGTTCGCTTTCTTCCAAATGACCCATCACAATTAGTTAATAGGCTAATATTGCTGTTAGGTAGTAAGAAGGCTGGGAACAACAATTGTTTTAATGAAGCCTCAGCCATTTTAGACCAGTTGATGAATTGAGACCATGTCAATACAAAGATATTTTATTTCATATTATATAAGATAAGAAGTACAATTCTTAGTATTAATTTCAACGAGTGATTACACAGCTTAATTCCCTTACCCACTACAACTTGACCCCACAAAAGAATATGAGGCATCTTTATTATCAATGGAAACTTATAATACCTTGTTTAATATCACAGAGAAAAACAACAAGTTTAGTTATAATCCAGGATGTGGATATAAAACTATAACAGTTTCACCCGGAGTTTACGAGATTTCTCAAATATCTTCTGAAATTGCCCGTCTTATGAAAGTGTTACGTGGTCCCCTCGGTGAATACCTGGTCTCGGTGACCCCCGGACCGTGAGAGGAACTTCGCCAGAAAGCTGTATTATATATGCGCTTTCGCCACGCAATCCATATGAATTTCACCCAAGAGACAACTGATGTTCAAGGATATATTTCAATGGTAATGATACCATACAATTTCAACGATACAACCACGGAGATTTTCCCCGAGCAATCAACAATACACAACCATCAACAATTCCCAACCCACAATCAATTCCCTATGATTAAGATGGCCATCTTATATACGTGTGTCCCGGTGAGTACTCACGACCCCCTTTTGGTCTCGGTCCCGCACAATGTCTCTGGGCCCCTCCTGACCAAGATGATGGTCGGCGTCGCCGCACTCGGGCGGTTGAACGAACCCCGGGTGGACGTGTTTCCACCGGGCAGGTATCGTACCCGGCACCCCGGCTACAGCCCCTCGCGGCCACGCGAAGCGGGGACGGGAAAGCAAGCCAAAAGCCCCACGCCGCTTGCCAGGCGTGTTAGGCCCCAACGGGCGACCCGTACGCGTCTTTTTAGACGGGGTCGCGAACGGCGCCAAACGCTGGGTCGGTGCACGGCCACACGACAGTTTGACGTCCACCGGGCAGGTATCCGTCCCGGTAACTCCTCTCGCCAGACAGGCTCGGGAACGCCGCCTTTCCACACGGCTCAATCAATCCCACCTTTCGTCGGTGCGGGGCGAGGAAAAAGAATACTCGACCTTTTCTTCCTCGTGTCTTTTTCCTTCCGTTTCCGGTCACTTCCGTTTCCGGCCACTTTTTCAGAAGGGCTCCTGACCCTCCAACCACAACAACTACACAACAACTTAATATACTACACACGGATAAGCAAAGACCTGAATGGTAATTCACATACATTCACATAAATATGTAACACTCCCCCCCTTCAAGAAAGAAAGTTTGAACCCAGCGAAAACTTTCTTTGCCGGCCAATTTGGAGAAACAAACCAGATAACTCAACCCCCCCACATTATCAGTTCCCCCCGGGCACAGTTATCACTTAAAAATAAAGCAACCAAAATTTCACCACAACCCCTCCAGATTACTCACTCTGGACTAAGCACCAGCAACGACATTGTCCCTGCCAAATCAAACTCCATCTCATGACCCTCTGACTTTGACCGTCAGTTTCTTGTGAATGAAGGTTAAGGGGTTGATCAAAGATCCAAAGTTAAGCCACTCGATAGCACTTTTTCCGGGAGGCCAAGCCGAGTATTCACTACATGGATGCCTTTAGGAACGTGAAGTTCACGGTTAGTCCGTGCAGGAAAGTTCTCTACATGGGCGCCTTGAGGAACGTGGAGTTCACGGTTAGTCCGTGCATGAAAGTTCACTACATGGACGCCTTTAGGAACGGCGTTCACGGTTAATCCGTGTAGGAATCTTGGCTCGGCGGCTCCGCCGCATTCAGTGCTTCAACTTCTCAGAACTTCCCTAATAATTAAGGTGGGACCACTTGTCCCTGTAGTCCCATGAATAGCAGTCTCCTTCTCGGCCACTACTTTGCCAATCCTTCCTTCGGGAGCGGCCGTAACTCAGGGAGCCTCCATAATGATATTGATTGCGGCCACCACCAAAACTACCGCCCAGTTGTCCTCTCCTGTAGACCTCTCGACGCCTACGAAAGGCCTTCCCTACTGTTATGGTCCGACCCTCCAAATCCTTGCCATTCCAATTCTTCTCTGCCTCTCTGGCGTCTTTTGTGCTGGCAAACGTGACAAAGCCGAACCCTCTTGACTGTTGCGTTTCCCAGTCTCTTACCAACCGCACTTCCACCAGCGGCCCATATCTGTTGAAGACAGAGGTCAGAACTTCTTCCTCTGTTTTGAAGTTCAGTCCCCCTACAAATAACTTGGCACTTTTGTCGCCATCCCGAGCTGGTGTGGCGTTATTTTCCCTGCTGGGCTCTTTACCAACCCTCAGGTTACCATAAACTTGACCCCCGGCCAAATCATTCCCGATAACCACAGATACACCCTCTACAGGAAGCGTGGCTTGTAAACCGACGGTGACCGGTCCTGACACCAAATCGGACTCCAAATGGATGACATGAAGGGGAGCACTAACACCGCCCCCGATCCCCTGTAAACGAACACTATCCCCCGTTGCCGTCTCCTCGGACCATGGCAAAATGCCTTCAAGCATTAAAGATTGATGTGCCCCTGTGTCCCTCAATATCCTAACCGGTTTCCGGTTAGTCGAGGCTCCATCCCGTGACACAAACCCCTCTGAAATAAATGGTTGGTAACCCTTTTGATGGCGATTTCTCACAATGGCCATTGCGTTTGGAGTCGTAGTAGTCGGACTCCGCTCTGGGTCTTCGCTTTTCATGCGGTAACAACTGGACATCAAGTGTCCAGGTTTCTTGCAAAAAGCGCAAGTAGGCCCGGAGGAAAAACTCGTGGTCTGCCTCGGGCCCCCCGAACTATAAGTTTGTCTTGGGCCCGCATCCCTCTGATTTCGAACAGGTGGGGTATCATAGTTGTCCCCATAATCATCTCGAGGCCGCCGCCATGTATGGTCGTTCTCCGCACCTGCTGTTCCATAACTCCCCTGCTGAAGTCTAGGCGAGGAGTTAGGTTTGTGGACCCCTATTCGGTGGGTTAAGGCATAATCATCTGCCATGGTGGCTGCGTCCCACAACTTTGGTACTTTCTTTTCCTGCAGGTACACTTTGATGTCCTCGTGGACACACTGCTGGAATTCCTCCACCAGGATCAAGTCCCGCAATGTCTCGAAGTCTTTCCCGACTCCTTTTGACTCACACCACCGATCAAACATGTTTTCTTTCACTCTGGCAAACTCCACATGGGTCTCACTCTCCCTCTTCCTGGCATTCCTGAATTTTTGCCTGTAAGCTTCCGGAACCAACTCATACGCTTTGAGGATGTGCGTCTTCAGTACCTCATAATCTGCACATTGGTCCATTGGTAGCGCCGAATAAATTTCCTGAGCTTTCCCCACCAGCACACTTTGCACGAGTATGGTCCAGGCCTCCTCCGGCCAGTTTAATTGTCGAGCCACTTTCTCAAAGTGTGGAAAAAATTTCGCGACTTCTTTTTCACTGAACGGTGGAACCAGCCTCACATGTCTGCCCACATCCCAGGTTTTCTGGTTAGGTGTCGACCCCGTCAGCAAGGGTGGTGCCTCTCCCCGTTCTCTCATTAACTCCAGCTCCTTGAATTTGATTTCTTGCTGAAGCTCCATGTCACGTTCCTTTAATTCCCTTTCCGCTTTTCTCTCCTCTGCTTCGAGGTCCCTTGCAGCTCTCCTCTCCTCCGCTTTTCTCCCTTCTAACCTTTCCTGGAGTTCTCTTTCCACTCTCCTTTCCTCTGCTTGTTTCTCTTCTCTCCTCTCTTCTGCTTTCCTTTCTGCTTCTGCTCTTTCCTTTTCTGCTTTCCTTTCTTCTTCTGCTAACCTTTCCTGGAGTTCTCGTTCCACTCTCCTTTCCTCTGCTTGTTTCTCTTCCCTCCTCTCTTCTGCTTTCCTTTCTTCTTCTGCTCTTTCCTTTTCTGCTTTCCTTTCTTCTTCTACTCTTTCCTTTTCTGCTTTCCTTTCTTCTTCTTTAATCCGTTCCTGGCTCCGTAATTGCAACTCCAGTTTCCGGAGCTCAACGTCTTCTGGTTCTTCGGGTAGCCACTCCCAGGCTAACTCGTCCCATGTTCCTAATCCCACCATAGATTGTATCACCGTGGCCTGCAACTCTGCCTTCCTCAAATTAGTTCGGACCTCCAAGTTAAAATGTTTGGCCAATTTCAAGAGGTCCGACTTTAGCAACGCTCGGAACTGTGCCTCACTCGGGGTTACCACAAAGTTCTGTGCCACAAACGCCATGGTGCCTATCGTTAACACCTGTTAACCTTCACCCAAGACTTTACCCCAATTTCTCAAATTTTTTTTTACCAATTAATAATTAATTAATAAATTTTAATTAATAAAAAATTATTATTTTATTATGTTATACAATTTTAAATCCCGGACGTAGACCCAATTGCGAAACCGCAAATCGTAATTTGGACGAGCCCCCAATTCTGTTACGTGGTCCCCTCGGTGAATACCTGGTCTCGGTGACCCCCGGACCGTGAGAGGAACTTCGCCAGAAAGCTGTATTATATATGCGCTTTCGCCACGCAATCCATATGAATTTCACCCAAGAGACAACTGATGTTCAAGGATATATTTCAATGGTAATGATACCATACAATTTCAACGATACAACCACGGAGATTTTCCCCGAGCAATCAACAATACACAACCATCAACAATTCCCAACCCACAATCAATTCCCTATGATTAAGATGGCCATCTTATATACGTGTGTCCCGGTGAGTACTCACGACCCCCTTTTGGTCTCGGTCCCGCACAATGTCTCTGGGCCCCTCCTGACCAAGATGATGGTCGGCGTCGCCGCACTCGGGCGGTTGAACGAACCCCGGGTGGACGTGTTTCCACCGGGCAGGTATCGTACCCGGCACCCCGGCTACAGCCCCTCGCGGCCACGCGAAGCGGGGACGGGAAAGCAAGCCAAAAGCCCCACGCCGCTTGCCAGGCGTGTTAGGCCCCAACGGGCGACCCGTACGCGTCTTTTTAGACGGGGTCGCGAACGGCGCCAAACGCTGGGTCGGTGCACGGCCACACGACAGTTTGACGTCCACCGGGCAGGTATCCGTCCCGGTAACTCCTCTCGCCAGACAGGCTCGGGAACGCCGCCTTTCCACACGGCTCAATAGTAGGTGATAAATGTTGCTTCTGGGACACCTCCGTTTAACATGGGAAATCCCTATCTAATGTCATTTACCCCCTGTCTTTAAAAAAAATCATAAACACCTCTCTTTCTCCCTCTATGAACCTATAATCCTTCTCACCTTATGAACCTATGATCCTTCTCGCCTTATGAACCTATGATTTTCTTCCTTTATGAACCTATAATCCTTCTAGCCTTATGAACCTATGATTTTCTTCCTTTATGAACCTATAATCCTTCTAGCCTTATGAACCTATGATCATTCTCACTTCCATGTAATTTTTACCCTATTCCCCCCACTAGCCCCTTAATGTAGTTCCTTAGACCACTCTACTAATGAGCCTATAAATATATTATCTCTTTCTAACTTTTTTAAGAGTTCCATTCTCCTATATAACTCATCCCCATCAAGTATATTTATAAAGTATACAGGTTCCTTAACCTTTTGTTGTGAAAGTATAAAGTGGTATGTTTCACGTAGGGTTCTTGTTTGACCTCCTCCTCTCCCACATACCATTTTAAAATTATAATATTTATTATCCGATTGATAACCATTAAAGTTCTCACTCCACTCTAATATATTTTTCTTCCCGCCCTCCATTACCCCACTTAACAAATGAATACGTTTATCCGTCTTGAGAACCTTCTGACCAGTGATTCTCTCAACCTCTTGAATCTGATATTTTTCACATTCGTTATGTTTTCCATTTATATACCAAGGTTGATTACACCTCCACTCTTTAGTCTGGTTGATACTTGGTTCTATCATTTATATAATAGTAAAAAAGGTGGCGGTAGCCCGTTAAAATCCCTAACCCCCCTTTTTAACTTATCACTTATATATATATATCTTATCACTTATATATATATCTTATCACTTATATATCTTATCACATATATCTTATCACTTATATCTTATCACTTATATATCTTATCACTTATATATCTTATCACTTATATACTTATATAACCATAAGGGAGACTATCAATTCCATTTTCTAAAATAAACCTCTTATCATCAAAAGCCCCCAATGCTTTCTTATTCACCTCTTCTGAATATAATTGATGTTTATAACTTCTTATTCCATTAATCTTTCTAAACTCTTCTTTCTTTGTTGTTAAACAGTTATAATAATCCTTAAAGTTTATTGTTTCTTTAATGACATTTTTCTTTATACCTTTTAACTTCTTATCAGTCTTTTCAACGTTATTCACAATGTATTTATAAGCATAAGCCTTCGACCTCAATCCCACAAATTCACTCATAACATTTCCTCCCAATTCATCCTTGAACTTTCCAATCACCTTTTTATTTTTAGAAGAGAACAACTCACTCTCTGGACTGTAATTACTTGTATCATAGATATTAATGTCCTTTTTCATGTCTGAATAAACATCATCAGTATTAATTTTCAAAATAAAACTATCAGTATCCATATACAACAATGACACATTATCCTTATACTTTGATTTTAGATTAATATAAAAGTAATCATACATTAATGACTTTGACAAGTCAAGAATTGATGTTCCAATGTAAATAGGTTTGTCCATTTCAATACTCTCTTTAACCAAATGGATCGCACAAAAGTTCTCAGTAAAGACCTCAGCTCTAGTAAAACTCGGTCTATTAATTAATTTTGATGCTTGTTCCCAAGATGTTGCTAGTCTGATATTTTGTCTTTTCCTCACATTCTCCATGGTCTTACCAAAGACCGCATTATTCATCAATTTATAAAAGTCTTTCTCAAAATCTGTTTTTGACTCTGTTCTTCTTTGTGTATTAAAATCAATGTACCCCTTTAACCAATGACTTTGATTGAACTTTAGAACCCTGTGGATCTTCTCTACTCTTAGACCTTTTGATAAATATTGTCGCAAATTTCTTTGGTGTAGTACATAATTTTTCTTGTTATATAATGTAGTAAGTAATTTTTCTGTTGATTCACCTATATCAAACGATCGTTGATAATCACTCAACCATTCTTTCTTTGGACTTTCTTTCTCACAAGCAAATGGAAGATCTTTATGTTTGATATGAAGTTCTTCAGGATATTTTAAATCGACCTCAAAATAATAACCAACCTTTGAATCATCCAATTGTTTTTGTGTAGAGATACATACATCTTGTAAAACCTTTGTGTAGTCTTTTTCCTTTACCCATCTTAGTTTCCCATAAGGAAGAGCTTGAGACATTGCCCAGCCATACAAGTTGTTTGCGTCATAGTACATCAAGTAAGAACTCTCTTTCGTTGAATCATAATTTGGAAGATATTTGTTATTTGCTTTTGCGTATCTGCTCGAGCATACTTGTGAAATTCCACCTCTTTTTGCCTTTTCAATCATCAAAAGCATATCGACATCGGTTATCAAATCCAAATCTTGTTTTGTCATTTTCAACATCGCGCTCCAAGCCAATCCAGGTGCTGTGTAGTAGTGAGCAGGATCCAATCCATATCCAGTGCGACAAACAGATCTAAAGGCTTCAAATACATCGGCCAATAAAAGCACATCAGTTTTGAGATACAAATCGTGATACTCACCAAGATTCTTGATGTTATATTTTTCCCAAACATTTTGTGCGTGTACATAATCTTTATCAGATATATGACTGTTGTTTAATTTGTTATCGAAATTTTCTTTTAAAGGAAGTTGTGTTTCATTGAATCTCTCAAATGAGTCCATATAGTCATAGGGGTAAATTCCCTTTTGTGTTAGAAAATCTTTATCTGAAAAATACTCTGAAAGACATGGAAACTCTTTTAGATTTTGAACCAAGTTAGCCAATGGACTTGCCATGAATTTAAATGTATCAAGAAATCTGATATGAGTAATAGGAGATGTGTGAATTGTTTTTGTGAATGAAATGTATTTCTGATCTGTGTTAGGAATTGCTGAAATGTGTCCAGATGTCTTTGAAAGTTCATTAATAAATAGATGCGTATCATAATGAGCATTGTTATGAAGAAAGACAGGAATGAAAGAGGGGAGTTGATAATTAATATTACAACTTTGATGAGCTGGACCTCTATATTTACCAGTGAGATGACAATGATCTCTAACCTTTAGACCTTCACCAATTTTTTCCTCACAAATATGACAAACATTGTTTTTTCTAAATTCCCTTTTCTGTTCACTCGTCAAGGACATTGGTTTATTAGTTTCTCTCATTATCTTGGTTAATCGGACACAGTCTTTTTCTAGTCGTTTCACAAACTCATCTGGGGTATTTGAGCCTCTATACTCCTCTAACTTGTTATATTTATCACCAACGGATGATTTGATATAATAACAAAAACCGCAAGGAGTATGTTTTTGATATTTATTTGTGTATGAATCTTTTGGATCTGGAGAAGCAGTATCTATTTTTTCTAGAATACTTTCAAAATCAGCATATATAACAAATGGATGTTTGATCTTTTTCTTTTCATCTTTGAATGTGATATTTGAGCCTTCTTTAGGCATATTGATTACCGTTGATTTATGTTCACCACAATAATTTGAATGTTTATCTAATCTTTCTTGTGTATGGAAGAAGTTAAGACAACGCAAACAAATATATATTTTATTTGTTCTTTTACATACTTGTGGTTTTATTAATTTAGCAATATCTTTAATGTATGTATAATGTGAATTTTCCTCTGAATTAAAATATAGAAGATTAATATGAGTTTGTTTACAATTGTCAGAAAGCTTTAAAACCTGAATGCTGTTTGTTTCTGTTAGACCATAAACATTAACTGATAAATTATTTATCTTTTCAAATTTAGGAATATCATTTAAAGCCATCGGAAACTTTAGATCTTTCGTATTTAATGTATTCTCATATTTTTTATAATGAGATACTCTTTCATCATGAAAATGTGGAGGATGTAAGTGTGCTAGAATAGACCAGAGAAAACATTTATTGTCTTTATTTTTGATATTGATAACTGCTTTTCTATTTTTGATAACACTGGGTAAATCAATGTAGGAAGAAGCTTTTAGAGGATCTGATTTAAGAATATGAATGTCTATGTAAATAATTTTTCCTATATTGAATCCACTTCCTACGATTGAATTATCCACATCTTGCTCTTGTTTAATAAGTTCATCATAGACTCCTGATGTTTTAAAATCTTGATATGAAGATATAAAGTGTGGCTCAGTTCTCATGTATGGTGTATCTATAACTCCTTCGTCCTTTGTCATTTCTAATTTTACTCCCATATAAAATTTAAGTGGTTTCATTTCTTTTAGTGTTTTTTCAATCAACGTTTGAACAGCAGGTTTAACTATTTCTACAGCATCAACTATAGACTCTGGTTCAGGAGGTTTGAAGTTAAAGACTCTTATTTTAATATGTTCTTTGAATGCGCCATCAGAGTTTTTAGTTGTGATAAAATTTGATAAATGTAGAATTGTTTTAAGATTTCGAAGCCTTTCTTGAGGATATTTTTATTACATGCAGAACAGTGTTTTGTTTCCTTCTGAATAGGAGATAGTAGGTGAAGTAGATTAAATGTGTGTTTGTTAGTTTTAAGGTGTCTTTTGTAGTGTTTATATTCTTGTTCACAAACATCACAATACGTTGCTTTGATCATATTTATTTATATAGTAAAATTATACTTAAAACAAAGTGCCTTTTTAGAGGCTTTTTAAAAGATGAAACTGTGCTTAAAGTAAAACACCTTTGAGCTTTTCAACTCGTTTTATGTATATAACTTTACTTAAAGTAAAACACCTTTGAGCTTTTCAACTCGTTTTATGTATATAACTTTACTTAAAGTAAAACACCTTTGAGCTTTTCAACTCGTTTTATGTATATAGCTTTACTTAAAGTAAAACACCTTTGAGCTTTTCAACTCGTTTTATGTATATAACTTTACTTAAAGTAAAGCGTCTATGTATTAGCCAGAAAGTTTAGATACTCTAGTTCATCAATTTCAATTTCACTATCTGAGTCATCAATAAAGCTACTCTCATAACTATCATTTGAACACAAACTATTAGTATCATAACTATCTTCAGATCCTAGACTCTCAGTATAATAACTCTCAGAGTATTGACTGTTAATATCACTCATTTACATACCATTAAACTTCCATCAATATCTATATGTTTTCTTTCATTAGAACTAATAACCACAATATTTTCTACATTAAATGTTATTTTCAAATAATCTCTAATAATCAGAGTACGGAATGATAGTTCACCACTAATATTCATATTATTAATTTCACCCACATCTTTGGGTCTATTAAAGAATATACAAATGTTTCCTCTAGAATCGTTGATGGTCTTATCATTCATTTTCAAAGCTTCTTTATCAATGACCTTTTCAAGCTTTAAGTAAATTGTTAGTAGTAGTGGAGAAACTTTTGTCAAATTTACTTTAATAGAGTTATTAATTAACATAGCTTGTCCCGTAAATTTAATAAAAGGACACATGTTATTCTCCATTATGGGTTTAATCCAAAAATTTCCATATTTATCTTTGTTCAATTTAACATCTTTGACATATTTTTCTATATCTTCCACCGAAGTAGAGATTGATTGAAATTTGTCTTTTGTGTTTTGAAACATTGTATTTATTAGCTAATAAATTTGCGTTTAGTTTAAGTAAAGTTATATACATAAAACGAGTTGAAAAGCTCAAAGGTGTTTTACTTTAAGCACAGTTTAATCTTTAAAAAAGCCTCTAAAAAAGGCACTTTGTTTTAAGTATAATTTTACTTTATAAATATGATAAATTCTGAAGGATATTTAGAATTTCCAGACTCTCCATATGATAAATTAGAGAATTGTCCGGCTTGTGGTAGAGTGGGGCTTAATACAGAATCAGAAGCATATAAACAATGTATTTTCTGTGATTATCTTCTAATTAATGATAATAAAAAATATAGAAAAATATATAACTCTTTTAAATTAGAACCAAAAATGAATTACTTTACAAGATTAATAAGAGAGATGAATGTTAAGTATTATGGTGATAATACACCATTTCTTACAAGGGAAGAGACTATTTGTATTGAGGAAATGTATAAGGGTTTAATGATATTTATTATTCAAAATAATTTTAATGGAAATGTTAATACAAGATACTATATAAACAAAATAATGGATTATTTTGAAATTAAACCTGAACTCAGGATAAAATATAGAGTTTCTCAAAAAACTCAAAAAAAGTTAGATGACTTGTTTTCCAAATATATAAATGAATGATTTTTTACCTGTTTGGGAAAATAAGATAAAATTTAATAACCATAAAAATCTTCCAAATTCATTGAGATGTCTAATAGTCGGTTCAAGCGGATGTGGAAAAACCTGTTTACTTTTAAAGATGCTCCTTAGTCCTAATTTTTTAGATTATGATAATTTAATAATTTTTACAAAGTCAAGTTTTCAACCTGAGTATCAACTACTCTCACAGGGTTTTAATGCGGGTCTTAAAAAGGAAGACATTATCGGTTTATTTAAACTTCAAAACAAACTAAATGATTATAATATTGATGATATAATACAATTATTTTGTGATACACAGAAATCAAAATCAAAACCAAAACCCATAACTTGTATTCTCAGTGATAATACGGATGATATACCTTCACCTCAAGATTTAGATAAATCAAAAAAGAACCTCGTTATCTTTGATGATTGTGTTAATGAGAGAAACCAAACAGTAATGGATAGCTACTATACAAGAGGGAGACATTCTTCTTGTAATTGTATTTATCTTAGTCAGTCATATTTTCAACTCCCTCGGCGCTCAATAAGAAACAATGCTAATACTTTTATTTTATTTAAGTTAAATTCAATAGATACAAATAATTTTTGGAGAGATAATTGTTCTACATTACGTAGTAAGAAGGAATTTGAAAATAATATGAAACACACGATTGGAAAATATAAATATATTGTTGTGAAACAAGATGAGATACTAAATGATATTTTTCAATAAATAAATACAGAAAATGAATACCGAAGAAAGAGTAAGAAAGTTTAAAGAACATCAAGAGTTGGTTTCAAAAGTTGTAAAGCAACAGGAAGACATAAAGAAGAAAAGGAGACAGAAACTAACTGGTGAAGAAGCCTTTGAAAGAAAACAAGAGAAATTTTTTAAACCACTTTTAAAAACTCAACAAACGATTTCACCTACAGTTCCCACAGTAGAATTTACTCCAAAAAAATTTCAAATGCTCAAAGATTTTAGTCAAATGACAGAGCAAGAACTTAGAGAATTAGAATATGATGATGAAGGATTATTTCGGCATCTTGAGAAGGTAAATAAACTTTCCAATTATATTGTAGAAGCTCTTCAAAACAATGAATATTTGAAGGGTTCAAAAACCAGAGCAGGTCTCATTCCAACAGAAGAACCAGCACAGTTCCATCTTGTGAAAGAAAAGTTATTGATATTTAATGATAAATTGGTGTTCTTAAGTTCTGACCAACCAAATGTTGAATTAACCCCAAGATTAATGTTTCTTCTAACAAAAGATGGACATTCTAATTCACCTTATTTTGATGAACCGCTTGATATGGAAAGAGAGGAAGATAGAGAGTATATTGAGTTGCTAAACGCACTTGATTATGGAGTTTCTGTTGCTGGTAAAAGTAAGAAGAATGAGAAGGAGAAACATATTATTGATGCTTTAAGTAAGCTTGGTTCGGGTGTTAGTTTTCTTCCAAATGACCCATCACAATTAGTTAATAGGTTATTATTGTTGTTAGGTAGTAAGAAGGCTGGAAACAACAATTGTTTTAATGAAGCATCCGCCATTTTAGATCAGTTGATGAATATGAAAATAATTAATAAATGTCAATACAAAGATATTTTATTAGATATTAAATAAGATGAGAAGCACAATTCTTAGTTTTAATTTCACAACGAGTGATTACACAGCTTCATTCCCTTACCTACTACAACTTGACCCCAAAAAAGAATATGAGGCTTCTTTGTTGTCAATGGAGACTTACAATACCCTTTTTAATATCACAGAGAAAAACAACAAGTTTAGTTATAATCCAGGAAGTGGATATAAAACTATAACCGTTTCACCCGGTGCTTACGAGATTTCTCAAATATCTTCAGAAGTCTCTCGCCTTATGAAAGAAAAAGGTGATGAACCAAAAAATATTGTAATAGATATTCAAAAACACACTTCAAAATCAACTATTAAACTTAAAAATAATTATAAAGTTGATTTCACGATTGAAAATTCGTTCAGAGAGCTATTGGGGTTCTCTTCTAAAAAGATTGAAACTAACGGGACGTCTTACAGTGATAATGTCATTCAAATATCCTCCGGTATAAATTCAGTATTAATTCATTGTGATTTGATTGATGGTGCTTATAACGATGGAATAAGAACAAATACAATATTTTCATTCAGCGCATACTCAACCCCGATTGGTTATAAATTTAATATGGAACCAAAAAATCTTGTCTATTTACCTGTGTCAGGAAAAACCATATACAGAGTAAATTTTAGGATAACCGACCAAGATAATCGTATGATATCCTTTAATGATGAAATTATATCCATCAGAATTCACCTACGTGAAGTTTTTCAATAAATAAATAATGGTTATTGTGAGAAAACACGAGTTGGGAAAATATAAAATAATTACAGGGGATGGGATGTTCCTTTCACCATACTATAAGGGTGAAGGTATGTTTCTTGGGAGAGGATACTATAAACCAAAGAGACAACGGGGTGTGGGACATCAATTCAGAAATAAAGGAGATGGGATAATTGATACTCTAATGGGTATTGGTTCAACCATCCTTAAACATAAAGACCTAATTGGTTCAACTGCTTCTGCCGTGGGCTCCGTTGCGGGTGCTATAAAGAGTATAAAAGATGCTCAAAAGGAGTCTCATAAATTACAAGCAATCAAAGAAATTAAAAAAGGTAAAACTCAACTATCTTCACAAGAACGACAAAAAATCATTAAAATACTTGGGTCAGGGTTTCAACGATTTTAATGCTATATAAATACAAGTATGGAAGCGATTGATAGTATCTATGATTTGGATGATACGATTATCATTTCAAACTCTACTAAAAAGGAAGACTATTTTAAGGTAAATGCTATAACAGGAACAGACTGGAATTCAAACGGAACAAAAAGTTTTGAAATAAATAATCAACAAACTTACTTGAATATAGCTGATAGTTTCTTGCTGTGTAAATTTAAATTCACTAAGGCTGCGAATAATGCTAATGCTACACTCGTAAATGATTTCTTCTGGAAAATGTTTGATAGTGTCCGCCTGTATATTGGAACACAAGAGGTTGAAGCGGTTGATTATGTCTCTGCTATATCTGAAATGATGAAATTTACACTATATTCGTTTAGTGATAGAATGGGTAAGGGAGCTGTTGAAGGTTTTATTCCTGATATGTCAACGGGAACAAATGCTGACCCTGGTTATAGTCAAAGGAAGTCAATGTATAATGATGATACAAAAGCAGAGAATAGTTTTACGGTAGCAGTACCTCTGAAAGGTATATTTGGATTTTGTGATTATGATAAAGTTTTGTATGGGCTTAAAATTAGATTTCAACTACAAAGGAATGATAATGTAAATAGGTTGCTTTTTGGGGATGAAAATGCTTTTGGAGAAAATAATAAATTTGTTATTAATGATTTGTGTTGGTATATCAGTGAATATACTCCTAATCTTAAAACGGAAGAGATGTTAAATAGAAGACTTAACTCAAAGAAACCGCTAAATGTATCATACCTTAAAAGAAGATGTCAACACGTTAAACTGGAACACACTACCTACACTTGGAATTTGGGTGTTCTTGAAGGAAAGCCACGATACCTCTGGCTCATTTTTAAAAAACCAGATGGAGAGGAGGGTACTAATAAGAATAATGCGCTGAGTGATAATGCTAAGGTGAAACAACTTCGGGTTTCTCTTGATGGAACATTTTATCCGCGAGATAGATTGGAAATTGATTGGGAAAAAAATGATTATGCGGAAGCCTACAAGTCCTACCAAAAGGTGTGTGAAAGTAATGGTAATAATGAACCTATTTTGGATATGGTTGCGTTTCAAAAACTTTATACAATCTACGCAATTGACCTGAGTTCTCAAAAGGAAACTATAAAGTCTAATAGAGTGGATACTTCTCTATACATTGAAAGAGGAGAGAATGAAGAAGTTGATGCTTATTGTTTGCTTTTGGAGGAAACAGAATTACAGATTAATACAGATAATGGTGTTATGATTAATATCACATAGGTTTTTTCTCATAAATAAATGGTAGGGGTATATGTTAATCAAATCAATCTTGATAAATTAACATCTTGTATTCAAAATCAAAAGCCTTGTATTATTAATGTTAATACATTTCAAAGAAAAGGAGCAGTAAGAATTGATGTTTTACTCACAAGAGAGCAGGTGAAAACACTAAATGATGCTGGATCACTTAAAATTAAAATGACAAAACCTATGTTAAAGAAATATTCAATAGACGAGTCAAGAGGAGGATTTCTCCCATTTCTAATTCCTTTATTTGCTGGTTTAAGTGCGGCGGGAGCATTGACTGGTGGTATTTCAGCAGCGATAAAAACTGCTAACGAAAGGAAGGCACAACTAAAAGCTCAAAAAGAATTGGAAAGACATAACAAGGAGTTGGAGAAACAAATTAGTGGAAGTGGTGTAATTGTAGATTTTGCTCAAAAACTTGAAAGTCTACCTGATAAAGCTAGATTGTTAGTTGGAGATATGCTTTCCTCTATCGCTCAAGCGGGTGTTAAACTAACTAAACGGGGTAATGGATTGTATCTTTCTCATAAATAAATGGATAAATGGTTTAAACAATTTGGAAAGAATACAACGTCAAATATAGAACTAGCTAAGTATTGTAAAACACTAAAAATTGATAATGTGGTTATTTGTATGAGAGATGAATTAATACATATAAATAAGAATACAAAGAATATTATTATGAATTTAGACACACAGAATGGTTCTCATTGGGTTTGTATTCATAATAGTCAGGATAAATATTATTTTGATAGTTATGGTATGCCACCACCTGTTGAAGTAATACAATTCTTACAGAATGGTGTTTATCAAACATTTCAAGTTCAAGAAATTAATTCTAAATGTTGTGGTCAATTATGTTTATATGTATTATTTCAACTCAACAATAATGAAAATTTTTATGATATCATTTTTAATCTAATATAAATGACTTATGTTGGAAAAGATGGTTCTATCTTTGGAAAATCCTCTCAGGATATTGATTTATCAAATTATTATACAAAGGCACAGGCTGAACGACAAAAATATAGTGTAAGTAAAAATATTAATATGAAGAATACTTATAAATTAATCAATTATCCAAACCCTACAGATGCGAATGACTTAATTAGATTAAGTGATTTATCACAATATATATTTTTAAAGAAAACAGCACGTTTTGTTAAACAAGTAAAATTTACAACCACAACACCTGGTTATACTGACCATACACCTTTCCTCATTGAATTTAACTACCTGCTTACAATTGAATTTTATAAAGAAGGACATTTAGTTAATATGCGAATTAATAAATGGGGGTATGATATGCCTGATTTAGGGTATAATTGGTCTTTTTCAATAAACATAGAAGACCTACATGATTTAAATCAGTCTCGTAAAGAAGAATATTATCCACTTGGTGAAGATAAGGATTTATGTGGAAGTACAATTAGTAAACAACAAATACGTGATTTTAAGAAAAGAAAAATATATGATAGTATAGCGATGGTTCGCATGACAAAGAAGGAAGGTAATGAGATAAGGATAGAAAGCCGAGGAATACAAACCGATTTGGTAGTGGGAAGATGGGGTGGTATTACCTGTCATAATATTAATCTCACATATATTTCTGATACATAAATGGCAGGAAGAAGACTACAAGAGAATTATAATTTTTGTATTCAAGGATACCTACAAGAAAAGGGTGCTCGGTATTACATACCTTATGATTTGGAGCATATACATGGGAATTTTGTCATTAAAAACTGGCCTTATACTGATATTGTTAAACCCACAAATAGAGACTTGTTTAAAATATTAAATAAAAATGAACTTCTCAAAGTTATGAAATATAAAACTCTTTTAGAAATCGTCAACAAATCTTATTGGTATCCTATTATGAGAAAAATAATTATAGATACAAGAATATCTCAAAATCCAGATGAGTATATGTATAATATTCTTTGGGGTTCAAACTCAAGGGTAGCAAGGGATGAGGAAGGAGTTGAAGAAGAGAAGGAGGAAAGAGAGAAAAAGGAGAAGGAGGAAAGGGAGAAAAAGGAGACAGAGGAAAGGGAGAAAAAGGAGAAGGAGGAGAGGGAGAAAAAGGAGAAGGATGAAAGGGAGAAAAAGGAGGAGGAGAAGGAGAAGGAGGAGAGGGAGGAAAGAGAGAGGGTGGAAAAATATAAAAATATGACCATTCCTGAGATTAATGAAAGATTGAAGGTATTACGGCAAATAAATAAATCTCAACGCACTGAAGAGGAAAATAAAGAATTAATGACTCTTACGAACATATTGGTTTTTAAATTTGCTATAATGAATTCAGAGCGCAGATATACAACATATAGTTGATGATGTTGGTGTTATTGACTTTAGTTAGTTTTATTTGTAAATAAATGGAGGAGAGAGTGAAGCCATTTCTAAGGATTCTTTATGTTTTAAAAATCAAGATAGAAATGTATATGTTGAAAACCAAAAAGGTTTTGGCACTATGTAGGACTTTTTCTCATAAATAAATATGAGTTATTGTCTCAAATGTAAAAAGAAAACTAAATCTAAAAATATCTCTTATGTTAAAGCTAAAAATAATAGAGTTTATCAAAAAGGAATATGTCAAGTGTGTGGCTCTAAAAAGTGTCAATTCATCTCTCCTAAAAGTGGAGGAGACATACAAAAGTTTTTGTCAGGTAGCAAATTTACAACAACTGGAATTCCAGGGGAATTACACCTTCCAGGGTATTCTTTCTGTGGCCCAGGAACAAACTTGGATAAAAGATTAGATGAGGCTGACAATCCTAAACCTTGGTCTAAACCTACAAATAGGGTTGATGAAGTGTGTATGAAGCATGATATTGCTTATGGGAAAACCACTACGTTGACTGAAAAACATAAAGCCGACAGAGAAATGTTGTATAATTTGTCTTTGATACAAAATCCAACGTTGAGAGAGAAAGTTGATAGGTTTATTGTGAGAAATTTGATAAATGCTAAATTGAAACTTGGCCTTGGTTATTCACCCTCAAAAAACTATTAGGCTCTCATGATGTCATCAAGACTGAGGAGCTTTTGGCTGATGAATTACATAAACCTATAATCACAAAGTTTAAAAGAAGGAAAGTTTATTCTAAATACACCGACCACATATGGTCCGCTGATTTAATTGAACTAAAAAATGATAAGGGATACAAGTATGCTTTAACCGTTATTGATTTGAGGAGTAGATTTGCTTGGGTTGTTCCTTTGAAAAACAAGAGAGGTTATACTCTGATGTTAGCCTTCCAACAGATATTTAATAAAAGTAAAAGAAAACCAAAGAAACTGTGGACCGATGAGGGAACAGAGTTCTATAACAAAATATTTATGAAATTTCTTAAGGGGGAGGGTATTAAATTATACAGCACCTTTAATGAAGGAAAAGCAGTTGTTATTGAGCGTTTTAATCGTACTTTGAAAGAGAGGCTATATAAAAAATTCACACAACTCGGTTCTCAAAAATGGGTGTATTTAATTCAGGGTATTGTAGATAATTACAATAATACCGTTCATTCATCAACAAAATCAAAACCATCAGAATCATTTACAAAATTAGAATATGAAAAGGAGATTAATTTGAGAAAACCGAAGTTCAAAGTTGGTGATATTGTAAGAATATACAGATGGAAAAGCCATTTTGAGAAAGGTTATACAAAAAAATGGACTAATGAATTATTTAAAATCGTTGATGTAATGGATACAGTCCCTTGGACCTACAAATTATATGATTTAAATGGAGAAGAAATCTTAGGGTCATTTTATTCACAGGAATTACAAAAAACAAAGCTGATAACCCTTGAAAATAATAAATAAATAAAAAAATGTAATGGGGATACGTTTTTAAATCTGTGAACCCCAAACACAGAATCCCACAACTTTTTAGTTGGGGCTTAACTTTTGTGTGTATAACGGGGATACGTTTTTAAATCTGTGAACCCCAAACACAGAATCCCACAACTTTTTAGTTGGGGCTTAACTTTTGTGTGTATCATGGGGATACGTTTTTAAATCTGTGAACCCCAAACACAGAATCCCACAACTTTTTAGTTGGGGCTTAACTTTTGTGTGTGTGTGAGTGGGTCATAATAATGTACAAACCCTAACCCAACCCCCACATTAAAACACCATATTTGTTAGTCAAAACAACTGAATCCATTACATCAACCATTAAAAAAAGTTCTTAACTCCATCTCTTTGTATGACCTTCCAATTCTATTTATCTTTTCCCAACTTTTTAAAAACAATTCAATGATAATATAAGATAAATGAGTCTGTGAGGTTTGACATTCATTCAAAAATTCACCTCACATCCAGAACGCTAACCCAACCCAATCCCTAACCCATCCCCATCCCTTACCCAACCCATCCCTAACCCTCACATTCAAAATCCCAACCCTAACCCAACCCATCCCTAACCCATTAACCCAACCCCATCCCTAACCCTCACATTCAAAATCCCAACCCTAACCCTAGCATAATCTTTTTTTCCTTTTCTTTTTTTAATACGTATTTCAATATTTTTTTAAAATGTTTTTTAATACGTATTTCAATATATATATTTTTCCTCTTCCTCCAATTCTGTCTTTCAAGGCTTTCAAGTTGGAAAAAGTAGAAATGGGAAGAAAGTATTTTCCAGCATCTTCTTCCCCGAACTTTCTTGATATTGCTGAAATACATGTAAAAAAGAAATATATTACTTATCTAATATTGAATGAAATAACATATACTTTAATTGATTATTAATCAACTGAACTTACCTTAAATCAAACGTCATTAAAGAAAGAACATTGTTCATTGCTTTAGAATCCAAAGAGCCTCCAAGGTAAAACTCTTTCGTTGGATTATCAAGGTAAAACTCGTTCTCTTGGTCATGGTCTTTAAACAAATCGATCATTTCACCCCAGGTTGTGGCAAAAGTGGTATTTTCATTTTGAATCTCAGATACAATTTCCTGTGAGAGAAAATAACAACGTATTAATTAATTATTTTTTACATTTAATACACAATTATTATATGTATATTAAAATAAAATATTACCTTCATTGATGAGAAATTTGAATCGAGTTTATCAAGGTGAAGGTTTAGCTCCACACAGCTAGAGTCTCCAAAACGAAACCAGTTTTCAAAGTCTCCAAGGTAAAACTCTTTTCCTAATTTTATGAAATTTAGTGAGTCTCCAAGGTAGGCTCCACAGTTAGAACCATCTAGGCAGACCTCATAATTTGTTTTTCCCAAATTTAGTGAGTCTCCAAGGTATAACTCTTTGGCTGGGTCATCAAGGTAGAACTCGTTCTGTGGGTCTTGGTTGTTCAAAAGGTCTTCAAACAAATCAATCATCATTTCACCCCAGGTTGTGGCAAAAGTGGTATTTTCATTTTGTATCTCAGATACAATTTCCTGTGAGAGAAAATAACAACGTATTAATTTAATACAATATTATTATTTATATAAATCAAGCTCTATGAATATTAAAAGAAACTTTGCTGACTCTTGCACGAGTCTTATCTAAAAAAAAAAAAAAAAAAAAAAATACAAAAAAAAAAAATCCCAAAAAATAAAAATAAAAAAATACAAAAAAAAAAAATACAAAAAAAAAATACAAAAAAAAAAAAAAAAAAATACAAAAAAAAAAAAAAAAATCCAAAAAAAAAATATACAAAACAAAAAAAAAAATTCCAAAAAAAAAAAAAAAAAAATACAAAAAAATATATATATATACAAAAAAAAAAAAAAATACAAAAAAAAAAATCCAAAAAAAAAAAAAAAAAAATACAAAATAAAATATACAAAAAAAAAAAAAAAAAAATCCAAAAAAAAAAAAAAAATCCAAAAAAAAAATACAAAAAAAAAAAAATAATAAATAAATAAATAAATAAACTTACCTCCATTGATAAGAGGTTCGAGTCCAGTTCATCAATCTGAAGGTTGAGCTCCACACAGGTAGTAGGACTCCAAGGAATGTCAAAGTTATCCAACTCCTTTTCAGCATAGTAGTCCATTCTCAAGTGAAGCAGAAAGTGTGTTTGAAAAGGCCTGTGTGGTTAGTGCCTTTTATAAGAAAGACTGGGTGTGTCATTTCCTGTGGAAATTCCCTTGGGCAAGTGTGGGCAAGTCTGGGCAAGTCTGGGCATGTC
This sequence comes from Myxine glutinosa, assembly GCF_964187855.1. Lineage (NCBI taxonomy): Eukaryota > Metazoa > Chordata > Myxini > Myxiniformes > Myxinidae > Myxine > Myxine glutinosa. The sequence goes on from NC_136263.1 coordinate 130,409,242, forward strand.
TTAACTGGAAATGATGTAATGTCTCAACAGAAAATGATGTAATGTTTCAACAGAAAATGATGTAATGTTTCAACAGAAAATGATGTAATGTTTCAACAGAAAATGATGTAATGTTTCAACAGAAAATGATGTAATGTTTCAACAGAAAATGATGTAATGTCTTAACTAAAAATAATGTAATGCTGGAGAGTTTATAAAGTGGGTGGGCTTTAGTAAAACGTGGGCGGGGCCTACCAAAACGGGGCGGGGATTAACAAAAAGTGGGCGGAGCTTAACAAAAAGTGGGCGGAGCTTAACAAAAAGTGGCGCGGAGCTTAACAAAAAGTGGCGCGGAGCTTAACAAAAAGTGTGTGGCACAGGACCCGAACATAATCAATCATCAATGAACAACAATGATCATTGATAGTAAGAGAAAAAGGCCCATAAGACCAAGGGGGTCAGGAATAGAGGTGTTAAGGGGAAATGAAGAAAAGTGATGGTGAGAGGGAAATTTACATGGAAGTGAGAATGATCATAGGTTCATAAGGCTAGAAGGATTATAGGTTCATAAAGGAAGAAAATCATAGGTTCATAAGGCTAGAAGGATTATAGGTTCATAAAGGAAGAAAATCATAGGTTCATAAGGCGAGAAGGATCATAGGTTCATAAGGTGAGAAGGATTATAGGTTCATAGAGGGAGAAAGAGAGGTGTTTATGATTTTTTTTAAAGACAGGGGGGTAAATGACATTAGATAGGGATTTCCCATGTTAAACGGAGGTGTCCCAGAAGCAACATTTATCACCTACTCTCAATCAATCCCACCTTTCGTCGGTGCGGGGCAAGGAAAAAGAATACTCGTCCTTTTCTTCCTCGTGTCTTTTTCCTTCCGTTTCCGGTCACTTCCGTTTCCGGCCACTTTTTCAGAAGGGCTCCTGACCCTCCAACCACAACAACTACACAACAACTTAATATACTACACACGGATAAGCAAAGACCTGAATGGTAATTCACATACATTCACATAAATATGTAACAAAAGACAAAGGTGATGAACCGAAAAATATTTTAATAGATATTCAAAAACATACTTCAAAATCAACCATTAAACTTAAAAATAATTATAAAGTTGATTTCACAATTGAAAATTCATTCAGAGAGCTATTGGGTTTCTCTTCAAAAAAGATTGAGAATAACGGGACATTTTACAGTGATAATGTCATTCAAATATCCTCCGGTATAAATTCGGTATTAATTAATTGTGATTTGATTAATGGTGCTTATAATGATGGAATAAGAACAAATACAATACTTTCATTCAGCGCATACTCAACACCGATTGGTTATAAATTCAATATGGAACCAAAAAATCTTGTCTCTTTACCTGTGTCAGGAAAAACCATACACAGAGTACATTTTAGGATAACCGATCAAGATAATTGTATGATATCCATTAATGAAGAAATTATGTCCATCAGAATTCACCTACATGAAGTTTTCCAAAAAACAAACAATGGTTATTGTGAGAAAACTCGAGTTGGGAAAATATAAAATAATTACAGGGGATGGGATGTTTATTTTACCATAATATAAGGGTGAAGGTATGTTTCTTTGTCGAGGATACTATAAACCAAAGAGACAACGGGGTGTAGGACATCAATTTAGAAATAAAGGAGATGGGATAATTGATACTCTAATGGGTATTGGTTCAACTATTCTTAAACATAACGACCATATTGGATCAACCGCTTCTGCCGTGGGAAATGTAGCCGGTGCTATAAAGAGTATAAAGGACGCTCAAAAGGAGTCCCATAAATTACAAGGAATCATAGAAATTAAGAAAGGTAAAACTCAATGGTCTCCCCAACAACAACAAAACAACAACATGCATTTTAAGGCCATTTTCCCGACTAGAGCGGGGGTTAGCCTTGCGGTCCCCATGACAATCTTCTCCATTTTGCCCTATTTCTGCATCTCTCCTTGTTAACCCCCTTGCCCGCATTTCTTCTTCCACCATCTTTAGCCAAGTCTTTCTCGGTCTTCCCCATCCTCTACTTCCTTCTACATTCATTTCCATCACTCTTCTCAACCAGTCACTTTCATCCTTCCTCAACACATGACCAAATCATCTCAACCTGTTCCTCTTCACAGCATCAATCACAGGCTCTATTCCCATCATCTTTCGCAATTCATCATTTGTCTTCCTCTCTCTCAACGATACTCCACACATCCACCGAATCATTCGCATTTCCACCCTTTCCAGCCTTTGTTGCTGCTCTACGTTCATTACCCATGTCTCGCTCCCATAAATCATAACACTTCTCACACATGCAGCATACACTTTTCCCTTCAACTTCAACGACACTCCCCTCCTCAGAAGCACACCACTCAGTTCCCGAAACTTCTTCCATGCACATCTCACTCAAGCAACCATTGCCGAGTCTGATCCACCTTCTCCGTTAGCATGTCTCCGAGGTAGCAAAATGTTTTCACACCTTCCAGCTTCATGCCGTCTCCAAGATCCAACTCAACATTTCCTCCATCTGCAGCTCCCTCTGTGCATACCTTACATTTGAATGTAGCTGCCACACTGGTTAATGACCCTCTCAGACCACTACATTTTTGATGAACCCACTGTTCCCACTGAGCGCACATTGTACATTGAATGGGCTTCACTCCGACACCCCTCCTGCACACAGCACATGGCCACTTCCCAGTTCTTTCCACCTCACCACATGCTTTACCACTTGCCATCACCTTCGTCTTTCTGATATTCACCTTCAGACCTTTTGTCTCCATACATTCCTTCCACTTGTTCATCTTTTCCTTCAGTCAATCTATACTTTTCGCAATCAACACCAGATCATCTGCATACAACAACTCCCACAGTAAACCCTCCTTTACTTTCTGAGCCAGCACCTCCATCACCGCTACAAATAGTAGTGGACTTAGTCCCGAACCCTGATGCACTCCCACCTTCACTTCAAACTCACCACTGTTCCCGTCCTTCATCCTTAAAGCTGTGCGCGCTCTTTTGTACATTGCCATCACTACTCTGATCAACCATTCCTCCACTCCGAACTTCCTCAATGCCCATGTCAATACTTTGCGTGGAACCATATCGAATGCTTTCTCCAGATCAACAAACCCAAGAAACAACTTCTTCCTCTTCTCCATGAACTTCTCCTGCAACTGCCTCACAATAAAGAGCGCGTCTGTCGTCCTCTTCCTGGCATAAATCCAAACTGCATTTCGTCGATCTTCACCTTCTTCCTTATCCTCCTCTCCAACACCCTTTCAAATACCTTCATTCCATGCTTCATTCCTTGCTCCCGAAGAAGGACAAAAAATCATTCAAATACTTGGGTCAGGGTTTCAATGATTTTAATGCTATGTAAATTCAAGTACGGAAGCAATTGATAGTATATATGATTTGGATGATACCATGATCATCTCAAACTTGAATAAAAAGGAACACTACTTTAAGGTCAATGCTATTACAGGAACCGACTGGAATGCAAATGGAACAAAAAGTTATGAAATAAATAATCAACAAACTTACTTGAATCGAGCTGATAGTTTATTGTTGTGTAAATTTAAATTCACTAACTCTGCGAATAACACTAATGCTACACTCGTAAATGATTTCTTCTGGAAAATGTTTGATAGTATTCGTTTATATATTGGAACACAAGAGGTTGAAGCGGTTGATTATGTCTCTGCTACATCTGAAATTATGAAATTTACACTATATTCGTTCGGTGATAGAATGGGTAAGGGAGCTGTTGAAGGTTTTATATCTGACTAGCAGAAGTACCCGGCATTGCCGGGCGGGGGAGGGGAGGGGAACGGGGGGGAGGGGAGAATAGGGGGGGGGGACGGGAGAAGAGGGGGGGAGGGGGAGAGGTGGAGAAGAGGGGGACGGGGAGGGGGAGAGGGGAGAAGAGGGGGGGATGGGGAGGGTGAGGAACGGGAGGGGAGGGGGGTGGGAGGGATGGGAGGGGGGAGGAGGGAGGGTGGGAGGGGGGAGGAGGGAGGGGGAGGGGGAGGGGAGGGGCAGGAGAGGGGGGAGGATGAGGGATGGGAGGGTGAGGGGTGGGAGGGGGAGGGGAGAGGGAGGGAGAGGGAGAAGAGGGGGAGGGGAGAGGGCAGAAGAGGGGGGATGGGGAGGGGGAGGGTGAGGGACGGGAGGGGAGGGGGTGGGAGGGATGGGAGGGGGAGGGGGAGGATGGGAGGCGGGGGGCGTGGAGGGGGGATGGGGGGAGGGTGAGGGATGGGAGTGTGAGGGGGTGGGAGGGGGAGGGGGAGGGGTGGGAGGGGGAGGGGGAGGGGGAGGTGGAGAGGTGGGAGGGGAAGAGGGGGGAGGGATGTGAGGGGGAGGGGGGCGGGGAGGGGGAGGAGGGAGGGGGAGGGAGGGGGCAAAGGGAGGGGGAGGGGGGAAAGGGAGGGGGAGGGGGAGGGGGGGAGAAGGGGAGGGCGTAGGGTGGAGGGGGGAGGGAGGGGGAGGACGGAGTGGGAAGGGAGGAGGAGGACGGATGGGGGAGGGGGAAGGGGGAGGGAAGGGGGAGGGGAGGGGAGAGGGGAGGGGGATAGGGGAGGGGGAGGGGAATGGGGGAGGGGATGGGGGAGGGGGAGGGTGAGGGATGGAAGGGGGAGGGGTTCGAGGGGGAGGGGGTGGGGAGGGGAGATGGGGGAGGGGGAGGGGGAAAAGGGAGGGGAGGGGGAGGGGGAGGGGCAAAGGGAGGGGGAGGGGGAGGGGAAAAGGGAGGGGGGAGGGGAGAAGGGGATGGGGTAGGGTGGAGGTGGGAGGGAGGGGAAGGACGGAGGGGGAAGGGAGGGGGAGGATGGACGGGGGAGGGGGAAGGGGGAGGGAAGGGGAGGGCCAGTCAACAATGACGTTGCAGTTCTCATGGTCAGAGAGCAGCACAACAATCGCGACATCGTCCTGCATATTCGCAAGAGCACGAAGCGGATTTTGGAGACTCACCGATCCTGTGACACACGCCCTCCAGTACTGGCGTTGCCGGGCGGGGGAAGGGAGACCCGTACATTCCCAACCCGTACATTCGCCCTCTTGACTCAAGCTCGTATTCGATTCGTATTCGAAATCGAAAGGGGAAAGGGGAAATCCTTCGTATTCGAATTCGTAAACACGAAATATGAATTAAAATGTAATTCATATCGCACAAAATCGACACAAAACACGATCGCATAAAGGTGAAAAATCGCAATCGCTTTTCGCCCTGAATTACGTGCAAACGTGAGACGTGTGACGGGATGGAACATCACGTGATCGCTCTGAGCGAATCAGCGAGCTCTGGCACCAGCTGAGTTTAGCGGGTACTTCGCTGAAATGCGCTGAGGTAAATATGAACAAGTACAAAAAGTTTTAATTAAAACAAAAGCCGCGTCGATGTTACACAATGCCTAGATGCAGCTGTGCCTATAACGTCGATGTTATAGGCACAGGACATTCCTATTGATTCGATTATTTGATGTTATTTTTGTGCAAAGTGAAAATATATCTCGGCAATTTCCCGTGTGTGGCGACGAATTTTTAATATATCTCGGCATTTTCCCGTCTGTTATTTCAGGCGGTGTATGACTGACCATGCCGCGATTTAAAAAAAAAAAATCTCGACAATTTCTCATGTGTAGCGACACGTGAACGAAGCTATGCTCCTCTCTCCACATTATTGTGACAATGAATAAATTAAATATTTCATTGTGACGATTGTCATCAAATGGACGAATTTTTAATATATCTCGGCATTTTCCCGTCTGTTATTTCGGGCGGTGTATGACTGACCATGCCACGATTTAAACAAAATTTATATATCTCGGCATTTTCCCGTCTCTTATTTCGGGCAGTGTATGACTGACCATGCCGCGATTTAAACAAAATATATCTCAATGGACTTGAAGTTACAGGCCTTTGAGAATTCATTTCGTTCTATAAAGGGCAACTTCCATCGGATTTTCTTCCCGTTTTTTTTCAACCGAGTCTGAAACTATGTAACGACTGTGAAAAATGAAATGATATATCGAATTTGATTTGAAATAAAACTGTGTGAGAGAGGAAGACACCACGGGCCTACAAAACAGGCCTCAAAGCTATGCGAGTTAATAAAATGGTGGATATTTGTTTATATGAAGCCTCTCCCACAATGGGTGGAGCTATGGTTCCCAGAATGGGTGGAACTTTGAGGTTTTGTCTTCTCTGCAAGAACAAGAAGAAGAAGAAGAACAATAACAACAACAACAACAGCAGAGGGCACTCTATGACCAGCGTCTTGCGATGCGGCTAATAAAAAATATGGATCTCGTCAAATATTGTCTCGGCCATGTTCGTCCCAGGCTCAATGGCCATGTCTATGCCAAATATCGACCACGTGAGCCTCTCCGTTTCGGTGTCTATCGGTAACATTACACACACACGCACACACAAACTGTGTTTTATATATATAGATATGTCAACGGGAGCAAACACAGGCCCTGGTTATAGACAAATAAAGCTAATGTATAACGATGATACAAAAGCAGTCAATAGTTTTACCGTAGCAGTTCCCCTTTAGGGTATATTTGGATTTTGTGTTTATGATAAAGTTTTGTATGGACTTAAAATTCGATTTCAACTACAAAGTAATGATAATGTAAATAGATTGCTTTTTGGTGCTGCTAATGCTATTGGTGATAAAAATAAATTTGTTATTGATGATTTGTGTTGGCATATTAGTGAATATACTCCTAATCTTAAAACGGAAGAGATGTTGAATAGAAGACTTCACTCAAAGATACCGCTAAATGTATCATACCTTAAAAGAAGATGTCATCACGTTAAACTGGAACACACTACCTACACTTGGAATTTCGGTGTTCTTCAAGGAAAGCCACGATACCTATGGCTCATTTTTGAGAAACTAGATGGAGATGAAGGTACTGATCTATCTATAATTCCAGTAATCTCTGTGTGTATGTTTGTATGTTTGTATGTTTGTATGTTTGTATGTCTGTGACCGCTGTTTCTCGACAACCACGGGTCCGATATACTTTAAACTTGCCAGGTATATTGCTGGGGACCCGAGGATGTGCCTTTTCAAGGTTTCATATTAATCGGACAAGTAGTTACCGAGCTATGTCCAAAAAACGATTCAACCAATCAGAGAGCAGCGAGCTATCACGTGTGCCGAACGTGGCGAACAGACTCTGCCTCGGACGGCACATTTGAGAGCGTATTCATTTATTTCACGTTGGAAAACTATGTTGCCGTTAAACTATGTTTTAAAACTAATTAAAACTAATTTGCGATTCATCGTAACTGCGATTTGCGACCTTCCGGACAGTCAAATGAGGACGTCACTTCCGGACTTACGGATAGTCATAGTGACGCTGAACGTGGCGAGCAGACGCTGCCTCGGACGGCACATTTGAGAGCGTATTCATTTATTTGACGTTGCAATCTGTGTTGATTGTTGTAAGGTACGATCGATTGTAAGTAGTGTATATATGTTGCTTCTGGGACACTCTCATTTTCCCATTGACTTACATGTTAATTTTTCCCCTCCCTCATTGCCCCTAAACACCTCTATTTCTCTCACCCTGTTCTTTACGAACCTTCTAACCTTTTGACATGTTATCCTTATTCATTAGACCACTTAAACACCTGTGATCCTTCTGACCTCATGGACCTTTTAACCTTTTACTCTTAATATCATCTGGTGAATATAACCCACTCAAACAACGACCCTACAAATATTTGTTTATGCGTGGGAAATAATTTAATTCTCCTACAACTCTCCTCACCGTCTAATACATTAACAAAAAATATGTTTGAGTTTGGTTCTTTATTAAGATATTTTAACTGAGCTAAGATAAAATGGTAAACCTCCCTCAATGTTCTTGTTTGAGCGCCTCCAGTGCCACATACCATTTTTAAATTAAAGTATATATTTTCCTGACAACCATCAAAGTTTTCCGTCCACTCAAAAATATTTCCATCTTTTTTACCCAATTCACCGGTATTTAAATTAATTCTCTTATTTGTTTTGTAAATTGTTTTACCAGTTGTCTTTTCAATTATACCTATTTGATATTTTTCACATTCGTTATGTTTACCATTTATATACCAAGGTTGATTACACCTCCACTCTTTAGTCTGGTTGGTACTTGGTTCTATCATTTATATAATAGTAAAAAGGCGGCGGTAGCCCGTTAAAATCCCTAACCCCCTTTTTAACTTATCACTTATATACTTATATAACCATAAGGGAGACTATCAATTCCATTTTCTAAAATAAACCTCTTATCATCAAAAGCCCCCAATGCTTTCTTATTCATCTCTTCTGAATATAATTTATGTTTATAACTTCTTATTCCATTAATCTTTCTAAACTCTTCTTTCTTTGTTGTTAAACAGTTATAATAATCCTTAAAGTTTATTGTTTCTTTAATAACATTTTTCTTTACACCTTTTAACTTCTTATCAGTCTTTTCGACGTTATTCACAATGTATTTATAAGCATAAGCCTTAGACCTCAATCCCACAAATTCACTCATAACATTTCCTCCTAATTCATCCTTGAACTTTCCAATCACCTTTTTATTTTTAGAAGAGAACAACTCACTCTCTGGACTGTAATTACTCGTGTCATAGATATTAATGTCTCTTTTCATGTCTGAATAAACATCGTTGGTATTAATTTTCAAAATAAAACTATCTGTATCCATATAAAGTAGATTAATATCATTTTGATATTTCTTCCTCAAGTTATTATAAAAGTAATCATACATTAATGACTTTGATAAATCAAGAATTGTTGTTCCAATATAAATAGGTTTGTTCATTTCAATACTCTCTTTAATCAAATGGATCGCACAAAAGTTCTCAGTAAAGACCTCAGCTCGAGTAAAACTCGGTCTATTAATTAATTTTGATGCTTGTTCCCAAGATGTTGATAGTCTGATATTTTGTCTTTTCCTCACATTCTCCATAGTCTTACCAAAGACCGCATTATTCATCAATTTATAAAAGTCTTTCTCAAAATCTGTTTTTGACTCTGTTCTTCTTTGTGTATTAAAATCAATGTACCCCTTTAACCAATGACTTTGATTGAACTTTAGAACCCTATGGATCTTCTCTACTCTTAGACCTTTTGATAAATATTGTCGCAAATTTCTTTGGTGTAGAACATAATTTTTCTTGTTATATAATGTAGTAAGTAATTTTTCTGTTGATTCACCTATATCAAACGATCGTTGATAATCACTCAACCATTCTTTCTTTGGACTTTCTTTCTCACAAGCAAATGGGAGATCTTTGTGTAGGTTATGGAGTTCCTCTGGATATTTTAAATCAATTTCAAAATAATAACCAACTTTTTCTTCATCCAATTCTTTTTGTGTAGAGATACATACATCTTGTAAAACGTTTTTGTAGTCTTTTTCCTTTACCCATCTAAGTTTTCCATAAGGAAGAGCCTGAGACATTGCCCAGCCATACAGGTTGTTCGCGTCATAGTACATCAAGTAAGAACTCTCTTTCGTTGGATCATAATTTGGAAGATATTTGTTATTTGCTTTTGCGTATCTACTCGAGCAGACTTGTGAAATTCCACCTCTTTTTGCCTTTTCAATCATCAAAAGCATATCAACATCGGTTATCAAATCCAAATCTTGTTTTGTCATTTTCAACATCGCACTCCAGGCCAATCCAGGTGCTGTGTAGTAGTGAGCAGGATCCAATCCATATCCAGTGCGACAAACAGATCTAAAGGCTTCAAATACATCGGCCAACAAAAGCACATCAGTTTTGAGGTACAAATCGTGATACTCACCAAGATTCTTAATGTTATATTTTTTCCAAACATTTTGTGCGTGTACATAATCTTTATCAGATATATGACTATTATTTAATTTGTTATAGAAATTTTCTTTTAAAGGAAGTTGTGTTTCATTGAATCTCTCAAATGAGTCCATATAGTCATAGGGGTAAATTCCCTTTTGTGTTAGAAAATCTTTATCTAAAAAATACTCTGAAAGACATGGAAACTCTTTTAGATTTTGAACCAAGTTAGCCAATGGACTTGCCATGAATTTAAATGTATCAAGAAATCTGATATGAGTAATAGGAGATGTGTGAATTGTTTTTGTGAATGAAATGTATTTCTGATCCGTGTTTGGAATTGCTGAGATACTTCCAGAAGTCTTTGAGAGTTCCTTGATAAATAGATGTGTATCATAATGAGCGTTGTTATGAAGAAAGACAGGAATGAAAGAGGGGAGTTGATAATTAATATTACAACTTTGATGAGCCGGACCTCTATATTTACCAGTGAGATGACAATGGTCTCTAACCTTTAGACCTTTACCAATTTTCTCCTCACAAATATGACAGACATTGTTTTTTATAAATTCCCTTTTTTCTTTACTTGTTAAGGACATTGGTTTATTGGTTTCTCTCATTATCTTGGTTAATCGAACACAGTCTTTTTCTAGTCGTTTCACAAACTCCTCTGGGGTATTTGAGCCTCTATACATCTCTAACTTGTTATATTTATCACCAACGGATGATTTGATATAATAACAAAAACCACAAGGAGTATGTTTTTGATATTTATTTGTGTATGATTCTTTTGGATCTGGAGAAGCAGTATCAATTTTTTCTAAAATACTTTCAAAATCAGCATATATAACAAATGGATGTTTTATTGTTTTCTTTTCATCTTTGAATGTGATCTTTGAGTCTTTTTTAGGCATGTTGATTACCGTTGATTTATGTTCACCACAATAATTTGAATGTTTATCTAATCTTTCTTGTGTATGGAAGAAGTTAAGACAACGCATACAAATATATATTTTATTTGTTCTTTTACATACTTGTGGTTTTATTAATTTTGTAATATCTTTGATGTATGTATAATGTGAATTTTCGTCTGAATTAAAATATAGAAGATTAATATGAGTTTGTTTACAACTGTCAGAAAGCTTTAAAACCTGAATGTTGTTTGTTTCGGTTAGACCATAAACATTAACTGATAAATTATTCAACTTTTCAAATTTAGGAATATCATTTAAAGTCATCGGAAACTTTAGATCTTTCGTATTTAATGTATTCTCATATTTTTTATAATGAGATACTCTTTCATCATGAAAATGTGGAGGATGTAAGTGTGCTAGAATAGACCAGAGAAAACATTTATTGTCTTTATTTTTGATATTGATAACTGCTTTTCTATTTTTGATAACACTGGGTAAATCAATGTAAGAAGAAGCTTTTAGAGGATCTGATTTAAGAATATGAATGTCTATGTAAATAATTTTTCCTATATTGAATCCACTTCCTACGATTGAATTATCCACATCTTGCTCTTGTTTAATAAGTTCATCATAGACTCCTGATGTTTTAAAATCTTGATATGAAGATATAAAGTGTGGCTCAGTTCTCATGTATGGTGTATCTATAACTCCTTCGTCCTTTGTCATTTCTAATTTTACTCCCATATAAAATTTAAGTGGTTTCATTTCTTTTAGTGTTTTTTCAATCAACGTTTGAACAGCAGGTTTAACTATTTCTACAGCATCAACTATAGACTCTGGTTCAGGAGGTTTGAAGTTAAAGACTCTTATTTTAATATGTCCTTTGAATGCACCATCAGAGTTTTTAATAGTAAACAATTTTGACAAGTGTTTGTTAGTTTTAAGATGGGCTTTAAACCCCTTCTTGAGGATGGTTGTTTTACAGACCTTACAATGTTTTGTTTTAGGTGGAAGAGGGGAAAGTTTGTTAAGAATGTTGTATGTATGTTTTGCGGTGAGAATATGTTGTTTATAATATTTTACTTCCTTCTCGCAAGTATCACAATAAACCATATTTATAGCGTGAGAAAACGTGGTGTTTTATATATATCACTGTGCTTAAAATAAAACACTTTTGAGCTTTACAGCTCCGTTTTATATATATCACTGTGCTTAAACTAAAACACTTTTTCACTCAGAATCATCTAAGTCATAACTATCACATGAATACTCAGAATCATACTCAGAGTCATCAATAAAGCTACTCTCATAACTATCATTTGAGCACAAACTATTAGTATCATAACTATCATCTGTGTTCAATGAAATACTATCATCACCATCGTCCGAGTTCAATGAAATACTATCATCACTATCGTCCGAGTTCAATGAAATAGTAAAATCTTCACTGCTGTAATGACTCATATTTAATTAGCAGAAAAAACCTTTCCATCTATACCAATATACTTTCTTTCATTAACGGATTCAATCTCTACATTTTTAATATCAAAAGTTATCTTTAAATAATCTCTAACTATCATAGAACGAAATGACATTTCACCAGAAATATTAACATCATTCATTTTACTTAGATCTACACCCTTTGGATTATTAAAGTAAATACAAATTTCTCCACGAGTATTGTTGATGGTCTTATCATTCTTTTTCAAAGTATCGTGGTCAATCACTTTTTCAAGCTTTGAATAAATTGCCAGGAGTAGAGGAGAAACTTTTGTTAGATTTACTTTAATGGATGTCTTTCCAGGTATAGTTAGAGCTCTTCCTTTAAATGAAATAGAGGGGCTCATGTTATTTTCCATAACTGGTTTTACCCAAAAATTTCCATATTTATCTTTGTTCAATTTAACATCTTTGACATATTTTTCTATATCTTTCACTGAAGTAGAGATTGAGTGAAATTTGTCTTTTGTGCTTTGAAACATTGTATTTATTAATGAATAAACTTGCGTTTAGTTTAAGTAAAAATTTACCATATAAATATGATAAGTTCTGAAGGATATTTAGAATTTCCAGACTCTCCATATGATAAATTAGAGAATTGTCCGGCTTGTGATAGAATAGGGCTTAATAATGAGGGTTCATATAAACAATGTATTTTCTGTGATTTAATTTTAATTAATGATAATAAAAAATATAAAAAAATATATAACTCTTTTAAATTAGAACCAAAAATGAATTACTTTACAAGATTAATAAGAGAGATGAATGTTAAGTATTGTGATGATAATACACCATTTCTTTCAAGGGAAGAGACTATTTGTATTGAGGAAATGTATAAGGGTTTAATGATATTTATTATTCAAAATAATTTTAATGGAAATGTTAATACAAGATACTATATAAATAAAATAATGAATTATTTTGAAATTAAACCCGAACTCAGGATAAAATATAGAGTTTCTAAAATAGCTCAAAAAAAGTTAGATGACTTGTTTTCCAAATATATAAATGAATGATTTTTTACCCGTTTGGGAAAATAAGATAAAATTTAATAACCATAAAAACATTCCAAATTCATTGAGATGTCTAATAGTTGGTTCAAGCGGATGTGGAAAAACCTGTTTACTTTTAAAGATGCTCCTTGGTCCTAATTTTTTAGATTATGATAATTTAATAATTTTTACAAAGTCTAGTTTTCAACCCGAGTATCAACTACTCTCACAGGGTTTTAATGCAGGTCTTAAAAAGGAAGACATTATCGGTTTATTTAAACTTCAAAACAAACTAAATGATTATAATATTGAAGATATAATACAATTATTTTGTGATACACAGAAATCAAAATCGAAACCAAAACCCATAACTTGTATTCTCAGTGATAATACGGATGATATACCTTCACCTCAAGATTTAGATAAATCAAAAAAGAACCTCGTCATCTTTGATGATTGTGTTAATGAGAGAAACCAAACAGTAATGGACAGCTACTATACAAGAGGGAGACATTCTTCTTGTAATTGTATTTATCTTAGTCAGTCATATTTTCAACTCCCTCGACGCTCAATAAGAAACAATGCCAATACTTTTATTTTATTTAAGTTAAATTCAATAGATGTAAATAATTTTTGGAGAGATAATTGCTCTACGTTATGTAGTAAAAAAGAATTTGAAAATTATATGAAACACACGATTGGAAAATATAAATATATTGTTGTGAAACAAGATGAGATATTAAAGGATGTATTTTTATTTTAAACATAATTACATATATAAATGACAACAATTATTATTAACCTTGTGGGTAAATCTGCTTCTGGAAAGAACTTTCATAAATCTAAACTCTTGAATAGTAAAAATGAAAAGATTGTAAGTTTTTTTAAAAAACACCCTATGATTCGTTTTGTGAGTACTACAACCAGAGCAAAGCGACCAGGATAAGTAGAAGGGAAAGATTATTACTACATTTCAATGGAGGAACATATGCGATTGAGGAACGAAGGTCAAATATTTGAGGAGGTCTCTCTTGGTTCTACAAAATATTCACATTGTAAGAGTGAGTTAAATAAAGTAAAATCTAATGGTCTTGGGATTTTAGAAACTAATCCTGAAGGAATGAGACAAATTATTAAACAATTGTGTGGTGATGGAGTTAAGATTTTATCATTCGGTTTTGATATCGATGAGGAGATTCAACGCAAACGTATGAAAAGCAGAGATACAAGTATTAGTGAAGAAGAAATAACAACTCGTATTAATACCAATAAAGAATTTGATGAAATATTTAAAGAAAAAGATTTATTTCAACACATTTACTATAATGATGAAGAAAAGGAAAATTTTCCCATTGACCTTTACAATTCATTAAATGATATTTTTCAATAAATAAATACAGAAAATGAATACCGAAGAAAGAGAAAGAAAGTTTAAGGAACATCAACAATTAGTTTCAAAAGTTGTTAAACAACAGGAAGAGATAAAGAAGAAACGGAGACAGAAACTAACTGGTGAAGAAGCCTTTGAAAGAAAACAAGAGAAATTCTTTAAACCACTTTTGAAAACTCAACAATCACCTACAGTTCCCACGGTAGAATTTACTCCGAAAAAACTTCAAATGCTCAAAGATTTTAGTCAGATAACAAAACAAGAACTTGGTGAATTAGAATATGATGACGAGGGATTATTTCGGAAACTTGAGCAGGTAAATCAACCCCCTAATTATGTTGTGGAAGCTCTTCAAAACAATGAATATTCGGCGGGTTCAAAAACCAGAGCAGGTCTCATTCCAACAGAAGAACCAGCAGTGTTTCATCTTGTGGAAGAAAAGGTATTGATATTTAATGATGAATTGATGTTCTTGAGTTCTACTCAACCAAATGTTAAATTAACTCCAAGATTAATGTTTCTTCTAACAAACCCCGGATTCAGCGGTTCAAAATATTTTGAGGAACCACTTGATATGGAAAGAGAGGAAGATAGGGTATATATTGAGTTGTTAAATGCACTTGATTATGGAGTTTCTGTTGCTGGTAAAAGTAAGAAGAATGAGAAGGAGAAACATATTATTGATGCTTTAAGTAAGCTTGGTTCGGGTGTTAGTTTTCTTCCAAATGACCCATCACAATTAGTTAATAGGCTATTATTGTTGTTAGGTAGTAAGAAGGCTGGAAACAACAATTGTTTTAATGAATCCTCAGCCATTTTAGATCAGTTGATGAATATGAAAATAATTAATAAATGTCAATACAAAGATATTTTATTAGATATTAAATAAGATGAGAAGCACAATTCTTAGTTTTAATTTCACAACGAGCGATTACACAGCTTCATTCCCTTACCCACTACAACTTGACCCCCTTACCTCATATGAGGCATCTTTATTGTCAATGGAAACTTATAATACCTTGTTTAATATCACAGAGAAAAACAACAAGTTTAGTTATAATCCAGGAAGTGGATATAAAACTATAACCGTTTCACCTGGAGCTTACGAGATTTCTCAAATATCTTCAGAAGTCTCTCGCCTTATGAAAGAAAAAGGTGATGAACCAAAAAATATTGTAATAGATATTCAAAAACACACTTCAAAATCAACTATTAAACTTAAAAATAATTATAAAGTTGATTTCACGATTGAAAATTCGTTTAGAGAGCTATTGGGTTTCTCTTCAAAAAAGATTGAAAATAACGGGACGTTTTACAGTGATAATGTTATCCAAATATCCTCCGGTATAAATTCAGTATTAATTCATTGTGATTTGATTGATGGTGCTTATAACGATGGAATAAGAACAAATACAATATTTTCATTCAGTGCATACTCAACCCCGATTGGTTATAAATTTAATATGGAACCAAAAAATCTTGTCTATTTACCTGTGTCAGGAAAAACCATATACAGAGTAAATTTTAGGATAACCGACCAAGATAATCGTATGATATCCTTTAATGATGAAATTATATCCATCAGAATTCACCTACGTGAAGTTTTTCAATAAATAAATAATGGTTATTGTGAGAAAACACGAGTTGGGAAAATATAAAATAATTACAGGGGAGGGCATGTTCCTTTCACCAGACTATACAAGGTATGTGGGTAGAGGATACTATAAACCTAAGAGACAACGAGGTGTAGGTCATCAATTTCGAAATAAAGGAGATGGGATAATTGATACTCTAATGGGTATTGGTTCAACCATCCTTAAACATAAAGACCTAATTGGTTCAACTGCTTCTGCCGTGGGCTCCGTTGCTGGTGCTATAAAGAGTATAAAAGATGCTCAAAAGGAGTCTCATAAATTACAAGCAATCAAAGAAATAAAAAAAGGTAAAACTCAACTATCTTCACAAGAACGACAAAAAATCATTAAAATACTTGGGTCAGGGTTTCAACAATTTTAATGCTATATAAATACAAGTATGGAAGCGATTGATAGTATCTATGATTTGGATGATACGATTATCATTTCAAACTCCACTAAAAAGGAAGACTATTTTAAGGTAAATGCTATAACAGGAACAGACTGGAATTCAAACGGAACAAAAAGTTTTGAAATAAATAATCAACAAACTTACTTGAATATAGCTGATAGTTTCTTGCTGTGTAAATTTAAATTCACTAAGGCTGCGAATAATACTAATGCTACACTCGTAAATGATTTCTTCTGGAAAATGTTTGACAGTGTCCGCCTGTATATTGGAACACAAGAGGTTGAAGCGGTTGATTATGTCTCTGCTACATCTGAAATGATGAAATTTACACTATATTCGTTTAGTGATAGAATGGGTAAGGGAGCTGTTGAAGGTTTTATTCCTGATATGTCAACGGGTACAAACGCAGACCCTGGTTATAGTCAAAGGAAGTCAATGTATAATGATGAAACAAAAGCAGTGAATAGTTTTACCGTAGCAGTACCTCTTAAAGGTATATTTGGATTTTGCGATTATGATAAAGTTTTGTATGGTCTTAAAATTAGATTTCAACTACAAAGGAATGATAATGTAAATAGGTTGCTTTTTGGGGATGAAAATGCTTTTGGAGACAACAATAAATTTATTATTAATGATTTGTGTTGGTATATCAGTGAATATACTCCTAATCTTAAAACGGAAGAGATGTTAAATAGAAGACTTAACTCAAAGAAACCGCTAAATGTATCATACCTTAAAAGAAGATGTCAACACGTTAAACTGGAACACACTACCTACACTTGGAATTTGGGTGTTCTTCAAGGAAAGCCACGATACCTCTGGCTCATTTTTAAAAAACCAGATGGAGAGGACGGTACTAATAAGAATAATGCGCTGAGTGATAATGCTAAGGTGAAACAACTTCGGGTTTCTCTTGATGGCACATTTTATCCACGAGATAGATTGGAAATTGATTGGGGAAAAAATGATTATGCGGAAGCCTACAAGTCCTACCAAAAGGTGTGTGAAAGTAATGGTAATAATGATCCTATTTTGGATATGGTTGCGTTTCAAAAACTTTATACAATCTATGCAATTGACCTGAGTTCTCAAAAGGAAACTATAAAGTCTAATCGAGTGGATACTTCTCTATACATTGAAAGAGGGGAGAGTGAAGAGGTTAATGCATATTGTTTGCTTTTGGAGGAAACAGAATTACAGATTAATACAGATAATGGTGTTATGATTAATATCACATAGGTTTTTTCTCATAAATAAATGGTTGGGGTATATGTTAATCAAATCAATCTTAATAAATTAACATCTTGTATTCAAAATCAAAAGCCTTGTATTATTAATGTTAATACAATTCAAAGAAAAGGAGCTGTAAGAATTGATGTTTTACTCACACACACACAAGTAAAAACACTAAATGATGTTGGATCACTTAAAATTAAAATGACGAAACCTATGTTAAAGAAATATTCAATAGATGAGTCAAGAGGAGGATTTCTCCCGTTTCTAATTCCTTTATTTGCTGGTTTAAGTGCGGCGGGAGCATTGACTGGTGGTATTTCAGCAGCGGTAAAAACTGCTAACGAAAGGAAGGCACAACTAAAAGCTCAAAAAGAATTGGAAAGACATAACAAGGAGTTGGAGAAACAAATTAGTGGAAGTGGTGTAATTGTAGATTTTGCTCAAAAACTTGAAAGTCTACCTGATAAAGCTAGATTGTTGGTTGGAGATATGCTTTCCTCTATCGCTCAAGCGGGTGTTAAACTAACTAAACGGGGTAATGGATTGTATCTTTCTCATAAATAAATGGATAAATGGTTTAAACAATTTGGAAAGAATACAACGTCAAATATAGAACTATCTAAGTATTGTAAAACACTAAAAATTGATAATGTGGTTATTTGTATGAGAGATGAATTAATACATATAAATAAGAATACAAAGAATATTATTATGAATTTAGACACACAGAATGGTTCTCATTGGGTTTGTATTCATAATAGTCAGGATAAATATTATTTTGATAGTTATGGTATGCCACCACCTGTTGAAGTAATACAATTCTTACAGAATGGTGTTTATCAAACATTCCAAGTTCAAGAAATTAATTCTAAATGTTGTGGCCAATTATGTTTATATGTATTATTTCAACTCAACAATAATGAAAATTTTTATGATATCATTTTTTATCTAATATAAATGACCTATGTTGGAAAAGATGGTTCTATCTTTGGAAAATCCTCTCAGGATATTGATTTATCAAATTATTATACAAAGGCACAGGCTGAACGACAAAAATATAGTGTAAGTAAAAATATTAATATGAAGAATACTTATAAATTAATCAATTATCCAAACCCTACAGATG
Organism: Myxine glutinosa; assembly: GCF_964187855.1. Taxonomy (NCBI): domain Eukaryota; kingdom Metazoa; phylum Chordata; class Myxini; order Myxiniformes; family Myxinidae; genus Myxine; species Myxine glutinosa. The sequence goes on from NC_136263.1 coordinate 130,428,264, forward strand.
CGAATGACTTGATTAGATTCAGTGATTTATCACAATATATATCTTTAAAGAAAACAGCACGTTTTGTGAAACAAGTAAAATTTACAACCACAACACCTGGTTATACTGACCATACACCTTTCCTCATTGAATTTAACTACCTGCTTACAATTAAATTTTATAAAGAAGGACATTTAGTTAATATGCGAATTAATAAATGGGGGTATGATATGCCTGATTTAGGGTATAATTGGTCTTTTTCAATAAACATAGAAGACCTACATGATTTAAATCAGTCTCGTAAAGAAGAATATTATCCACTTGGTGAAGATAAGGATTTATGTGGAAGTACAATTAGTAAACAACAAATACGTGATTTTAAGAAAATAAAAATATATGATAGTATAGCGATGGTTCGCATGACAAAGAAGGAAGGTAATGAGATAAGGATAGAAAGCCGAGGAATACAAACCGATTTGGTAGTGGGAAGATGGGGTGGTATTACCTGTCATAATATTAATCTCACATATATTTCTGATACATAAATGGCAGGAAGAAGACTACAAGAGAATTATAATTTTTGTATTCAAGGATACCTACAAGAAAAGGGTGCTCGGTATTACATACCTTATGATTTGGAGCATATACATGGGAATTTTGTCATAAAAAACTGGCCTTATACTGATATTGTTAAACCCACAAATAGAGACTTGTTTAAAATATTAAATAAAAATGAACTTCTCAAAGTTATGAAATATAAAACTCTTTTAGAAATCGTCAACAAATCTTATTGGTATCCTATTATGAGAAAAATAATTATAGATACAAGAATATCTCAAAATCCAGATGAGTATATGTATAATATTCTTTGGGGTTTAAACTCAAGGGTAGCAAGGGATGAGGAAGGAGTTGAAGAAGAGAAGGAGAAAAGAGAGAAAAGAGAGAAGGAGGAGAGGGAACAAAGAGAGAGGGGGGAGAGGGAGATGGAAATCAGAGCGATTCAAAAAAGAGTGGATGTATTACAGCAAGAAGATAAATCTCAACTCACCGAAGAGGAAAATAAAGAAAGAATGAATGCTGTGAAAATATTGATATCAAAAATTGCTAAGATAAATGAGGAAGGAGTTAAAGAAGAGAAGGAGGAAAGAGAGAAAAAGGAGAAGGAGGAAAGGGAGAAAAAGGAGGAGGAGAGGGAGGAAAGGGAGAAAAGAGAGAAAAAGGAGAAGGAGGAAAGGGAGAAAAAGGAGGAGGAGAGGGAGGAAAGGGAGAAAAGAGAGAAGGAGGAAAGGGAGAAAAGAGAGAAGGAGGAGAGGGAGCAAAGAGAGAGGGAGGAAAAATATAAAAAGATGGAAATCAGTGAGATTAATAAAAGATTGAAGGTATTACAGCAAATAAATCAAACTCAACGCACTGAGGAGGAAAATAAAGAAATGAGAAGTCTAATGAAAATATTATTTTCAAGAATAACGACGTCAATGTCTTCAGTTTCAGGGAGGAGATTTAAATGAGAAAGTGGGGATAAAGAAGAAGAAGAAGGAAAAGATTATGTGGTTGATGATGTCGGTGTAATTGACTTTAGTTAGTTTTATTTGTAAATAAATGGAGGAGAGAGTGAAGGCATTCCTTAGGATTCTTTATGTTTTAAAAATCAAGATTGAAATGTATATGTTGAAAACCAAAAAGGTTTTGATACTCTGTCGGAATTTTTCTGATAAATAAATATGAGTTATTGTCTCAAATGTAAAAAGAAAACTAAATCTAAAAATATCTCTTATGTTAAAGCTAAAAATAATAGAGTTTGTCAAAAAGGAATATGTCAAGTATGTGGCTCTAAAAAGTGCCAATTCATCTCTCCTAAAAGTGGAGGAGACATACAAAAGTTTCTGTCAGGAAGTAAATTTACAACAACTGGAATTCCAGGGGAATTACACCTTCCAGGGTATTCTTTCTGTGGTCCAGGAACAAACTTGGATAAAAGATTAGATGAGGCTGACAATCCTAAACCTTGGTCTAAACCTACAAATAGGGTTGACGAAGTGTGTATGAAGCATGATATTGCTTATGGGAAAACCACTACGTTGACTGAAAAACATAAAGCCGACAGCGAAATGTTGTATAATTTGTCTTTGATACAAAATCCAACGTTGAGAGAGAAAGTTGATAGGTTTATTGTGAGAAATTTGATAAATGCTAAATTGAAACTTGGTCTTGGTTATTCCTCAAAAAACTATTAGGCTCTAATGATGTCATCAAGACTGAGGAGCTTTTGGCTGAAGAATTACACAAACCTATAATCACAAAGTTTAAAAGAAGGAAGGTTTATTCTAAATACACCGACCACATATGGTCCGCTGATTTAATTGAATTGAATAATGACAGGGGATACAGGTATGCTTTAACCGTTATTGATTTGAGGAGTAGATTTGCCTGGGTTGTCCCTTTAAAAAATAAAAGGGGTGATACTTTAATGTTAGCCTTTAAGCGAATATTTGATCGGGATAAAAGGAAACCAAAGAAGTTATGGACTGATGAGGGAACAGAGTTCTATAACAAAATATTCATGAAATTTCTTAAGGGGAAGGGTATTAAATTATACAGCACCTTTAATGAAGGAAAGGCAGTTGTTATTGAGCGTTTTAATCGTACTTTAAAAGAGAAATTATATAAAAAATTCACACAACTCAGTTCTCAAAAATGGGTGTATTTAATTCAGGATATTGTAGATAATTACAATAATACAGTTCATTCATCAACAAAATCAAAACCATCAGAAACATTTACAAAATTAGAATATGAAAAGGAGATTAATTTGAGAAAGCCCAAGTTTAAAGTTGGTGATATTGTAAGAATATACAAATGGAAAAGCCATTTTGAGAAAGGTTATACAAAGAGATGGACTAATGAATTATTTAAAATCGTTGATGTAATGGATACAGTCCCTTGGACCTACAAATTATATGATTTAAATGGAGAAGAAATCTTGGGTTCATTTTACTCACAAGAATTACAAAAAACACAAGTAAGCAGATAATACCCTTGAAAATAATAAATAAATAAATAAAATGTAATGGGGATACGTTTTTAAATCTGTGAACCCCAAACACAGAATCCCACAACTTTTTAGTTGGGGCTTAACTTTTGTGTGTGTATAATGGGGATACGTTTTTAAATCTGTGAACCCCAAACACAGAATCCCACAACTTTTCAGTTGGGGCTTGACTTTTGTGTGTGTATAATGGGGATACGTTTTTAAATCTGTGAACCCCAAACACAGAATCCCACAACTTTTCAGTTGGGGCTTAACTTTTGTGTGTGTATAATGGGGATACGTTTTTAAATCTGTGAACCCCAAACACAGAATCCCTCAACTTTCCAGTTGGGGCTTAACTTTTGTGTATGTGTGAGTGAGTCATAATAATATACAAACCCTAACCCAACCCCATCCCTAACCCAAACCCATCCCTAACCCAAACCCATCCCTAACCCAAACCCATCCCTAACCCAACCCCATCCCTAACCCAACCCATTCCTAACCCAACCCCATCCCTAACCCAACCCAATCCCTAACCCAACCCCATCCCTAACCCAACCCCATCCCTAACCCAACCCCATCCCTAACCCAACCCCATCCCTAACCCTCACATTCAAAATCCCAACCCTAACCCAACCCCATCCCTAACCCAACCCCAACCCATCCCTAACCCTCACATTCAAAATCCCAACCCTAACCCAATCCCATCCCTAACCCAACCCCATCCCTAACCCAACCCCATCCCTAACCCAACCCCAACCCTAACCCTCACATTCAAAATCCCAACCCTAACCCAACCCCATCCCTAACCCTCACATTCAAAATCCCACCCAAACCCTAACATAATCTTTCTTTTCTTCTTTTTTAAATACGTATTTCTTTTTTTTTTTTCCTCTTCCTCCAATTCTGTCTTTCAAGGCTTTTAAGTTTGAAGAAGTAGAAATGGGAAGAAAGAATTTTCCAGCATTTTCTTCCTCGAACTTTCTTGATATTGCTTAAATCAAGCGTCATTAAACAAAGAACATTGTTCATTGCTTTAGAATCCAAAGAGTCTCCAAGATGGACCCCACAGGTAGAGTCTCCAAAATAAAACCAACTTTCCAAGTTCCCAAGGTATAACCACATTCCTGTTGAGCCTCCAAGATAGGTATCACATTCCGAGTCATCAAAACAAAACCCCCATTCCGAGTCTCCAAAAATATAACCATCTTTCCAAGTCCCCAAGGTAAAACCACAATTTTCAGAAATATTGGGGGTTTCCGTGATAAGTCTCACATAGTATAACTGCGGACCATCAGGGAAAACTTCCCTTTCCCAATTTTTTAGGGTTTCTATGATGTGTCTCACATAGTATAACTGCGGACCATCAGGGAGAATTCCCATTTCACAATTTTTTAGGGTTTCTATGATGTGTCTCACATAGTATAACTGCGGACCATCAGGGAGAACTCTCCTTGCCCAATTTTTTAGGGTTTCTATGATGTGTCTCACATAGTATAACTGCGGACCATCAGGGAGAACTCTCCTTGCCCAATTTTTTAGGGTTTCTATGATGTGTCTCACATAGTATAACTGCGGACCATCAGGGAGAACTCTCCTTGCCCAATTTTTTAGGGTTTCTATGATGTGTCTCACATAGTATAACTGCGGACCATCAGGGAGAACTCTCCTTTCCCAATTTTCAGAAATTTGTGGGTCTCCAATGTATGACTTGTATTCTGGCTCATCAAGGTAGAACTTGTTCAGTGGGTTTTGTTTTGATAACTCACAACAAGTATCATCATGGTAAAACTCTTTTTCAGGATTTTGTGGATCTCCAAGGTATAACTCTTTGGCTGGGTCATCAAGGTAGAACTCGTTCTGGGGGTCTTGGTTGTTCAAAATGTCTTCAAACAAAAAAATAACTTCATCCCAAGTTGTGTTAAAAGCAGAATTTTCATTTCGTATCTCAGATACAATTTCCTGTGAAAGAAAATAACAATGTATTAATTTAATACAATATTTTTTATTTGTATAAATCAAGCTCTATGAATATTAAAATAAACTTTGTTAACTCTTACACGAGTCTCATCTTAAAAAAAAAAAAAAAAAAAAAAAAAAAAAATTAAATAAATAAATAAATAAATAAACAAACTTACCTCCATTGATAAGAGGTTCGAGTCCAGTTCATCAATCTGAAGGTTGAGTTCTACACAGGTAGTAGGACTCCATGGAATAGCAAAGTTATCCCATTCCATTTCGGCATAGTAGTCCATTCTCAAGTGAAGCAGAAAGCGTGTTTGAAAAAGCCTGTGTGGTCGGTGCCTTTTATAAGGACTGGGTGTGTCTTCCTGTGGAAATTCCCTGGGCGTGTCTTAACTGGAAATGATGTGATGGAAATTCCCTGAAAATGATGTAATGTATTACCTGGAAATGATACAATGCTGAAGAGTTTATAAAGTGGGTGGGACTTAGCAAAAGTGGGAGGAGCTTAGCAAAAGTGGGCGGGGCTTAGTAAAAAGTGGGCGTGGTTTAACAAAAAGTGGGCGGGGCTTAGTAAAAAATGGGCGTGGTTTACCAAAAAGTGGGCGGAGCTTACCAAAAAATGGTATGTGGCACTGGAGGCGCTCAAACAAGAACATTGAGGGAGGTTTACCATTTTATCTTAGCTCAGTTAAAATATCTTAATAAAGAACCAAACTCAAACATATTTTTTGTTAATGTATTAGACGGTGAGGAGAGTTGTAGGAGAATTAAATTATTTCCCACGCATAAACAAATATTTGTAGGGTCGTTGTTTGAGTGGGTTATATTCACCAGATGATATTAAGAGTAAAAGGTTAAAAGGTCCATGAGGTCAGAAGGATCACAGGTGTTTAAGTGGTCTAATGAATAAGGATAACATGTCAAAAGGTTAGAAGGTTCGTAAAGAACAGGGTGAGAGAAATAGAGGTGTTTAGGGGCAATGAGGGAGGGGAAAAATTAACATGTAAGTCAATGGGAAAATGAGAGTGTCCCAGAAGCAACATATATACACTACTATTGTAGTACATACATATTTATATTTTGTACATATTCATTATGGGCACGTCACGGGTACGGGTACGGTACGGGTACGGTACGGGTACGGTTCCGGGTACGGTTCCGGGTACGGTACGGTTACGGGTACGCCACGTACGGGCACGTCCTAGTAAGAATAATGCGCTGAATGATAATGCTAAGGTGAAAGAATTTCGGGTTTCTCTTGATGGTACATTTTACCTGTGAGATAGATTGGAAATTGATTGGGAAAAAAATGATTATGCGGAAGCCTACAAGTCTTATGAAAAGGTCTGTGAAAGCAACGATAATAAGCATTCTGAATATTGTGCTGCAATACATGTCCCCTACTGGCAGTCTGTCATCCGGAAAACTGTTGGGGGAAATTGCCAAAGTTCAAAGTGCCATAACTTTGTCAAAAATGATCGAAACGTCGTGAAGTTCGAACTTCATCTGTAACTTATCATGAGGAAACCATGTACCAAGTTTGAAATCATTAGCATTTAGAGTATAGAAAAAAAAGTCCGGTAAACTGTTCTTTGTGTGACGGACTGACAGACTGACAGACTGACAGACGGAGGGACGGAGTGCAAACCTATAGTCCCCTCCGGTGTACACCGGTAGGGGACTAATAAAGATCCCATTTTGGAAATGGTTGCACTTCAAAAACTTGATACAATCTACGCAATTGACATGAGTTCTTAAAAGGAAACTATGAAGTCTAATAGAGTGGATACTTCTCCATACGTTGAAAGAGGGGAGAGTGAAGAAGTTGATAAATATTGTTTGCTTTTGGAAGAAACAGAATTGCAGATTAATACAGATAATGGTGTTATGATTAATATCCAATCGATTTTTCTAATAAATAAATGAGTAGGAAATAACCAACTGGGGTATATGTTAATAAAATCAATCTTGATAAACTATTGGCTTGATTTCAAAATCAAAACCCTTGTAAGATTAGCGTTCATACAATTCAAAGAAAAGGAGACATAAGAATTGATGTTTTACTCACGAGAGTGCAGGTGAAAACCTTGAATGATACTGGCTTACGTAAAATTAAAATATCAAAACCTATGTCAAATAAATATTCAATAATAGAGACGAGAGGAGGATTTCTCAAATTTCTAATTCCTTCATTTGCTGGTTTAAGTGTGGCCGGAGCATTGACTGGTGGTATTTCAGCAGCGGTAAAAACTGCTAACGAAAGGAAGGCACAACTAAAAGCTCAAATTAAATTGGAAAGACATAACAAGGAGTTGGAGAAAGAAATTAGTGGAAGTGGTATAATTGTAGATTTTGCTGAAACGCTTGAAAGCCTACCTGATAAAGCGAGATTGTTAGTTGGAGATATGCCTTCTTCTATCGCACAGGCAGGTGTTAAACTAATTAATAGGGGTAATGGATTATATCTTTCTCGTAAATAAATGGATAAATCGTTTAAAATTTTTGGAAAGAATACAACGTCAAATATAGAACTTGCTAAGTATTGTAAAAAACTAAAAATTGATAATGTGGTTATTTGAATGAGAGATGAATTAACAAAGTTGTCCAAGAATACAAAGAATATTATGAATTTAGACAAACAGAATGGTTCTCATTGGGTTTGTATTCATAATAGTCAGGATAAATATTATTTTGATGGTTATGGTATACCCCCACCTGTTGAAGTAATACAATTATTACAGAATGGTGTTTATCAAACATTTCAAGTCCAAGACATTAATTCTAAATGTTGTGGCCAATCATGTTTATATGTATTAAATTATTTCAACTCAACAATAATGAACATTTTTGTGATGTCATTATTAATCTAATATAAATGACATGTTGGAAAAGATGGTTCTATCTTTCGAGTATCCCGAGAGTTGGATATTGATTTATCAAATTATTATACAAAGGCACAGGCTGAACGACAAAAATATAATTCAACAAAAAATATTAATATGAAGAATACTTATAAATTAATCAATTATGCAAGCCCCACAGTTGCCAATGACTTAGTTAGATTAAATGATTTATCACAATATGTATCTTTAAATAAAATGGCTATATTGTCAAAAGATGTAGAAATGTTGAATACATCCCCAGGTCATACATATTTCACAGTTCCAATTAAAATTAACTTTTATAAAGAAGGATGTATAGTTTTTATGAGAATAGAACATTGGGGGTATGATATGTCTGATTTAGGGTATCACTGGTATTTTCCAATAAGCCTACAAGACCTACAATAATTAAATCAATCACGTAAAGAAGAATTTTATCCACTTGGTGAGGATAATGAGATATGTGGAACCACTGTTCGTTATCAACAAATAAAGGAATTTAAAAACAGTTTTGCCATAGTTTATTTAATGAAAACACAAAGAACAGGATTGTTTATAGTAAGCCAGGGAATACAAACTGATTTAACAACAATAAGATGGGGAGGTATTACCTGTCATCATGTTAATCTCTCATATATTTTTGATACATAATTGACAGGGAGAACACTTCAAGAAAATTATCATTTCTGTATCCAAGCATACCTACAAGAAAAGGGTTTTCGGTATTTTAATAAATATGTTACATAACATAAGAACGGGAGTTTTTAAAATAAAAGATTGGTTTTATACTAATGTTAATAAACCTACATATGTAGATTTAATTAAAATGTTAAATAATAAAAAGGTTTTAAAGTTGATAAAATACAAAGCTCTTTTAGAAATTCAGAAGAAATTTGATTGGTTTCCTGTTGTAAAAAATTTTTTATTTTGGATACAGGAATATCTCCAAATCCAGATGAATATATGTTTGATATTCTATGGGGCTCAAACTCAAGGGTAGCAGGGGATGAGGAAGGAGTTGAAGAAGAAAATGAGGCAAAGGTGAAGGAAGAGAGGGAGGAAAGGGAGAAAAAAGAGAGAGGAAATGGAGAAAAAAGAGAGGGAGGAAAGAGAGAAAGAAGAGCATGAGAAAAAGGAGAATGAGGAAAAGGGAAAAAAGAGAGGAGTAGGAGAGGGAGGATCGAGAGAGGAAGGAGAGGAAGGAAAAATATAAAAAGATGGAAATCAGTGAGATTAATAAAACATTGAAGGTATAACGGCAAATAAATCAAACTCAATGCACTGAGGAGGAAAATAAGGAAATGAAAAGTATAATGGAAATATTATTTTCAAAAATAACTGTTCCATCACTTTCAGGGAATTGAGTTAGTTTTATTTGTAAACAAATGGAGGAGAGAGTGGAGGCATTCCTTCGGATTCTTTGTGTTTTAAAAATCAAGATAGAAATGTATATGTTGAAAACCAAAAACTTTTTCGCACTCTGTAGGAATTTTTCTCATAAATAAAAGAGTTATTGTGTTAAGTGTAAAAAGAAAACTAATACGAAAAATATATCGTATGTTAAAGGTAAAAATAATAGACTTTATGAAAAGGGGATATGTTTAGTGTGTGGCTCTAAAAAGTGTCAATTCATTTCTAAGCATAAAAGTGGGGGAGATATACAAAAGTTTTTGTCAGGGAGTAAATTTACAACAACTGGAATTCCAGGGGAATTACACCTTCTGGGGTATACTTTCTGTGGTCCAGGAACAAACTTGGAGAAAAGATTAGATGAGGCTGACAATCCTAAACCTTGGTTTAACCCTCTAAATAGGGTTGATGAAGTGTGTATGAAGCATGACATTGCTTATGGGAGTATCACTACGTTGACTGAAAAACATAAAGCCAACAGAGAAATGTTGTATAATTTGTCTTTGATGCAAAATCCAACGCTGAGAGAGAAAGTTGATAGGTTTATCATGAAAAAATTGATAAGTGATAAATTGAGGTTGGGACTTGGGGTTGGTAATCCAGGTGTTTCACCCTCAAAACACTATTAAGCTCTGATGATGTATTTAAGACTGGGGAGCTTTTGGCTAATGAATTACATAGTCCAGTAATCACAAAGTTTAAAAGAAGGAAGGTTCAATCTAAAGGCACTGACCACATCTGGTCCGCTGATTTAATTGAACTAAATAATGATAAGGGATACAAGTATGCTTTAACCGTTATTGATTTGAGGAGTAGATATATTTGGGTTGCTCCTTTGAAAAACAAAAGGGGTAATACTCTTATGTTAGCTTTCAATGGAATATTTAGTAAAAGTAAAAGAAAACCAAAGAAGTTATGGACTGATGAAGGAACAGAGTTCTATAACAAAATATTCATGAAATTTCTTAAAGATAAGGGTATTAAATTATACAGCGCCTTTAATGAAGGGAAGACATTTGCTATTGAGCGTTTTAATCATACTTTGAAAAAGAGACGATATAAAAAATTCACACAACTCGGTTCTCAACAATGGGTATATTTAATTCAGAACCCCTGTGGATAATTACAATAATACAGTTCATTCATCAACAAAATCAAAACCATCAGAAACATTTACAAAATTTGAATATGAAAAGGAGATTAATTTGAGAAAACCCAAGTTCAAAGTTGGTGATATTGGAAGAATATACAGATGGAAAAGCCATTTTGAGAAAGGTTATACAAAGAGATGGACTAATGATTTTTTTAAAATCGTTGATGTAATGGAGGCAGTCCCTTGGATTTACAAATTATGAGATTTAAATGGAGAAGAAATCTTGGGGTCATTTTATTCACAGGAATTACAAAAGCCAAGAGAATAATTTTTTTTTTTAAAGGCTCAAATACTTAATGTCCCTCAATGATCAATACTAATTTGGATCTGTGCCAAGAACTGATTTTTATTTTGAGCGAAAAAATATCTATAAATTAAAATGAGATTTTCATCAAGAAAATTTTATTTTAAGCACAGATATATATACACTACCGGTCAAAAGTTTTAGAACACCTCAATTTTTCCAGTTTTTATTGAAATTTACGCAGTTTAATGTCTCAATGTACTCTGAAATTAAGCATAGAACAAATAAACAATTGGACATAAAAAAGAAATAATAGAAACATTTTGTTTAACAAAATTTAATATAAATTTTTGACTCAGCAAAGTAGCCACCATTTGCAGATATAACCACCGAACACACTCGTGGCATTCTTTCTGCAATGGAAATCAAATATTGTTCGGGAGGTTCTTCCCAACACTGTTGCAGAAGTTCCCACAAATGTGTTGCACTTGTAGGTTGCTTTGCTTTCACCCTTCTGTCCAGTTCATCCCAAACCACCTCGATGGGGTTTAAGTCTGCAGACTGTGCTTGCCATTCCATGATTTGAAGCCTACCTTCTTGTTCTTTTCCTCGAAGGTAGTTATGACATAGCCTGGAGGTGTGTTTAGGGTCATTATCTTGCTGGCCAACTAGGCGTATACCAGAGGGTATTGCATGGCGCTGCAAAATTCTGTGTTCGCCCTTTTGGTTCAGGGTGCCAGTCACTCTGAGCAAGTCACTCACTATGGATCCAGCCAAAGAGCCCTCAGACCATCATGCTTCCTCCTCCATGTTTGACAGTTGGTGTCACACACTGAGGAACCATCCTATCGCCGACTCAACGGCGTACAAAAACCTTGCGTGATGAACCAAAGATTTCAAATTTTGATTCATCCGTCCATAATACCTTCTTCCAGTCTTCAGTAGTCCACTGGCGGTGCTTCATGGCCCAGGCAAGCCTCTTTTTCTTATTTTGCCATCTCAGCAATGGCTTTCTTACTGCCACTCGTCCTGTCAAACCTGCAGCTCGAAGTCTTCTCTTCACAGTTGAAACTGAGACTTGCTTATGTGGAGGAATAATTTCTACTCCTGTTCTACTATTAAAACTTCCAGAAACTCGTTTTAGCAAAATCAATGTTTTATTCACTTTTGAGAGTTTTGCTGTATTCTACTAAATGTACTAATTAGATATTAATGACGTTGTCTGCCGGTCGTGGCTGTAGCTCCTTCTGTAGGTCTTTTGTTGAACCTCGTTCAGTTGTTGACCAGTCTCCAGTTGGTTGATCAGGTCAACTGGTCTTCAGTTGTTCACTCCTCTTCAGTCACTCTCCCAGTCCACTGCTTCTCCGTCACTCTCCCAGTTCTCTCTCCTCAATCGCAACTTTCTCTTTCTTATAAAGGCCCAGACTCCTTCATCCAAAAGCCTTATTTGGCTCTTTTTGGCCAGCTTTCTATGTTGGGAGACTGAGAGCACTACCTTATTTCTGTTCAAGAGGTCAAATGCTCTGACCTGCTGAGGGAGAATTTGCAGCCTGTGCTCCATCTATGGAACACAGGCTAACTATTGATAGACACAGATGGCAGTCCAAGAGCGGTACACATTCTGTCTTGAATTATATTGCTATTGTCCTATGCTCTTGGCTCATTTGTAAAGTAAAACATAAGCCACTTTACACAAGATCACATTGAGATATATTCTAGCAATATTGTCAATAGGAATATTTATTCCCTGACAGTCCCCGGTTTTTTTCTTTTATGTTTATATTAACCATTAATCTAAACATTACCACATTAAATATTCAAACCACTAATCTGGTAATTCATTTTCCTAAGGCATACACCGTCATTCTGGAAGAATTTTGATCACAATACATTTCCTTGTTCATTGACTCTTTCTATGTTGATAATTCAATTCAACTCATTTGCATAGAGATCACAAAACATTTTCACCTTCAGCAAAACGCAATAATTTCAGTTCATCATTAAAATAATAAAGCATCTGCAACATTTGGCAAAATGTTTGCCTTTAATCAAATATTGACTTTCTTTGTTTGAAAAAAAGGGGCGGATCACTTGTGTTTGAAATTCCAGCATGAAACATTTTTCTTCAAATGTCTTCATAACACCTACACTATTTGCGTAGGATTTTCTGCTGTTGTGATAGCTGGGCAGAGTCATAGACTAACCCTGGTCTCCATGCAGCATCCTTGCCACTCTTGCTGTGAGCCATAGTAGATTTGAACAAGGCCTCCATCCAGTTGTAGTCGACTTGCCTCCTCACACATCGTGAGCATGGAGCAAGTGCTGATGTGATGTTGATTTGTCAACAAGATGTGGAGCAGGGATGCCGGATGCATCCGCAATGATGATGTTGGGACCATGGTACTCAGTTGTCCATGGTCCATACCAGGAGCACACAGCAGAATCATGCACAGCTGTTGTGAAGGAAAAGGCGCAGTCATTCGCTTGCAGCTCCATGCTGGCTCCCCGGAAGTTGGTGAAGTAATGACACACGTCACCATATCCCGTAGACGTTGCAGGTAAAATGTCATCGTCCTGCAATTGCTGATGTGATGAATGTTCGAGGTATTCAAACAAAAGTAAGTGATCACCCTTTTTCATATGTTGCAGTGTGATCCAGACAAATGGTCACATAATTTTCCCTTGGTGAAGGTAAACATCCATCTTACAACGGAGTATTTCTTCATCATTCTTTGAGAAAGAGGGTGTATGCCAGAATTAACTTCATTTTCCACAAATTGTCCTTTCTCAAACTTCTTCCCAGATGTCGTTAGCACTCCATTTGGGATGTGATCTGGTCTTCCCTTTACTCAGCCACATTTATATCTGCTCTCCACACAGATTGAATCAGATGGCGTACATTGTAACATGAAATCACTATATTTTATAACAACTTCACACAAATAATATTCAAATCAGACATGTGTTTTTCACTATTAAACTAAGAATAGCATCCACAATTGCTTTCAGGTTCATATAATTCAAAAATTAAACTCATGCAGGTATTGTAACCCAACTTCAAAGAAAATAAATGCATTAATAATGAGTATATATGATTGAAATCACAAACAGGAATATCTAATTCCCAACAAATCTTGCAAACAAGCAAACTATGCATAATGTATTATTAGCATAGTCCTCCCTGCTTTTTGTTTTTCTTTAACAGTGTAACTTGTGGTGATATGAGTTCATCGATCTTGTAAAACGGACATAGTTCACAACAAGTTGTTATGCCCTTATTTTAACTCTACTGTATTCATTTGCAACATTACTTGATTCAATCGTTGAATCTCAGTATTCATGTCGCCATAGACGTCTTCCTCTTGTGGTTCCACATTCATTTCCTCATTTGTTGCTTTGTTTATTTCCTCTTTTGTGGCTGCTTGCACTATCATAGTGTTGTTTGTTATCTTATTCAAACCCACCGTCACTAAGGTTTTCAAGCAAGCCACTACTAAAACTATTGCCAATATAACCACTAATCCAATAAACAAATATTGGAGTATCTCAGCTGCTACTCCTTGTATATGTTCATACCTATAACATAATTATATGTCAATGACATTCAACATTATATACCAAACTAACAAACTTCTTAAAATGTGACTAAAGAAAAATCCCTTAATATGTAACATAAATCTGATTATTTGCCTTATCCTGATGCCCCTATCTCCTGGGGTCCATATTTGTTTCCATTCTTATCAACTCCCTATGGTCTGTGAATTGTTCCAAAATACCACAACCATAGGTTTTAACAAAGCTCTACCAAACTGTTTCCAAGTTGAACTCAAAATACTAGTAAAACAATCAATTCAAAGAATTTACTTCAAAGGGTCAGCAAATTCATTCTATAACCAGATCTAATTTTCCCATCCAATAGTTTGCCTTGACACATGTCATATTATAACACTTTAATAAACCTTCAGAAATGTTTCCCATCGCAACAACTTCCCTTTTACAAATAGCCATGTGTAAATTACTTATTGAACTACAATTTCCTCTCAATTTATTTGGCCTAAATGGCCGCAAAAGTGGCTGCCAACATGCAGTACCTTTTTTCTACCAAGGAAGTGCTCGTCCACATAAGACCTCTACCAAAATGTTGTTTGTAAAAACAAATCTGGGATTTCTAATTACATGGATGCACACTCTCAGGACATTGCAGGCTGCTGTTAACAATCCATTACGATAAAATAATTCCTTTACCCACAATCAAATAAGTAACACAAATTGAGGATATTATCCCTATCACATTCATTTATAGATTCATTTGGTTCTAATTCTCACTTTTCCCACTGCTATAAGGAAGAACAGTAGCTCTTATAAGTCTTTGTAATATCTCATTAAATGTACCCAGCATTGAAGAATTTATTTACTATCCATTTCCCTTCTGTTTACCCAGTGACTGTGTTTAAACTCCATAACTTAATTTGATAAATCCCATGTGTACAGCTACCACTTATTGAAACCCCTACTTTTGTAGAAAATATCCAAATAAGTGGTTGTATGCTCCCTGAAAAGTTGCTCCTCCATTTCTATGCAACTTAGTGAATACTACTGACACCAGTATGCCAATATAGGTGTGGCAGATTAACAAAATATGTTGCAGGTACACGTAACATCGTGTTCTGAGTGTAAAAAAACATAACAGCGCGTTCACATCTGCCCCTTGGTTTTAAGATTCACAATGCATTTCGTTTAAAAACTCACAATAGTTCAATTCAACAAAATTGTCTTTACTATCTGCCCATATCATCTATGCCTAAGACACATCCATACATACAGCACAATTTATATGCTGATAAAGGTCAAGTTTATATATGTAAAAATCCATGAGCAGAGTACTCTGGAAAGTCAGTGTAAGACCACTTCCAAATTTGGCTAATTTTGTACCCACTCATTTTTATTTTTTTTGTGAAGCTCCTATCCATAAATAGCTGTTATTCTCATATAAATTCTATCAAAAAATGGAATCCCAAAATTACTCACAATTTTACTATTAATTAATGGCTGCTCATAACCTAGCACATCAAATCTGTATATTCCATCGCCCTTGACAAAAGAGATAATATTCATAATCAAATTATATTCCTATTTTATTTTACGAATTTTCTGGATATTCTTGTAAGATTGACACACAAAACAAAAACACAAAAACACACAAACATACACAAACCCAAGCATTATGTATATTTGTTTGCATTGGAACCATCATTAACAGATCAAGATGGGTGTCAATTTCATTTCAATTTCGTAAAATTTATCCTTTAATTTTAGAAACGCTAATACACAAATAGACAAAAAGTTTATTTTTAGAAAACCCCTATAATGTCACATTGAAATTACCCTTTTTGGTCCTACAATAATTTATCCAAATTTGACAATACATCTATTTACATGTCAGTCGACCACTGACCTATCAGCATGCAAAAAAAATAGTCCAAAATGCCCACCTGATGATCATGTGACGCTTGTCACTGGTTTCCAAAAAATTTTGCAAAGCAATGTTCCACACTTTGGTAATTGTTTTGTTGTAAAAAATTGTTTTGCCCAAAATACTCCCTAAAACGACATTTATAATTGGCAAATATGAGGCTTCCAGAATGAACTCTAATTCTGGATCTTTTAATTCATGTTCCAAAAAAAATCCAATTTTGGCATTTAATCAATTAATTATTCATTCGCTAATAAGCAAAAGTAAAATTCATTCTTGCTCCGAAAATTTTTGAGACAACAAGCATCAACAGTTATTCATGTTGGTCTGATGATTTAATCTGTTGAGGCCTGTCGTCATTTGGGATCTGCAGCAATGAAGGCCTAATCGTTATCTGAGGTACCGGTAAGCACTGGTACCCTTGATCTTGGTTC
The DNA here is from genome assembly GCF_964187855.1 of Myxine glutinosa. NCBI lineage: Eukaryota > Metazoa > Chordata > Myxini > Myxiniformes > Myxinidae > Myxine > Myxine glutinosa. The sequence continues at coordinate 130,444,835 of NC_136263.1, forward strand.
GTCCTATGAACTAGTCTTCATATTTGAATATGGACAACGTCGTTTCCAGTGTCCAATATTTCCACAATTAAAACATCGATTTCTGTCATTGGCTGATCTGCCCACCTGTTCACTTGTTTCGCTGGGCTGCATCTCCAGATCCCTGAGTTGCCACCGCAACCTCTGGTTCTCTCCTGAAACATGAAAAAATTCTCTGTACCGTCCTTTTTGGAGAGACAAATGGGAATCAGATGGGACAACTGTCACTTTTATTCCTATTTTCGAGGGCAGTTGTGCATTTATCTCCTCCAATGTATCCTGCATCGTTTTTATTTTAAGTTATAGGTCCAATATACGTCCTTGCTGTGCCCTTTTTCTGGATTCAACATCCCAATAATGGAATGCAAGCCAGTCTACTGTTAAATGATGTTGCTTCCTGGCTTTCAATTATTGTCCTAATCTCTCCAATCGACTTCGCTCAAATGTACCATCTCTTGGAAACTCCTTATTAGACTGGGCCAAATCGGAGGTGATTTTCCGAATTCAATGTAATTTACCTAAAAGTTGTGAGTGAGTATCAGGAACAAAATCATGAAAAAAAAATTCAAAAATATTGGCGTTTTACGGTCAGACAGCCCGTTACCATAGCAACAGTTACAGACGACTCAAAAAATGCCTAAATTGACGATTTCTCAAGCTGTGTTTTTTTTTTTTTTTTTTTTTTTTTTTTTTTTTGTTTTGTTTTGTATACAAGGTCGAGGCTCGTGAAAGAGCGAACATTAATCACACAGAAAGACAAACCGACACAAAAAACATATAACATAGGGAGCGGTAGACAAGATGGGGAGAGAGGGGGAAGGACACAAACACAACATTTGAGAGCAGGGACCGAGAGACATGGAGACATCGAGAGATCTGAGAGAGGGCGAGGGCTTTGGGGGGGGGGGGGGCGTGGGAAGGGGGCGGTGGGAGAGGTATAAAACATATGGACACTGCCAGGACTTCCAGGAAAGAAGTTGGAATTTCAAACAAGGTGGATCTGGGGTGAATTAGCGGGGGTAGAAAAGATCAAGGTTTTGGATGGGGGAAGATAAGAGATGGTGGTGAACAGCTGTTTTAAAGACCTGGAGGGAGGAGTGGGATTGAAGGGAGTGAGGGAGTTTGTTCCAGAGGCGAGAGAAAAGAGTTTGACCCCCAGAGTTGATTCGGGTACCAAAAGATGCAGAATTGAAAGCCAAGGATGATTGGATAGCTTAACAATGTCTGTGACACAATTCAATACCACTTTTATCCAAAAAACTGATTTTTGTCTGAAATTTGAAGCATATTTATGGAAAAAAATTGAACATTTTGCTTTTTAATCATAGGATAACCATTAATCAAATTAAATTTACTTTAAATTGTCTTTTACAACCTTGTATTGTCCAGTTTTTATAACTGTTATAACGTTGTTTAAATTTGGCCATCTTCATTTCAATAAAAAAAAGTTAACAAAAGCAGCTTACAATCATTAATTTTAATGCCTGCTTTCGGTTGTTACTGTAACCATTCATCAGGCAAGTATGCTGTTTTTGTTTACTTTTCTCATTCAAAAATTATATTAATAATTGTTTTTTTTATTACAGTGCATCACATAGGCAATTAGGCATGGATACAAAAGCCAAGACCATGTTGTGGCTCTTCGAAAAGTGTCCCCCCATCTTCAATCTACCAGGAAACCAGGGATTCACTGGCCCTTATCCACCAACAGGGGAACTGGTTGTTCTCCAGTACCATGGGTATCACAGACATCTGCAGGAAACCAGCCACCTTCAGTCTAGCAAAAAGGATGCAGTCAAGCTTGTAGTGAAGGACTTGCAGGACTGGTGGGGAAATACCGGTTTTACCCTCAAGTCGTGGCAAGCCACAGAGAAGATGATATTTAGGGATATTGAGGAGTTCAAACTAAGGAAGAGTAAGAAGAGTAGGACGACAGATGCAGAGACCAAGAAAATGAAGGACTTCTTAGCAAATATGAGGCAGACATTTTGGGTCATTCAACCTGACTTTGAGAAGAAATTGGAAGAAGCACAAGCTGTGGAGAAGCAAGACAAGAGAGATAAAGAAGACTGGCTTTACCTAAAAGGTGTACGTGGGGATAGCTGTACACATACAGCAACGCTTGGGTCTAGCGATGAGAAATTAGCAAATAGGAGGAAGCGCAAGTTTCTTGATCAGCAGGCAGAGCAGGTGAGAAGAGATAGGGATTGTCTGCGCACTGCCCCTAATGTAGATGTATCAGAAGATACTGATGACTCTGAGGAGACCACTGACACACCACTCTACACTGTTCCTGTGCAATCCCCAAAGGTCATCAAGAAGTTGGAAGGAGTTCCAAAGGATGTCTGCTTGATTGCAGACAAGTACGCAATTTCAAATAGGGCAATCACAGAACTGGCTGCTGCCTTTCACAAAGACGACGGGAAGAACCTGGAGCAGTACAACCTTTAAGTGAACACAACGGGGAGGAGGAGACAGTCTGTGAGGGTGGAGAAGGCGGGAGACATCGCTAAGTGGCAACTTTGTGACAGCACTTCCAAAATGTATGCTCTGCACTGGGATGGGAAGCTGATCAAGTCCCTAACCCATGTGGGCAAGGACATGGAGCGAGTGGCCGTGATACTGACAGGGACAGATGGCCAGGAGGTACTGCTGTCAATTGTTGGGATGGAAGGGAGGTCAACTGCTGAAAATAAGGCGGCAAAGATTATTCAGGTATTTATGCTCTACAGTTCTGTTAAGTTAATAACAATCCTTATTTTTCGCTTTTTAGTTATACAATTTAGATTTGAGTTTTGTAAATTTTGGACGTTTCTTATGTTTGTTCATTGAAGACAGTGAAACTGTCCAACTTGAAATATCCAAAGTCTAAAAGTGAAGTAACAGTAGCGGTGTAGTTGTAGGTACCACAGCCAAAGGGTGTTGTGGATTTTGTTTAATTATACAAAAAGAACTACTTGTAAGTAGCTACATCAAATTAAGAATTTACTTGGAATATGTTAGTTATTTTTAATATAATAATGAAGCAAATTAGCAATTTGGCATTCCACACTAATTTGATCAATGATAAAATTGATATTAGTCTATAACGTATATTCTAACTTATGTTCTATTATTAGTAGAATATAAGTTATCATTGGTGTCTTTACCTTATTCTATTTATTTTCTATCCAGGTCCTCAATGAGCACCCAATCGACACATCAAGGATAGGCGCTCTTGTCTTCGATATAACGGCAGTGAACTCTGGGGTCAAGAGTGGAGTCGTAGTAAGACTGGAGACTGAGTTTGGCAGGAGTCTTCTGCAACTGGCGTGTCAGCACCACATCCACGATTTGGTTGGAGGGGCGTCTTGCTCAATAGTGTATGGCCCCACCACAGGACCAAATGAACAGCTGTTCAAGCGACTGCTCAACACTTGGAGTGAATTGGACCAGGGCAACTACACATTGGTCGAGGTGTCTGCTCAACAGAGAGAGCTGGCTGGCCATGTACATGCCACCATCACCTTCCTTCAGACGTGGATGGAGAATAGCACAAAGGAGACTCTTCGACACGACTACCTGGAGCTGGCACACCTCACACTGCTGTTTCTTGGAGGGACTGTCCCTGATGGTATGAGGACCATCACTATCAAAGCTCCTGGGGCATTCCACCACGCCCGTTGGATGAGCAAGACTTTATACACTATAAAGGTGGCACTCTTCCGTCAGCAGCTGGGAGATATCTACACACCCAAAGAGCTGGAAGACATAACCAGTCTCGCTGCATTCATGTCAGTCTTCTACACTAAAGCGTGGTTGACATGTACCAGTGCTGCAGATGCACCATCTAACGACCTGTACCTGATGAAGAACCTCCTCAAGGCTGAGGCCAGTATTGCAAAGAATCCAACAAAGTGGCCTGCCAAATTTCTGTCCTTTGTGACTGTGGCCCGAGAGAAGCTACAAAACCATTTGTGGTACCTCTCAGAGAGATTGGTCTCTTTGGCACTCTTCTCGGACAGAACGTCATCTGACAAGCAGACTATGAGAAGGGCTATGCTCAGGTACCATGGGACTGCACATAACATGATACAGGAGATGCCAGCCTCACAGCAATTGGGGAGTTAAGCCCTCAAAGACTTTGTTGGTTACGACTCTTGGAGCATGTTTGAACTCTTGGGTATTGACACCAGTTTTGTCAAGCTCCCCGTTGCACAGTGGCCCACCTCAGACAGCTATCGTCATGGCAAGGAAGTTGTGGCCAACCTCCCAGTTGTCAATGACGCAGCAGAGCGAACACTTGGACTCGCCACAGATTTGAACACTAACAAGGCCCCCACATCTGAGGCGCAGCCCCAGGCTCTATACAGGGTTGTGAAGGGCGTCAGGGAGAAGCTGCATGGACTGGCAACATCCACTGAGGTTGTGACTAAGAAGTCATTGGCCTCCATTGATTACAATTGGGACTAGGTTTTTTATTTTGTTATCAATGTTCAATGTCAGACCTTAAATTTGAGACAAAAAAGCTTAATCAATGACAAAAGTTAATTTAAAGTACATTTAATTTGACTATAGCTCTGATTAATGATTATCCTATGATGAAAAAGCAAAATTCTCATTATTTTTTCAAACAAATGCCTTAAATTTGAGATGAAAATGGGTTTTTGGGATAAAAGTTGTATTGAATTGTGTCACAGACATTGTTAAGCTATCTAATCATCCTTGGCTTTCAATTCTGAATCTTTTGGTACCAGAATAAACTCTGGGGGTCACACACAGCCTGAGAAATCATCGATTTTAAGAATTTTTTGAGTCGTCTGTAACGGTTGCTATGGTAACAGGCTGTTTTACCGTAAGACGTCAATATTTTTGAAAAAACATTTCATGGTTTTGTTTCTGTTACCCAGCCACAACTTTTAGGTAAATTACAACCTTGTAGTATGAAAAATTGAGAATCACCCCTCATTTGGCCCATTCTGTCCTTATCATGTCCCTTTGTCCACAAATACCAATTTTCAACCTCTCTAACAGCCTCTTCACCATATCGGTCGTACATATAATATGCACAAGTACCTTTGTTTGGAATATCTGGTTGTCCTTGTGTATTCTTACAAGCTGCATTCCCCATTCTGCCTGTATATGAATAACACTCAGTATTTACTCAATGTACCAGATAACTACCAAGACTACACTTTAGATTACACTTGTACCCCCTGTCAATTTCCTAGCTTATTTCCTACAAGCTCGACTCCGTAATCGTCCAGGAAGTGTCTCCCCACCTTTGCAATTGATGACTTGAAGTGATTGCCAGAGTGTCTCCCTGTTCCCACACCCCAATCGCACTGATCGGTGTTGTAGTTGGGTCAAATGGATCAGTAAGTCCTGTTGAGGGGGGATCAAACTAAATAACCACATATAATATAACAAATAACTACTAGACTCACCACCTCGTTCATCGTCCAAGGTTGTCTGCACATTGATGTTTCGCAAATGTCTCAAAGCTTATTTCTTGAGACCGCACTTTTTATTCATCCATCAATTGACTTGATTAAATTAAATTTAAATTAAATCAGATCAGATTAAATCAATCAGATCAGAATCAATCAGATCAATCGGATCAGAATCAGAATCAATTCAATTATGCAATTTCAATCAATATATCAATATTTATCAATAAAATTCTAATAATAATATATAATAAAATAATATAAATGATAATATCAAAATTCACATTTATCAGTCTGATACCGAATTGAAACCAATGTCTGATACTGAACTATGATATGGGATCAACATTACTCTATACCTAAACATTTTCCCAATGTTGCCAAAACAGTTCCATCTACTGACGGGGAAATATGATCATCGGTCGTCACCGTTTGACCCATATCTGCCGTCAGTTGACAAATCACCGTTCTGCCTCTGGATCATATCTGACATTTTTTTTTTCCCAATCTTGTCTGGTCATTATCTATCTATAATTCCAGTAATCTCTGTGTGTGTGTGTGTCTGTGTGTGTGTGTGTGTGTGTGTGTGTGTTTGTCTGTGACCGCTGTTTCTCGACAACTACCGGTCCGATATACTTGAAACTTGCCAGGTATATTGCTGGGGACCCGAGGATGTGCCTTTTCAAGGTTTGAAATTAATCGGAGAAGTAGTTACCGAGCTATGGCGATTTAGCCGTTCGCCGTTCGCTTTGGCTTTGCGAATGGACCAAACCATTTCATGTAAATAGAGGGGGGGGGGGGGGGTTCTGTGGTCGTTGCGAATGGACCAAACCATTTCATGTAAATAGAGGGGGGGGTTCTGTGGTCGTTACTGCCACGTGGTTTCAAAGTTTTTTTTGTTGTTGTTGTTTGCACGCATGCTTTTTTGCACGCACGTACGGGCACCCACGTACGGGCACGTCCTAGTATCACAAATTCAAATACATTACTGTCTTACATGGGAAAAATGAATTCATGGTGCACCTCATCAAATCATTCCCCATCAGAACATCATAAGGTTACAATTTCTTGTGTTCTTAAGAGCATGCTTAAGAGCACAAAAAACAACATGTCTCACTTTGAATGACACTCAAAGTTCTTAACAATTAAGATGTTGTAAGAGTCCTGAAATGCCGTACCAATGAATGGCAATTAATCCATAATATTGACCAATGCAATCCAATCACACTGAAATTGTAACCTTCCAACAAACTTTGTGACTTGTAATACAGCATTTATCCTGCAGGGCTGTAAAGCTATCCTTAAAGTCCATGCAATCGAGTTACATCAAAACCCAATGATGACATGCCTGACAATCATAGCAATTTTCATGATTGTAAAACCATTTTCATTGTAAATCATTGTAATTATAAATTTTAAATGTAAATTTACCATAATTGTAAATGTAATTGTAAATAAATTGTAAATAAAAAATTGTAAATCATTACCCTAATCAGAGTCATACCATAATCATCCATTGCAGAAGACAAACATTTACTGTATCATTACATCCACGTGGTATAATCAGCAATGAAACAGTTTATCATTAACAATATTTGAGAATGAACATCAATAATAATCAACAATATGACAATCATGATGACAATAATGAATCTCATCAACAATGAGAGAAAACAATGAGAACTATGAAAAGGGAAACAGGTAAAAGTGAGATAAAAGAGGAGTAAAAGGAGGAGGAAAGAGGGGAGGAAAAAGGGTGGGGAAAGGAGTAGGAGAAGTGGCAGGATGCCAAGAGAGGAATGAGGCTGGGGGTGGGGGGGGGTGTGGGGCGGGGCTCCCTTAGGGATATTAATACTATGCGAAATACGACACTCATTGTATGTTTCTAAAAATAACTGTGTATTATTGGCTGCACTTATTCTCCCTTACAAGGCTGTGAGAGATTATATGGTGGATACTATCTTCCTCTCAAACTTCTGTGCAAGCCATACACTCATCTGTGTATTATTTAACCATTCGAACTGTGTCGTACTATTTCACAAATTATTTTAGCAGTATGGGGCCATGGTGTAAGGGGAGGGGGGGGGGGGGGGAGAGAGGGGTGAGGATAAAGAGCACATAAAGAGACCACATAATAAGGTGATAACACACTCCTATACATGCCTCACAATCTGTAATAACATGACTTAGTGGGGAGGATGATGGCAGGATGGGGTTTAGGGTTAGGATTGGGGTAGAGGGGACAGGAAATGGAAAGGGGGGGGGGGGAAGAGGACGTGATGTTACTTCACCACTTGAAAGGGTCACCAAATCCATGTACCTGTAAATTCACCCATATATATACAGATCTAAGTTTTGTTTCATCAAACAGGTACAATGTTGTGTTTGGGTCCAGTTAATTGCCTTGCCACATGGCATAGTATCTTATTTCAATAAATTCCTTTATGACCTCCCCAATACTCATCTGTAACTTACAGATGTAATTACAATTGTCTCCCAAATGTGTTTGGCCTAAATAGCAGTACCTGTTATCTACCAAGGAAGTATTCCTTCACATAAGATCTCTACCAAAAATTGGTGAAAATCTGGGAGCTCCAATTATGTGAATACACATTTCTCAGGATAGGCCAGTGTGCTACCTCCAGGTACACGCAACAGGTACATGTCATTCATTTATGCAATAAACCCTAAAAACATGTATATTGTCCTAAACCGGAGTCAGATCAGATCGGGAAGTGTCAGATCAGGAGGATGAGTACAGGTGAAAATGGGCACAGAGACACGAATCATGAAAACACACAGACAAAGGCACAGTCACAAATGGAAGGAATGGCTGGAAGGCACAGTGGAACTGGGGGGGCAAAGGGACAGATGGAGGGAGGGCTAAAAGAAGGGGTAGGGGAAACGAATTAAAATGGGGAAGGTAACACCTCACCACACATGACGGGGGGTGTTAAAAAGGAAGGAAAACTAAAAAGAGAAGATGGAAAAAATTTACTGAAATATATATATACAGTGGAACCTTGACTTACGAGTGCCCCAACTTACGAGTTTTTCGAGATACGAGCCATCGCTCCGGCGGTTTATTGCTTTGAGATGCGAGCCGAGATCCGAGTTACGAGCTTTCGCCACCCGGTCACGTGGTTATCTTGCCGTTCAAGTACAGTATCTCTGTCGTATAGCGCTGCATTTTAGTTTTCGCATTTCGGTTATTTTGAGTTTACGCCGCCAGGTGGGTTCCGGTCACGTGGTTATCTTGCCGTGCACGTACAGTATCTCTGTCGTATAGCGCTGCATTTTAGTTTTCGCATTTCGGTTATTTTGAGTTTACGCCGCCAGGTGGGTTCCGGTCACGTGGTTATCTTGCCGTGCACGTACAGTATCTCTGTCGTATAGCGCTGCATTTTAGTTTTCGCATTTCGGTTATTTTGAGTTTACGCCGCCAGGTGGGTTCCGGTCACGTGGTTATCTTGCCGTGCACGTACAGTATCTCTGTCGTATAGCGCTGCATTTTAGTTTTCGCATTTCAGTTATTTTGAGTTAAATTCGAAACATTTTGAAAGGGAGGAAGAAACAAACCTCGTTGGACAGGTTTTTCTTTAAACGCCCTGCAAGTGAAAGCGAGGAAAGTGTGGCGAAAAAGGCAAAAGTTATCCCCTCCCCCTCCGCCAGCATCTTCGTCTGATCTTCAAGGTAAATACACTGAATAAAACCAGTTTATTTCTTTACATTGTCTTTTATTATGTACAGTATATACGAGGTCGTGCTTGTTTATACATTATTTGTTATTTATAAAGTACATTTTTCTTATTTAAAAACACGTAACAAAAAAAATTGGTGTGGTTTTTTGGGGGCTGGAACGGATTAATAGCATTTCAATGCATTTCAATGGGGAAATTTGATTTGAGATACGAGCAATTTGAGTTACGAGCTCGGTCACGGAACGAATTAAACTCGTAAGTCAAGGTTCCACTGTATATATATTTTGGAAAAAGACAAGTGAAAATATGAAATTTCAAATGTACATCCCAGGATTCTAATTTTTAGAGATTCCGTATCCCAGTGGCATGGGATTAACTCTCATCAATTTTCATCGTGATTGAATGATGTCTAGCTGTCATCCAAGATGGCTGCCATCATAAACCCAAAAATGTTTTCCCTAATCAGGATGTAAAAGGTAAGTTTGGAAAGAAAAAGAAAGGGGAAGGGGATGCAGAAGGGAAGAAAAAATGGGGGGGCAGGGAGGGGGTTGGATAATGGTTGGATGGGGTAAGGGTGAGGAGTTAGGATGGAGGGGAGCAGGAAATGGAAGGAGGGAGAGGGTGGGGGAAGGTTGGGGGGGGGTGGGGCGGGAGAGGATGAAAGAGATCGTTTTGAGAGAAAAATGCGTCTGATCCCATATGTAATAAGTGGACTAGGGACTAGGAGATATTTACAAAGCAGTTGTCATGGGAACCTGCCTGCACGCATTTCAACGTCCACGGCTGGAAGTGCAAAAGAAAAATGCCTATTTTTAGACTGTCTGTCGACTTGTGCAGACAGATTTGCCTGGCGCGCGCGCTAACACGTGTCGGATGAATTTTTTTATGAAAGTGCTAAACCCACTGTTGTACCACACTGGGAATTCGTGTTTGAAAATCGAATCCAGCCGATTTTCCCTTAGCACTGTACGCTGTATAAAATTCAGTTTTTGTACAAAAATCGCTAGTTATTGAAAAATCCTCAGATAATCGTTTAAAAAATCGCTGTTCAACTTCCGCGACAGCATATTTACTCGTCCCTCGTGACCACATCAAAGAAGAGGCTCACCACAGGAGAAATACTATAGTCTCGACCGTAGGAACCCAGCAATATTTGAATCATCATACAAAAGGAACGGGCAGATATGTGACGCAGACCATTGAACTGGAATCACGTATGAAATCAAATGAATATACAAAAAGCATATTCATACACAAAATCTATTTTCAGTTTATTTTCATGACTGGACGAATGCAGCACCCTTTTCGCTAACGCCCTGGGGTTCGTTAGTGGCTCTTTGAACTCGTAGAATGTACCGAATTTTTTTTTCAAATTACAGAAAAAAAACACAAAAAAATAATTATTTATTATTTTTTTTTTTTTTTTTTAATTTGATCGTCATGACTTCTGAAATCTTTTCATACCTTACAGACTCCGGGGGGAACTAATTATCCACCCACGAAGAGGTATGCCTCCATATCTCAACAAAAATACACAAAACTCAAACACTGAATAATTATCGCAGATTAACATCAGACTACACAGATAATAAACAAAAACTTACCTGGTCTGTGGAGTTGACTCCCTTATGGACCACCAATTCTGTGGAGGAATAATTTCTACTCCTGTTCTACTATTAAAACTTCCAGAAACTCGTTTTAGCAAAATCAATGTTTTATTCACTTTTGAGAGTTTTGCTGTATCTATCTATAATTCCAGTAATCTCTGTGTGTGTGTGTGTGTGTGTGTGTGTGTCTGTGTGTCTGTGTGTGTGTTTGTTTGTCTGTGACCGCTGTTTCTCGACAACCACGGGTCCGATATACTTGAAACTTGCCAGGTATATTGCTGGGGACCCGAGGATGTGCCTTTTCAAGGTTTGAAATTAATCGGACAAGTAGTTACCGAGCTATGTCCAAAAAACGATTCAACCAATCAGAGAGCAGCGAGCTATCACGTGTGCCGAACGTGGCGAACAGACTCTGCCTCGGACGGCACATTTGAGAGCGTATTCATTTATTTCACGTTGGCAAACTATGTTGGCGTTAAACTATGTTTTAAAACTAATTAAAACTAATTTGCGATTCATCGTAACTGCGATTTGCGACCTTCCGGACAGTGAAGACTTCACTTCCGGCAGCCAATCACAGAACGAGCCGAGCCGAGCGCGTGCGCCATTACGGTTCGTAATTCGATTTCTTCCGGAGAAAATAATAATTTCTCGATTTCTTATGCGCATTATTTCTCCCAATTCAGTCAGAGCGAAGGGCGGAAGCGAAGAGCGTTGTTTTTTTTGTTTACGGGCGTACGGGCGTACGGGCGGGGTAGAGCGTACGGGTAGCGTTTTTTTTTTTTTTTTGGCAAGGAACGGGCACCCACGTACGGGCATGCCCTAGTTCTACTAAATGTACTAATTAGATATTAATGACGTTGTCTGCCAGTCGTGGCTGTAGCTCCTTCTGTAGGTCTTTTGTTGAACCTCGTTCAGTTGTTGACCAGTCTCCAGTTGGTTGATCAGGTCAACTGGTCTTCAGTTGTTCACTCCTCTTCAGTCACTCTCCCAGTCCACTGCTTCTCCGTCACTCTCACCAGTTCTCTCTCCTCAATCGCAACTTTCTCTTTCTTATAAAGGCCCAGACTCCTTCATCCAAAAGCCTTATTTGGCTCTTTTTCGCCAGCTTTCTATGTTGGGAGACTGAGAGCACTACCTTATTTCTGTTCAAGAGGTCAAATGCTCTGACCTGCTGAGGGAGAATTTGCAGCCTGTGCTCCATCTATGGAACACAGGCTAACTATTGATAGACACAGATGGCAGTCCAAGAGCGGTACACATTCTGTCTTGAATTATATTGCTCTTGTCCTATGCTCTTGGCTCATTTGTAAAGTAAAACATATTCCACTTTACACAAGATCACATTGAGATATATTCTAGCAATATTGTCAATAGGAATATTTATTCCCTGACACTTACTTTGACCAGTGTTAAGCTGTGCTTGAAGCTGTTGTCCTGTAAGCCACCTATCACGCAAGCTGTTGACTCTGAGAAACTTGTCTTTTATTCTGTTGTGGCTTTGGGTCTGCCAGACCTTTTCCTGTCAAAGTTTCCTCCTGTTTCCAATATACTACTTCCTGCAGTGCAATATTGTCCAAATAATGCTTCAGAAGGTGTAATAACAGTCTGTTCCAATACTGCTTTTATACAGACAGGGGGTTTGTATTCAAGTAATCAGCAGAGGTTGGGACTGCGACACCTGTAGGAATTGTTTGCATCAACTTTCAAGGCTTAATTTACTTACATTGCTGCAGAACAGGTGTAAGTTGTTGACCCATTACTTGTTCCCTGAAGAAGGCCCTTTTTATTACAATATAACTGTGCAATTTACATTATTTTCCCTTTTGTGCTAACCTAAACGTTTTTTAAACCTCGAGCAGTTTACTGCTTACCTTTGTACCATTTCAGGTTATTCACTGGACATTAAACTGCATAATTTTTTTTTCAATAAAAACCGGAAAAATTGAGGTGTTCTAAAACTTTTCACCAGTAGTGTATATAGATAAAAAGGAGTATTATATATATATATAAATTACGAGAACTTTTTGAACCGACCATTTTTACTTTAAGCACAGATATATAGATAAAAGGGAAGTGTTTCTACCCAGATATTCGAAAACCATTTTTACTTTAAGCACAAATATATAGATAAAAGGGAAGTGATTCTACCCAGATATTCGAAAACCATTTTTACTTTAAGCACAAATATATAGATAAAAGGGAAGTGATTCTACCCAGATATTCGAAAACCATTTTTACTTTAAGCACAAATATATAGATAAAAGGGAAGTGTTTCTTCCCAGATATTCGAAAACCATTTTTACTGTAAGCACAAATATATAGATAAAAGGGAAGTGTTTCTTCCCAGATATTCGAAAACCATTTTTATTTTAAGCACAAATATATAGATAAAAGCGAAGTGTTTCTTCCCAGATATTCGAAAACCATTTTTACTTTAAGCACAAATATATAGATAAAAGGGAAGTGTTTCTTCCCAGATATTCGAAAACCATTTTTACTGGAAGCACAAATATATAGATAAAAGGGAAGTGTTTCTTCCCAGATATTCGAAAACCATTTTTACTTTAAGCACAAATATATAGATAAAAGGGAAGTGTTTCTTCCCAGATATTCGAAAACCATTTTTACTTTAAGCACAAATATATAGATAAAAGGGAAGTGTTTCTTCCCAGATATTCGAAAACCATTTTTAATTTAAGCACAAATAAATAGATAAAAGGGAAGTGTTTCTTCCCAGATATTCGAAAACCATTTTTACTGGAAGCACAAATATATAGATAAAAGGGAAGTGTTTCTTCCCAGATATTCGAAAACCATTTTTACTGGAAGCACAAATATATAGATAAAAGGGAAGTGTTTCTTCCCAGATATTTGAAAAACATTTTTACTTTAAGCACAAATATATAGATAAAAGGGAAGTGTTTCTACCCGGATATTCGAAAACCATTTTTACTTTAAGCACAAATATATAGATAAAAGGGAAGTGTTTCTACCCGGATATTCGAAAACCATTTTTACTGGAAGCACAAATATATAGATAAAAGGGAAGTGTTTCTACCCGGATATTCGAAAACCATTTTTACTTTTAGCACAAATATATAGATAAAAGGGAAGTGTTCTACCCGGATATTCGAAAACCATTTTTACTTTTAGTACAAATATATAGATAAAAGGGAAGTGTTTCTTCCCAGATATTCGAAAACCATTTTTACTGTAAGCACAAATATATAGATAAAAGGGAAGTGTTTCTTCCCAGATATTCGAAAACCATTTTTACTGTAAGCACAAATATATAGATAAAAGGGAAGTGTTTCTTCCCAGATATTCGAAAACCATTTTTACTGTAAGCACAAATATATAGATAAAAGGGAAGTGTTTCTTCCCAGATATTCGAAAACCATTTTTACTGGAAGCACAAATATATAGATAAAAGGGAAGTGTTTCTTCCCAGATATTCGAAAACCATTTTTACTTTAAGCACAAATATATAGATAAAAGGGAAGTGTTTCTTCCCAGATATTCGAAAACCATTTTTACTTTAAGCACAAATATATAGATAAAAGGGAAGTGTTTCTTCCCAGATATTCGAAAACCATTTTTACTGGAAGCACAAATATATAGACAAAAGGGAAGTGTTTCTTCCCAGATATTCGAAAACCATTTTTACTTTAAGCACAAATATATAGATAAAAGGGAAGTGTTTCTTCCCAGATATTCGAAAACCATTTTTACTGGAAGCACAAATATATAGATAAAAGGGAAGTGTTTCTTCCCAGATATTCGAAAACCATTTTTACTGGAAGCACAAATATATAGATAAAAGGGAAGTGTTTCTTCCCAGATATTTGAAAACCATTTTTACTTTAAGCAGAAATATATAGATAAAAGGGAAGTGTTTCTTCCCAGATATTCGAAAACCATTTTTACTTTAAGCACAAATATATAGATAAAAGGGAAGTGTTTCTTCCCAGATATTCGAAAACCATTTTTACTTTAAGCACAAATATATAGATAAAAGGGAACTGTTTCTTCCCAGATATTCGAAAACCATTTTTACTTTAAGCACAAATATATAGATAAAAGGGAACTGTTTCTACCCAGATATTCGAAAACCATTATTACTTTAAGCACAAATATATAGATAAAAGGGAACTGTTTCTACCCAGATATTCGAAAACCATTTTTACTGTAAGCACAAATATATAGATAAAAGGGAAGTCTTTCTACCCAGATATTCGAAAACCATTTTTACTGTAATCACAAATATATAGATAAAAGGGAAGTGTTTCTACCCGGATATTCGAAAACCATTTTTACTTTAAGCACAAATATATAGATAAAAGGGAAGTGTTTCTTCCCAGATATTCGAAAACCATTTTTACTGTAAGCACAAATATATAGATAAAAGGGAAGTGTTTCTTCCCAGATATTCGAAAACCATTTTTATTTTAAGCACAAATATATAGATAAAAGCGAAGTGTTTCTTCCCAGATATTCGAAAACCATTTTTACTTTAAGCACAAATATATAGATAAAAGGGAAGTGTTTCTTCCCAGATATTCGAAAACCATTTTTACTGGAAGCACAAATATATAGATAAAAGGGAAGTGTTTCTTCCCAGATATTCGAAAACCATTTTTACTTTAAGCACAAATATATAGATAAAAGGGAAGTGTTTCTTCCCAGATATTCGAAAACCATTTTTACTTTAAGCACAAATATATAGATAAAAGGGAAGTGTTTCTTCCCAGATATTCGAAAACCATTTTTAATTTAAGCACAAATATATAGATAAAAGGGAAGTGTTTCTTCCCAGATATTCGAAAACCATTTTTACTGGAAGCACAAATATATAGATAAAAGGGAAGTGTTTCTTCCCAGATATTCGAAAACCATTTTTACTGGAAGCACAAATATATAGATAAAAGGGAAGTGTTTCTTCCCAGATATTTGAAAAACATTTTTACTTTAAGCACAAATATATAGATAAAAGGGAAGTGTTTCTACCCGGATATTCGAAAACCATTTTTACTTTAAGCACAAATATATAGATAAAAGGGAAGTGTTTCTACCCGGATATTCGAAAACCATTTTTACTGGAAGCACAAATATATAGATAAAAGGGAAGTGTTTCTACCCGGATATTCGAAAACCATTTTTACTTTTAGCACAAATATATAGATAAAAGGGAAGTGTTCTACCCGGATATTCGAAAACCATTTTTACTTTTAGTACAAATATATAGATAAAAGGGAAGTGTTTCTTCCCAGATATTCGAAAACCATTTTTACTGTAAGCACAAATATATAGATAAAAGGGAAGTGTTTCTTCCCAGATATTCGAAAACCATTTTTACTGTAAGCACAAATATATAGATAAAAGGGAAGTGTTTCTTCCCAGATATTCGAAAACCATTTTTACTGTAAGCACAAATATATAGATAAAAGGGAAGTGTTTCTTCCCAGATATTCGAAAACCATTTTTACTGGAAGCACAAATATATAGATAAAAGGGAAGTGTTTCTTCCCAGATATTCGAAAACCATTTTTACTTTAAGCACAAATATATAGATAAAAGGGAAGTGTTTCTTCCCAGATATTCGAAAACCATTTTTACTTTAAGCACAAATATATAGATAAAAGGGAAGTGTTTCTTCCCAGATATTCGAAAACCATTTTTACTGGAAGCACAAATATATAGACAAAAGGGAAGTGTTTCTTCCCAGATATTCGAAAACCATTTTTACTTTAAGCACAAATATATAGATAAAAGGGAAGTGTTTCTTCCCAGATATTCGAAAACCATTTTTACTTTAAGCACAAATATATAGATAAAAGGGAAGTGTTTCTTCCCAGATATTCGAAAACCATTTTTACTGGAAGCACAAATATATAGATAAAAGGGAAGTGTTTCTTCCCAGATATTCGAAAACCATTTTTACTGGAAGCACAAATATATAGATAAAAGGGAAGTGTTTCTTCCCAGATATTTGAAAACCATTTTTACTTTAAGCAGAAATATATAGATAAAAGGGAAGTGTTTCTTCCCAGATATTCGAAAACCATTTTTACTTTAAGCACAAATATATAGATAAAAGGGAAGTGTTTCTTCCCAGATATTCGAAAACCATTTTTACTTTAAGCACAAATATATAGATAAAAGGGAACTGTTTCTTCCCAGATATTCGAAAACCATTTTTACTTTAAGCACAAATATATAGATAAAAGGGAACTGTTTCTACCCAGATATTCGAAAACCATTATTACTTTAAGCACAAATATATAGATAAAAGGGAACTGTTTCTACCCAGATATTCGAAAACCATTTTTACTGTAAGCACAAATATATAGATAAAAGGGAAGTCTTTCTACCCAGATATTCGAAAACCATTTTTACTGTAATCACAAATATATAGATAAAAGGGAAGTGTTTCTTCCCAGATATTCGAAAACCATTTTTACTTTAAGCACAAATATATAGATAAAAGGGAACTGTTTCTTCCCAGATATTCGAAAACCATTTTTACTGGAAGCACAAATATATAGATAAAAGGGAAGTGTTTCTTCCCAGATATTCGAAAACCATTATTACTTTAAGCACAAATATATAGATAAAAGGGAACTGTTTCTACCCAGATATTCGAAAACCATTATTACTTTAAGCACAAATATATAGATAAAAGGGAACTGTTTCTACCCAGATATTCGAAAACCATTATTACTGTATGCACAAATATATAGATAAAAGGGAACTGTTTCTACCCAGATATTCGAAAACCATTTTTACTGTAAGCACAAATATATAGATAAAAGGGAAGTGTTTCTTCCCAGATATTCGAAAACCATTTTTACTGTAAGCACAAATATATAGATAAAAGGGAAGTGTTTCTTCCCAGATATTCGAAAACCATTTTTACTTTAAGCACAAATATATAGATAAAAGGGAAGTGATTCTACCCAGATATTCAAAAACCATTTTTACTGGAAGCACAAATATAGAGATAAAAGGGAAGTGATTCTACCCGGATATTCGAAAACCATTTTTACTGGAAGCACAAATATATAGATAAAAGGGAAGTGTTTCTTCCCAGATATTCGAAAACCATTTTTACTGGAAGCACAAATATATAGATAAAAGGGAAGTGTTTCTTCCCAGATATTTGAAAAACATTTTTACTTTAAGCACAAATATATAGATAAAAGGGAAGTGTTTCTACCCGGATATTCGAAAACCATTTTTACTTTAAGCACAAATATATAGATAAAAGGGAAGTGTTTCTACCCGGATATTCGAAAACCATTTTTACTGGAAGCACAAATATATAGATAAAAGGGAAGTGTTTCTACCCGGATATTCGAAAACCATTTTTACTTTTAGCACAAATATATAGATAAAAGGGAAGTGTTCTACCCGGATATTCGAAAACCATTTTTACTTTTAGTACAAATATATAGATAAAAGGGAAGTGTTTCTTCCCAGATATTCGAAAACCATTTTTACTGTAAGCACAAATATATAGATAAAAGGGAAGTGTTTCTTCCCAGATATTCGAAAACCATTTTTACTGTAAGCACAAATATATAGATAAAAGGGAAGTGTTTCTTCCCAGATATTCGAAAACCATTTTTACTGTAAGCACAAATATATAGATAAAAGGGAAGTGTTTCTTCCCAGATATTCGAAAACCATTTTTACTGGAAGCACAAATATATAGATAAAAGGGAAGTGTTTCTTCCCAGATATTCGAAAACCATTTTTACTTTAAGCACAAATATATAGATAAAAGGGAAGTGTTTCTTCCCAGATATTCGAAAACCATTTTTACTGGAAGCACAAATATATAGACAAAAGGGAAGTGTTTCTTCCCAGATATTCGAAAACCATTTTTACTTTAAGCACAAATATATAGATAAAAGGGAAGTGTTTCTTCCCAGATATTCGAAAACCATTTTTACTGGAAGCACAAATATATAGATAAAAGGGAAGTGTTTCTTCCCAGATATTCGAAAACCATTTTTACTGGAAGCACAAATATATAGATAAAAGGGAAGTGTTTCTTCCCAGATATTTGAAAACCATTTTTACTTTAAGCAGAAATATATAGATAAAAGGGAAGTGTTTCTTCCCAGATATTCGAAAACCATTTTTACTTTAAGCACAAATATATAGATAAAAGGGAAGTGTTTCTTCCCAGATATTCGAAAACCATTTTTACTTTAAGCACAAATATATAGATAAAAGGGAACTGTTTCTACCCAGATATTCGAAAACCATTATTACTTTAAGCACAAATATATAGATAAAAGGGAACTGTTTCTACCCAGATATTCGAAAACCATTTTTACTGTAAGCACAAATATATAGATAAAAGGGAAGTCTTTCTACCCAGATATTCGAAAACCATTTTTACTGGAAGCACAAATATATAGATAAAAGGGAAGTGTTTCTTCCCAGATATTCGAAAACCATTATTACTTTAAGCACAAATATATAGATAAAAGGGAACTGTTTCTACCCAGATATTCGAAAACCATTATTACTTTAAGCACAAATATATAGATAAAAGGGAACTGTTTCTACCCAGATATTCGAAAACCATTATTACTGTAAGCACAAATATATAGATAAAAGGGAACTGTTTCTACCCAGATATTCGAAAACCATTTTTACTGTAAGCACAAATATATAGATAAAAGGGAAGTGTTTCTTCCCAGATATTCGAAAACCATTTTTACTGTGAGCACAAATATATAGATAAAAGGGAAGTGTTTCTTCCCAGATATTCGAAAACCATTTTTACTTTAAGCACAAATATATAGATAAAAGGGAAGTGATTCTACCCAGATATTCAAAAACCATTTTTACTGGAAGCACAAATATAGAGATAAAAGGGAAGTGATTCTACCCGGATATTCGAAAACCATTTTTACTGGAAGCACAAATATATAGATAAAAGGGAAGTGTTTCTTCCCAGATATTCGTAAACCATTTTTACTTTAAGCACAAATATATAGATAAAAGGGAAGTGATTCTACCCAGATATTCAAAAACCATTTTTACTGGAAGCACAAATATATAGATAAAAGGGAAGTGTTTCTTCCCAGATATTCGAAAACCATTTTTACTGTAAGCACAAATATATAGATAAAAGGGAAGTGATTCTACCCAGATATTCAAAAACCATTTTTACTGGAAGCACAAATATATAGATAAAAGGGAAGTGTTTCTTCCCAGATATTCGAAAACCATTTTTACTGTGAGTACAAATATATAGATGAAAGGGAAGTGTTTCTACCCAGATATTCGAAAACCATTTTTACTGTAAGCACAAATATATAGATAAAAGGGAAGTGTTTCTTCCCAGATATTCGAAAACCATTTTTACTTTAAGCACAAATATATAGATGAAAGGGAAGTGTTTCTTCCCAGATATTCGAAAACCATTTTTACTGTAAGCACAAATATATAGATAAAAGGGAAGTGTTTCTTCCCAGATATTCGAAAACCATTTTTACTGGAAGCACAAATATCTATCTATAATTCCAGTAATCTCTGTGTGTGTGTCTGTGTGTGTGTGTGTGTGTGTGTGTGTGTGTGTGTTTGTCTGTGACCGCTGTTTCTCGACAACCATGGGTCCGATATACTTGAAACTTGCCAGGTATATTGCTGGGGACCTGAGGATGTGCCTTTTCAAGGTTTCATATTAATCGGAGAAGTAGTTACCGAGCTATGGCGATTTATTTACCAAACTCCGCAAGCCGTTCGCTTTGGCTTTGCGAATGGACCAAACCATTTCATGTAAATAGAGGGGGGGGGGGGGGGGATTGTCACCGTACTCGCAAGCCGTTCGCTTTGGCTTTGCGAATGGGCCAAACCATTTCATGGACCAAACCATTTCATGTAAATAGAGGGGGGGGGGGATTGTCACCGTACTCGCAAGCCGTTCGCTTTGGCTTTGCGAATGGACCAAACCATTTCATGTAAATAGAGGGGGGGATTGTCACCGTACTCGCAAGCCGTTCGCTTTGGCTTTGCGAATGGACCAAACCATTTCATGTAAATAGAGGGGGGGGATATAATTTTAGATATATATATAGTATGGGCACGCCCTAGTATAGATAAAAGGGAAGTGTTTCTTCCCAGATATTCGAAAACCATTTTTACTTTAAGCACAAATATATAGATAAAAGGGAAGTGTTCTACCCAGATATTCGAAAACCATTTTTACTGTGAGCACAAATATATAGATGAAAGGGAAGTGTTTCAAGCTCATCAAACACCGCGCGTTCCGGTTGTAAGTTCACAATGAGTCCTTCTTGGTATCTCTCCAGCGCTAGTCCTCCGCTTCAGTCCTGTTTGCCGCAAGTCCTGTCGAGGGCGGGCAGCGGGTTATATAGGTACGCCCCTCGAAGCTTCTGGAACTCACCAGACTCTTCTCACCATGCCCTCTGACGCCACCACCTCTGAGCTCTGATTGGCGGCTCATGCTTACCGTCATCGCTCCTGCCGCTCCACCTCGACCCCCGCCCCGATCCTCCTCCGCCTCCGTCGTGTTCACTCGCCCAAAATGAACCAACGTTGACAAACTGTATTGAGGTTAAGGACGTAGGATGATCGGTGGCAGTAGGGCCTATTTTCCTGGCTTTACACAATGCAGAATTAACACTGGAAAGGGCCTATTCTCACACATACTCAGAAATAACTATACTACAAATGAGGCTACATGTTCCTTGTGTGACTATCTATGGGGGACAGACTTATCCTTCATTAGGTTCACTTTACAAACCTCAAAACCGTAGCAATATATATATATATATATATATATATATATATATATACATACATACAGACTTGGCATTTAATATGGAATATTTTTTTTGTGGGGGTGAACTTACTTTTCAAGATGTCTTAGAACCTAAAGTTCATTGGAATTATGTTGAAATTATTCTAGATTTTGTTAATGTGACCTTTAAAAGAAAATAAAACCACATTTGACATTTCGAAACAAATAAATTGATCCTTGAAAGTGATGTAAACTGATATCAAACTCAATTCATGGACAGTACTGTGTTAAACCTCTGTACGTTTTCCAGATGTATCTCTTTATTTTGCACATTAGCCAATTTTTTTTTTTACAAAAACAAAAGTTAAATGACGACTGGGATTACGGACAATAAAATAACAGTTCAGTACTTCTTGTAACCCCCATGAGCATTCAGGAGAGCACGCACACGTCGAGGCATGCTGTTCACGAGATTTGCCAAGGTTTGGACAGGAATCGCTTGCCATGCAGTGATAATAGCCTGCTGCAATTCACGCACAGAGGTCGGCTGCTGGTCCAAGTGGTCGATTTGATGCGTTAATTCTGCCCACAAGTTCTCTATCGGATTCATATCCGGGGACATGGCAGGCCACTCCATATGCTCTACACCACGGTCAGCAAGAAAGTGTTGGATCATGCGAGCACGATGAGGCCATGCATTGTCATCTTGGAAGACAAAGTTTCCTCGAAAGGCTGCACGAGCAAATGGAAGCAATGTTTCTTCCAGAATGGCCCTGTACTTGAACTGGTTCAGGTTTCCATTCAGAACAACCAGGTCAGTTTTGCCCCCTGCATGAAAAGCAGCCAAAAAGGTCACCCCACCACCTCCAGCTTGGACTCTTGGCATTATACAATCTTTGTTGTAGGCTTCATGCACTTGTCTGCGCACTCGGACGTGGCCATCTTGACGATAGACCAGAAATCTAGACTCGTCACTGAAGATCACGTGATTCCAGTGTCCTGGCTGCCATTGACGGTATTCTTTGGCCCACTGCAATCAGCGCTGGCGGTGTTGTCTGGTCAGGCGTGGCTTTCTCAGGGGACGCCTGGCACGATAGCCTGCTTGAACTAGTCGTTGGTTGACTAGCCTTCTGGATACAGGCACATTTGTCAGTTGCTGCCACTCAGCCCAAAGCCGATTAGCTGACTTGGTATGGCCATTGCGGACTAACCGGTGCAGCTGGCGATCATCCCTCCTTGTGGTTGTGCGGGGACGTCCTGGCCTCGGTATTGGAGTAGGGACACCCCTCTGTGCATTTCGTTTCAGGATCTTTGACACCTGACCTTGAGTGATGCCATACTGCCGAGCAATAGCACGCTGTTTCATGCAGTAATTTCGTAAAGCCACCAATCCATGACAAACAGCATTGTCGAGTTGACGTACCATCTCCAGAGGAAGCGGCAATAAGTTTTGGAGACGTGCAGCAGTTGTTTTCCACTAATACAGAACGCAACAACCCTTGTATACCCGACTGTGAAACCAATCATCAAATGCACCTGTCCGTACATTTTGCCACGCCACCTGTGATATAATCCTGTTGTTGACTTCTTGCTGCGACAGACAATCAGTGACATGGTTATTTCAACAAATAAATCACCAAAGTGTAAAAGAAACTCACCAGATTGATATACTGAGTTAAGAAAGTAAACCCAAGTCAAGAAAAGAAAAAAAAATGCATATTAAATGCCAAGTCTGTATATATATATATAATATATATATATATAGACAGACTTGGCATTTAATATGGAATATTTTTTTTGTGGGTGTAAACTTACTTTTCAAGATGTCTTAGAACCAAAAGTTCATTGGAATTATGTTGAAATTATTCTAGATTTTGTTAATGTGACCTTTAAAAGAAACAAAAACCACATTTGACATTTCGAAACAAATAAATTGATCCTCGAAAGTGATGTAAACTGATATCGAACTCAAATCATGGACAGTACTGTGTTAAACTTCTGTACATTTTCCAGAAGTATCTCTTTATTTTGCACATTAGGCAATTTTTTTTTTTAACAAAAACAAAAGTTAAATTACGACTGGGATTACGGACAGTAAAATTACAGTTCAGTACTTCGTGTAACCCCCACGAGCATTCAGGAGAGTACGTACACGTTAAGGCATGCTGTTCCCGAGATTTGCCAAGGTTTGGACAGGAATCGCTTGCCATGCAGGACAATAGCCTGCTGCAATTCACGCTCAGAGGTCGGCTGCTGGTCCAAGTGGACAATTTGACGCGTTAATTCTGCCCACAAGTTCTCTATCGGATTAATATCCGGGGACATGGCAGGCCACTTCATATGCTCTACACCACGGTCAGCAAGAAAGTGTTGGATCATGCGAGCATGATGAGGCTGTGCATTATCATCTAGGAAGACAAAGTTCCTCGAAAGGCTGCATGAGCAAACGGAAGCAATGTTTCTTCCAGAATGGCCCTGTACTTGAACTGGTTCAGGTTTCCATTCAGAACAACCAGGTCAGTTTTGCCCCCTGCATGAAAAGCAGCCCAAACGGTCACCCCACCACCTCCAGCTTGGACTCTTGGCACTATACAATCTTCGTTGTGGGCTTCCTGCACTTGTATGCGCACTCGGACGCGGCCATCTTGATGATAGACCAGAAATCTAGACTCGTCACTGAAGATCACGTGATTCCAGTGTCCTGGCTGCCATTGACGGTGCTCTCTGGCCCACTGCAATCGGCGCTGGTGGTGTTGTCTGGTCAGGTGTGGCTTTCTCAGGGGACGCCTGGCACGACAGCTTGCTTGAACCAGTCGTTGGTTGACTAGCCTTCTGGATACAGGCACATTTGTCAGTTGCTGCCACTCAGCCCTAAGCCAATTAGCTGACTTGGTACGGCCATTGCGGACTAACCGGTGCAGCTGGCGATAATCCCTCCTTGTGGTTCTGCGGTGACGTCCTGGCCTCGGTATTGGAGTAGGGACACCCCTCTGAGCATTTCGTTTTTAGGATCTTTGACACATGACCTTGAGTGATGCCATACTGCTGAGCAATAGCACGCTGTTTCATGCCGTAATTTCGTAAAGCCACCACTCCATGACAAACAGCATTGCCGAGTTGACGGACCATCTCCAGAGGACGCGGCAATAACTTTTGGAGATGTGCAGCAGTTGTTTTCCACTAATACAGAAAGCAACAACCCTTGTATACCCGACTGTGAAGCCAATCATCAAATGCACCTGTCCGTACATTTTGCATGCCACCTGTGATATAATCCTGTTGTTGACTTCTTGCTGCGACAGACAATCAGTGACATGGTTCTTTTAACAAATAAATCACCAAAGTGTAAAAGAAACTCACCAGATTGATATACTGAGTTAAGAAAGTAAACCCAAGTGAAGAAAGAAAAAAAAATTGCACATTAAATGCCAAGTCTGTATATATATATATATATATATATATATATATATATATATATATATATATATATATATATATATATATATATATATATACATACATATATATATATATATATATATATATATATATATATATATATATATATATATATATATATATATATATATACAGACTTGGCATTTAATATGCAATTTTTTTTTTTTCTTGACTTGGGTTTACTTTCTTAACTCAGTGTATCAATCTGGTGAATTTCTTTTACACTTTGGTGATTTATTTGTCAAAAGAACCATGTCACTGATTGTCTGTCGCAGCAAGAAGTCAACAACAGGATTATATCACAGGTGGCGTGGCAAAATGTACGGACAGGTGCATTAGATGATTGGCTTCACAGTCGGATATACAAGGGTTGTTGTGTTCTGTATTAGTGCAAAACAACTGCCGCATGTCTCCAAAAGTTATTGCCGCTTCCTCTGGAGATAGTCCGTCAACTCCACAATGCTGTTTGTCATGGAGTGGTGGCTTTACGAAATTACGGCATGAAATAGCGTGCTGTTGCTCGGCAGTATGGCATCACTCCAGGTCAGGTGTCAAAGATCCTGAAACAAAATGCTCAGAGGGGTGTCCCTACTCCAATACCGAGGCCAGGACGTCCCCGCAGAACCACAAGGAGGGATGATTGCCAGCTGCACCGGTTAGTCCGCAATGGCCGTACCAAGTCAGCTAATCAGCTTAGGGCTGAGTGGCAACAACTGACAAATGTGCCTGTATCCAGAAGGCTAGTCAACCAACGACTGGTTCAAGCAGGTTATCGTGCCAGGTGTCCCCTGAGAAAGCCACGCCTGACCAGACCACACCGCCAGCGCCGATTGCAGTGGGCCAGAGAGCACCGTCAATGGCAGCCAGGACACTGGAATCACGTGATCTTCAGTGACGAGTCTAGATTTCTGGTCTATCATCAAGATGGCCGCGTCCAAGTGTGCAGACAAGTGCATGAAGCCTTCAAGAAAGATTGTATAGTTCCAAGAGTCCAAGCTGGAGGTGGTGGGGTGACCGTTTGGGCTGCTTTTCATGCAGGGGGCAAAACTGACCTGGTTGTTCTGAATGGAAACCTGAACCAGTTCAAGTACAGGGCCATTCTGGAAGAAACATTGCTTCCATTTGCTCATGCAGCCTTTCGAGGAAACTTTGTCTTCCAAGATGACAATACACGGCCTCATCGTGCTCGCATGATCCAACACTTTCTTGCTGACCATGGTGTAGAGCATATGGAGTGGCCTGCCATGTCCCCAGATATGAATCCGATAGAGAACTTGTGGGCAGAATTAACGCGTCAAATCGACCACTTGGACCAGCAGCCGACCTCTGTGCGTGAATTGCAGCAGGCTATTGTCACTGCATGGCAAGCGATTCCTGTCCAAACCTTGGCAAATCTCATGAACAGCATGCCTCAACGTGTACATGCTCTCCTGAATGCTCGTGGGGGTTACACGAAGTACTGAACTGTAATTTTACTGTCCGTAATCCCAGTCGTAATTTAACTTTTGTTTTTGTTAAAAAAAAATTTGGCTAATGTGCAAAATAAAGAGATACTTCTGGAAAACGTACAGAAGTTTAACACAGTACTGTCCATGAATTGAGTTCGATATCAGTTCACATCACTTTCAAGGATCAATTTATTTGTTTCGAAATGTCAAATGTGGTTTTTGTTTCTTTTAAAGGTCACATTAACAAAAGCTAAAATAATTTCAACATAATTCCAATGAACTTTTGGTTCTAAGACATCTTGAAAAGTAAGTTCACCCCCACAAAAAAAATATTCCATATTAAATGCCAAGTCTGTATATATATATATATATATATATATATATATATATATATATATATATATATATATATATATATATATATTTATATATATATATACACACACGTCATGAGGAGCAATGGGGAAAGACGTGTGTGAAAGAGCGGAGGAAGATGGTTGAGAGGGAGTTGAGAAGAAAGGAGGAGGAATGGAGATATGTTAAACCAGTCGGACAGGCACAGCAAGGTGCTTGGATGTGGTGGGAAGGTGTGCGGGTGAGGACATTGAAGTGGCAAGAGATTTGGAGGTTGGAGCTAATATTGTTGAGTTTCCTGTTGCAGGCAACGTGTGATGTGCTTCCATCACCAGTAACCTTGAGATTGTGGGTGTTGTTGCAGGAGGAGAGATGTTCTTTGTGTGGAGGTGTGGGAAATTGCAGCATGCACTGAGTGCATGCTCAGTAGCATTGGCAGCAGGAAATACAAGTGCCAGCATGATCAGGTGCTGGCGGTGGTAGTTTAGATGGTGCAACAAGAGGTGCTGAGATCGAGAGAGAGAGAGAAGAGTGGAGAAGGAGACCGATGGGAGAGAGGTGTTGTTTGTCAAAGAGGGCCAAGTGGTAGGAGGTGGAAAGAGGAGGAGGTAGAAATCAAGAGTGCTGTCAGATGCTTGTGATTGGCAAGTGGTGGCAGACCTAAAGCCACAATTGGTATTCCCAGAGGAGATCTGTGTGACAAGGTTGCGGCCTGACATTGTCATCTGGTCAGGTGCAACAAGACAGGTCATCTTTGGGGATTTGACTAAACCTCGGGAAAAGAATATGGAGGAGGTGCACAAGAGGAAGAGAGGAAAGTACAGTGAGCTGGAGGCAGGGTTTCGGGAGAAGGGTTGGCGAGTTTATTGTCAGCCATTTGAGGTGGGGTGTAGAGGGTATATTGGCAATTCCTTTTCACCATTTCTTGCTCGGCTTGGAGTGTGTGGGACAGAAAGAAGGAGGATGTGTGACAGAGTGGCCCAGGTTGCCTTGAAAAGCTCACTTTGGATATGGAGGACGTTTATGGAGGCGCATCGAATGGTGTAGGTTGAGGTTTTGGGTGGTGGTTCGTTTCAGCCAAAAGGGGTAGTGACTGAACATGGAAGAGAGATGGAGATGTATGAATGGTGTGTGTGTGTGTGTGTGTGTGTGTGTGTGTGTGTGTGTGTGTGTGTGTGTGTGTGTGTGTGTGTGTGTGTGTGTGTGTGTGTGTGTGTGTTGCAGGAGTGGGTAGGGTTTTGCATGAATGTGATTTTGTTTGAGTGGTGCATGTTGTAAGGGGAGATGTTCGGTTTTTTATGGTGTGTGGGTGAGTGGATGAGGGACTGTGGATTCTGGGAGTGGAGCCGGTTTTGTTGTTGTCGTCTGTGTTCTCACTAGCTTGAGGTGGGGCTATGTACGCATCCAGGTGTAGCTGCTGCATGTGGAGGCGGATGTGCCCCTGCTGTCCCACCTTAGCTGTCCGTATCAAGATTGAAGGGCCGAAACGGGATGATGTTAGGGTTAGGGTTGTTGGGGTTGAACATATATATATATATATATATTTATATATAAATACATATATATATATATATATATATATATATATATATATAAATATATATATATATATATATATATATATATATTTATATATTGTTACGGTTTTGAGGTTTGTACAGTGGGTTCAATAAATGTCAAAGGTTTGCCCCCCATAGATAGTCACACAAGCAACATGTAGCCTCATTTGTAGTATAGTTATTTCTTCGTATGTGTGAGAATAGGCCATTTCCTATGTTAGTTCTGCGTTGTGTAAAGCCAAGAAAATAGGCCATACTGCCACCGATCATCCTACGTCCGTAACCTCAATACAATTTGTTAACGTTGGTTCATTTTGGGCGAGTTAACACGAGGGAGGTGGAGGCGGAGGAGGATCGGGGCGGAGTCGAGGCGGAGCGGCAGAAGCAATGATGGTAAGCACGAGCCACCAATCAGAGCTCAAGGGTGGTGGCGTCAGAGGGCGTGGTGAGAAGTGTCTGGTGAGTTCCAGAAGGTTCGCGGGGCATACCTATATAACCCGCTGCACAAAGCCATTGATAGGACTAGCGCTGGAGAACCCCAGAGGACTTACGGGAGAGAACTTGCACCAGTTACGGGAGAAGGACTCGTTGTTGACCTTACAGCCAGACCGTGCGGTGCTTGATGAGCTTGATGAGCCCTGCTGCACTTGCATAAGAGCGGCTGAGTAACCGCCCTTTGCCGTGAAAGTCCGCCCCTTTGCCGTAAAAGTCCGCCCCTTGCCGTTCTGCCCGATATCTCCTTCATTCGAGAGACGCGCTACGAGCCCGGTCTTCGCCTATCACCATCTTCGCGGGACGCATGTGGACCATGGAGAGCCGGACGGGGCCGATCCTGGACGACCCCATCGGCGCGTTGGTGAACATTGACATCTGCAATCCCCTGTGTAAGTGTGAGTGAGACGTGCCTGTTGTCCAGGAATAAGTTAAGACTGTCTAAACTTGCTCTGTGTTGCTGCGTCCTTGAACTGTACATACATGTGGGAATCATTAAACCCATCTGTTCTTTCTTTCTTCCTGATTCGATCGTTCCCGGGATTTCTCCATTTGAATAAGCGTGGCACGAATAGAACCGCTTAAATCGGGGTCCATTAATTGAGACTGCGCGGATCACGTGTCCACAAACCGCTTGGCGTACTCCAACCTCACGTAGTTCGTGCGAGGCTTGCTACCTCGTTTCCATGGTGGCGCGAGTACTTAGGTACGAGCGAGAATTTGGTCCGGAAACCCTATTTTGCGCTGTCCGGAAGGGACGTAATAGGTCTCGGGTCGCGCCAGGTCTGTAAAGACAAGGGGATTAATCCCCCCTTGATAAGGGGAAGAAGGCCGGCGAGAGAACCGTAGCAATTGGTGTCAGGAGTGGGATAGGACCCGAAGTGCGCTTAACGCACTCCAAAATTACGAGTGACCAAAATTTAGTTTTTAAGAACCAAATTTAAATTCGTGCCATGGCTAGCCAAAGCGGTCGAATGCTGGTGGGGGTAGAAAATGAGGTAGAGGAGGTAGAATCGATAACCCAGGACCCACGGGAAGAATTGGGAGAAGAGGAGGACATTGATGAGGGGCCGGCAGCAGGGGTAGAAAATAGCGGCGCCTCGCACGTGGTGGCGAGAGCCGAGCCCGCGGTGGCAGCCGGGGCCGCTGTGCAAATCGGGTTTGACTTTACACTATTCCTGACCCAACTGGATGCAAAATTGGACGCCCAAGGTGACAAATCCACCCGAGAAATGAGAGAAATAAAAGACGGGTTAACTGGGTTGGAAAATAAATTGGGTGGCCAATTGAAAGAATTGGGGGACAAATCCACCCGGGAATTGGAAGTGGTGAAAAAGGGGCTGGAAAGCAAAATGGAGGCCCAAAATAATCAATTGGAAAAATTGAGGGTGGCGTCAAAGAAAGAAATAAAAGAAGCGGGGAAGGACATAAGGCGCAAGTTGAGCGAGGAGATCGCAAAGGGACGCGACGAGGTAACGAGGTGCGAGGAACGCAGGGAGAGCGGGGTAGAGCAGAGCGCGGCTACATGGACCGAGGGGATAGAAATCGCGACTCAGGGTGTGGAAAAGCTGACGGACATCGAATTGGAAAAAGAAATTTTATTGGCGCCGGCAGTTGTCGAGGAAAAAGAAATTATAGTTGAAATTGGGGCCGAAGAGACGGCAGAATCAGAAATTAAATCGGAGAAAGAAATGGAATGTACTCAAAGTCTGCATTTCACCATGATGTCAGGCTTGCTAACCCCAATGAAGGTTTGCAGGTGGTGCTGCCATGGAAGAAGGTCCCTAAGGTGAGCGGGAGTGTGTACTGTGTATGGTGGGAAAAGGTTTTTGGCACGCTTGGGATAGAGACGGAGCCCGGGCGCTCGTAGAAGGTCCTTTGTGAGGTGTACGAGAGCGAATGGCACACGTGTGAGAAAGAAGTGTGCACCGGAGCGCGAGGGTATGACGGAATGTGAGTGGGGAGAGTGTGAAACAGAGTGCGCGATGGTCGAGGAGAGTGAGAGAGAGTGCACACCAGAGCGTGTTGAAGAGAATGTGCAGGAGTGCACACCAGAGCATGTGATTGGGTGTGCAACAGGAGAAATTTCACACCCATGGGTAAGTGTGCGCTTATTGGGTGTGTACCAGAAGAGTGCACACCCGTGGACATTACGGAGTACATAACGAAAGGATGTACGTGAGGGTGTGCGATGGCCAAGTGTGTAACGGAGTGTGTGGAAGGTATGAGTGCGCCTAGGTGTGCAGGTGCGAGTACGGTGTGCGAGAAAGAATGCACACCGGACCGTGTGCGGAGAGCGAGTACAATAACGGAATGCAGTGGGTGTATGGGAGGCACTGGAGCGCCACGGTGTACAAGTGTGGAGCAGGTCGCGTGGGGTGAGAACGCGGCCCGAGCAGCGACGCAGACCGGGGTAGCGTTTAGCGTGATGTATAGCCGACGCGAGCCCTCGGTGCATGGTGTGCTTTGTGTGCGGCGGGGATCGGTGGGGATCGGTGCCGCAGCGGTCTCAAAAGGACCAATGTGCACGGTTCGTGCCGGGCCCCGCCCTGTATGGTCGGTGCCGCACCTTGGCGGGAAAGGCGATCGGCACAGTTCAAGGGGGGGAAGGAGAGGTCGGAGCCGCGCCCCCTGACGGCTGCGGTGCTCCGAACGTGGGTGGTTGGGCCATCGTGCGTGGGACCGCAAGGCTCCGCGTAGGGATGGCGCTTTGAACCTTGGCCCAACCAAGCCTCCTCCCCTGAA
Organism: Myxine glutinosa; assembly: GCF_964187855.1. NCBI lineage: Eukaryota > Metazoa > Chordata > Myxini > Myxiniformes > Myxinidae > Myxine > Myxine glutinosa. The sequence continues at coordinate 130,476,433 of NC_136263.1, forward strand.
TCGAAAATGCCGGACCGACCCAACCAACAGTAGACCAACCACCTGCATGCATTGCTCGGCTTTGCGAAGCCGAGCTGTGAAAATGTATTCCCACCCGACGAGGCTCAAGCATAGCGGACGATTAGCAATAGTGTTGGCGAATGGTACCCTGCATGTAGGAATGGAAGTTTCACCATTCCTCACATTTTGGGGCTCATGAGCATTAGATTAGGGGGATGGCTGTGACAGGCACATGGAGGTGCCAGCAACGGTTACCTCCATGAGGCACTGAAGCTCGCCGAGGGCAGGCTAGGTTAATTGCTAGAGATTTAGAAATGACAGTAGATGACAAGATTTAAGTAGAGACATTTGTACAGGTAGAGGGGACGTAGTTAGATTAGATGGATGATAATGACGAGGGTGTGCTTAGTGTAAGGGAAGATGGGGAAGCACGAGTTTTATGGGAAGTAGTCAGCTAGATGATGCTGTGTGTGTGAGGAATTGTGTATGGAGACAAATGGAATGGTGTTTGAGGGGTGTGAATTGACTTGCATGGTGTGCAAGTGGGGAACAGGTGTGTGAGCACAAGAGGTGTGCAAGAGAACTTGGTGTGTGGGAGAATATTTGGTGTGGAATGTTTGGTGGGAGATAGAAGGTGTGGATTGCATGGTGTGAAGGAGTGAATGGGGGGAGATGGACCCATTCACGGATACCTGGGGTGGGTAGTTTAAAGTCAGGTAGAGGGCCTAGGTAAATTGTTTGGATATTGACACCTGTGGTGTGGGAAGTAGCAAGAAGTGTTTGGTTGGGTGCATGAGTCTATGAAATGGCTGGGCATGTGGGCTTTTTTGGTGTGTATGGTTATTGGAGCACTCCTCCACTGGTAGTCTGTCGGCCAGGTGAGGCCGCTGGTAGGCCCTGGGAGCCAGTTAGGGTTGTGAGTAGTTGTTCAATGGGGCCCGAGGATCCGAGAGAAGGACCCGGGTAGCCCAATGCCAGAGAGGGCATCTGAGGGGTAGAGTGCCAGGAGGGGTCTTCCCTGGTTTAGGTAGTCGCAGGAGCAGGTGGCGACTTCAGTGGCTGAGGTGTGCAGGTAGTTAGACATGCTAGTGGAGCCACACGACCCAGCCCCGAAATTGTGCAAGGGCACAGGTTGAAAAATTTGGGAGTGAGACCCAAATTCAGGGGCACTGCAGAGTGGTCAATGGGGGATTCGGTTTTTAGAACCACATAGTGTAAAGAGGCCGATTGGCAAGGCATGACCCCGGGTAGTGTAAATGAGTTAATGTAACTAGTGTAGTTCGGATTTGAGAGAATTTCCTTCGCGCCATCCACATCCATTTGCCGAGGATGACGAAACTCCACAAGAGGACTATGTGAACGATTTGAGTAAGTGAGACGCATCATGACGTAGAGTGACATTGTGTTGGTTCCATCTCTTCATTCCTGGGAGGTATTGGAAGACGAATTTGGCTTAGAGGGGGATATGGAAGACAGGACGTAGTGACGAAATTTGTAAATACAGGGAAGGGCAAGTGTAGTGTAATCTGACGTTGGGGGGCACGGATGGGTAGGGACGAGCTTGCTCTGCTCGCTCTCCCGTGCCCCTCATGCTGCATTACCTTGTGTTTTGGCGGACCTTTGCGCCCTTTCCGTTTGCTGACTGTGCTTTGTCTCTCCTCCCCACCCATGGACCCACTTTGGAGGAGGAGTTGTGCAGCAACATCGAACTGTGCAACTGCACATTGCTACACCAATGCAGCCGCACCTTGCTGCACCTGTGCAGCACCCCTGCTGCACTTTGCTACACCTATGCACATGAATTGCACAGCACTTTGCTGCCGTTTCCTTATCCTTGATTGTGACTTTGCTGCACATGTGCAGCACCCTGCTGCCACAAAGACTTTGCACATCACATTACACATTATGGACCACACGTTCTGTGGCCTTACACTTCTGCTATGCAGCATTTGCTGCAGACTCACCTTGCATCTTCGGACCGCTTGTTTTGAGTGGCGTCAATGTCACGCAGACGGACCACATAAGCTTGGCCCTGCTTGGCCAGGAATTAATAAAACGAACACGGGTTTTTGTACATTTTATCCTTGGTGTACCAGGAAAGAAGAACTTTAAGCTTTATTGCACACAGAAGATGCGACATGCAGGAAGTAAGAAGATGCATGAAGACAGAAGATGCCAGACACCAGCAGCAAATGTGAACTTTTTGAAATGTGTTTTGTGTATTGGTGCTATGATGTGCTTTCTCTCCCCTCCAATCTTCTTTCCACAAAGAACAGGTCCTGGGTTATAGACCTGTAAATAAGTAGGTTTTGTGCTTGTAAATAATAGATGCTGCCCACCGGCTTTATGTGTAGTTTGAAGATAATTCCACAATTCGGTTAGTTGTGGGCATGATTCTGTTAGAGTTAGTTACACAACGCAGTAGGTGGGACATATCTAGTGTTGTAAAACTGTCGCATACACAGGTTAGAGTAAATGTTAGGGGGAACCACATCTAAGTGTCACACATAATTAAAAGTTAGTCCCAACTCTTGCTCAAAACCGGTCATTCCCACTTGTGTAGGTTCGACTCGGGCACGAGCCAGACGAGGGAGGGGGGCAGTGTTACGGTTTTGAGGTTTGTACAGTGGGTTCAATCAATGTTAAAGGTTTGCCCCCCATAGATAGTCACACAAGCAACATGTAGCCTCATTTGTAGTATAGTTATTTCTTAGTATGTGTGAGAATAGGCCATTTCCTATGTTACTTCTGCGTTGTTTAAAGCCAGGAAAATAGGCTCTACTGCCACCGATCATCCTACGTCCGTAACCTCAATACAGTTTGTTAATGTTGGTTCATTTTGGGCGAGTTAACACGAGGGAGGCGGAGGAGGATCGGGGTGGAGTTGAGGCGGAGCGGCAGAAGCAATGACGGTAAGCATGAGCCGCCAATCAGAGCTCAAGGGTGGTGGCGTCAGAGGGAGTGGTGAGAAGAGTCTTGTGCGTTACAGAAGGTTCGCGGGGCGTACCTATATAACCCGCTGCATAAAGCCCTCGACAGGAGTAGCGCTGGAGAACCCCAGAGGACTTAAGGGAGAGAACTTGCACCAGTTACGGGAGTAGGACTCGTTGTTGAACTTACAGCCAGAACGCGCGGTGCTTGATGAGCTTCATGAGCCTTGCCGCACTTGCATAAGAACGGCTGAGTAACCGCCCTTTGCCGTAAAAGTCCGCCCCTTTGCCGTAAAAGTCCACCCCTTGCCATTCCGCCCGATATCTCCTTCGTTCAAGAAACGCGCTACGAGCCCCGGTCTTCGCCTATCACCATCTTCGCGGGACGCACATGGACCACGGAGAGCCGGACGGGGCCGATCCTTGACGACCACATCGGTGCGTTGGTGAACATCGACATCTGCAATCCCCTGTGTGAATGTGAGTGAGACGGGCCCATTGTCCAGGGATAAGTTAAGACTGTCTAAGCTTGCCCTGTGTCCCTGCGTCCTTGAACTGTACATACGTGTGGGAATAATTAAACCCATCTGTTCTTTCTTTCTTCCTGATTCGATTGTTCCCGTGATTTCTCCATTTGACTAAGCGTGGCACGAATAGAACCGCTTAAATCGGGGTCCATTAATTGAGACTGCGTGGATCACGTGTACGCAAACCGCTCGGCGTACTCCAACCTCACGTGGTTCGTGCGAGGCTTGCTACCTCGTTTCCGTGGCGGCGCGAGTACTTAGGTACAAGTGAGAATTTGGTCCCGAAACCCTATATTGCGCTCACCTGGAAAGGACGTAATAAGTCTCAGTTCCGCCAGGCCAGTAAAAACAAGGGGATTAATCCCCCCTTGATAAGGGGAAGAAGGCCGGTGAGAGAACCGTAACAATATATATATATATATATATATATATATATATAATAATAATTCATTTATTTTGTATAGCGCTTTTCCAGAAGCCCAAAGGCGCTTTGACAGAGTGGCAAACATAATGCATAACAATACATGAAAACAACAATTGCAAAAAGACAAGAATCAATAGGGAAATATTTAAAGCAAAAGGAGGGAGAAGGAGAAGAGATAGTCAGGGGTTAAATGCTGTGGGTTGAATGTTGAATGCAGTGTTGAACAGGTGGGTCTTTAGTGATGTTTTGAATGTGGTGAGTGAGGAGGAGTCTCTGATGGTGTGAGGTAGTGAGTTCCAGAGGGTGGGAGCAGCGATGGAGAAGGCCCTGTCCCCCCAGGATCTGAATTTGGTCCGGATGGAGGGAGTCAGGAGGTTGGTACCAGCAGAGCTGAGGTTGCGGGTGGGAGTGTGTCTGGAGAGGAGGTCAGCCAGGTAGGATGGGGCCAGGTTATGGAGGGCTTTGAATGTCAAGAGGAGGATTTTGTACTGGATTCTCTGGGGGATGGGGAGCCAGTGAAGCTTGTAAAGGACGGGGGTGATGTGGTCATGGGTCCGGGAATGGGTGAGTAGACGGGCAGCGGAGTTCTGAATGTATTGGAGTTTATTGGTGATTTTTTAGGGTGAACCATAGAGGAGGCTATTGCAGTAGTCCAGACGGGAGGTGATGAAGGCGTGGATGAGGGTTTCTGCAGCCGTGGAGGAGAGGGATGAGCGGAGACGGGCAATGTTTTTCAGGTGAAAGAAGGCTGACTTTGTGATCTGTTTAGTGTATTTGTCGAAGGAAAGGGTTTGGTCAAAGATGATGCCAAGGTTCCGGATGTGAGGGGAGGTGGATACTGGGATACCGTCGATGTTGAGGGCAAAGTTATGGGTGGATTTTGTGAGCGTTTTTGGGCCAATGATGATTATTTCAGATTTATCACAGTTAAGCTTGAGGAAGTTGATTTGAAGCCAGGATTTTATTTCAGTGATGCAGTTTGTCAGGATAGAGTGGGTGTCGGTGGAGACGGACTTGGTGGAGATGAAAAGCTGGATGTCATCGACGAAGCAGTGGAATTGGAGACCATGACGGCGGATTAAGTGACCGAGCGGGGACAGGTAAAGGATGAAGAGGAGGGGGCCAATAACTGAACCTTGGGGGACACCTTGGGGGAGGGGAGCAGTGGGGGATTTGCAGTTATTGATGGAGATGAACTGGCATCTGTCAGAGAGGTATGATTTAATCCAAGAGAGGGCAGTGCCGGTAACGTTAAAGGTGGATTCAAGTCGGGTGAGGAGGATAGTGTGATCGATGGTGTCAAAGGCAGCGCTGAGGTCGAGGAGGACGAGAATGTTGAGGTTGCCAGCGTCAGAGGAGAGGAGAAGGTCATTGGTGATTTTGAGGAGAGCAGTTTCAGTACTGTGGTTGGACCGGAATCCGGATTGGAATGTTTCATACAGGTTATTGGCAGAGAGATGATGTTTGAGTTGAGTGGCTACAGCGCGTTCCAAAACTTTTGACAGAAAGGGTAGGTTGGAGATGGGTCTGAAGTTGTTTAGGGTGTCAGGGTTTAGACCAGGTTTTTTTAGAATGGGGGTAACAGCAGCAATTTTGAGGGAAGGTGGGACGATGCCTGTAGACAGGGAGGAGTTTATTGTTGCAATGATAAGTGGAGAGAGAGCAGGGAGGGAGGCTTTGACAAAGCTGGAGGGGATGGGGTCAAGAGTGCAGGTGGCAGTTTTCATTCCTATGAGGAGTTCAGAGAGGTCAGTAGGGGAGATTGGGGAGAACCGAGACAGGGGATGGCAGGACAAGAGGGGGCAGATGGTTGCCTTCAAAAAAAAAATTCCATATTAAATGCCAAGTCTGTATATATATATATATATATATATATATATATATATATATATATATATATATATATATATATATATATATATATATATATATATATATATATATATATATGTGTCGGTCGAAGACCTCAAGGGAAGGAAGAAGAAGAACGATCAGAGCAACAATGTTTAATGAAATCGATTACAAACACACAGTGTGGAGCCAGGCTCGAGAATGCACCGCCTGACATGCAGCGGGCAATTTCTCAAGGCACTCGCTACAAAATAAGCAAAAAGGCATTTCATATATAGCAAAATATCAGACAAGAATCTGCGCTAAAGACAAAGCAAAACTGAGCCGTAAAGGCCCACCTTCCATCGTTCCTTCCTGAAGAAGGCCAAACTTAGACAAAAAAGATGTAAGCATAGGATAATGATTGAATACACATGCTGAATACACAACAATCAAAGGATGTGTAATGTCTATATTTCTTTCCAAGGTTGGTTACGTCCTTGATTTAGGAGACATACTAGAAACTACAAAGATATATAATTAATTATTCCCTTTGTGAAGAAGGCGTTTGGCAACATGTTTTCCCTGTACGTGGGCGGTGAGCATATTATCTACTGTCTGGCACATACATTCAAGGACTTGTTTATTGGGCTAAGGATCCACCCTGCACCTCGAGTCTCGAAACCACATTTTGTCCCCCCGCCTCTGCCTGCAGCTGAGTTCAAATCAGTTTTCAGAAGCACGATATATAATTTCAGATGTTATGATCAATTGAGTCATGGGGTTTAAACCCTAATGGCTAACAGTTCCTCCCTTTGTCTTTACATGACAACTCCTTGGAAAGACACCGTATACCCTAGTGGTTAGCATCCCAATTAGTCACATGCCAGGCGCGACACAGCGTCACGCATGCTCAAAGAAAGATATCGGCCCTAACTGGCCGTCTAACATTCAACGCATAAATTGTTAGCCATAATTCGCGACGACGACGCCTGGTTAAGAGATTGCTGCCGCCCGGCCAGATCCCGAATCCACCCTCGTCCCAGCGTAGGTGCGACCCGGTTGCCAGCCAGATTAGGGGCCCTACTTATGCAGGCGTGGTCCTCGTGAATCAGGGCAAACAATCGACGTCCAATGCCATCAAGCCTTGTACATGTGATTGCTCTGTGGAAGAAAAGGAGGCACATTCGTCATCACCAATATCCATCTCCTCATAATCACAAATCTCCATCTCCACATAGTCTGTGTCAACGTCAGTATTCAAAGTGTTGGGTGTTTTAAGCTGAGACGATCCCAAAGTGGTTGTTACAGGTGGTGTAAGTGGTGGTGAGGGTGGTTCTCCCGGATATCCCGGATAAATGTTTGCCATCCGCTCCTCACTGCTGGCATAATAGCAATAGCTCTTAAAAGAACCTACACTTTCTAAATCACAGGTATAATCATCCCAACTAAAATCATAATCATTATCAGAATCCCAAGCATCAATAGGTTCATCGATTTCAAGCCAGGAATCATAGATCCCTAAAGCCACATCCTCTTGCCACGAAACGTCGAGGCCATCAACCCAATCGTGGGGGTCCGAGACGATAGAGTTGGCCGGTTCACCAATGGCCTTTGGATCCTTCCCATATAGTGAAAGTAACATCCCGTTGGTGGTGGTGGATGGGGTCCATCCTGTGAAACATTTTCTCACACAAATCATGATTAGGGATTTCATTATAACTACGGTGAGTACGATTCCCACGATTATGGCCAGGCCTGTCAATAGCCATTTTACAATGACCCCTGTCCATCCTCTGAACCAGGCTGATATGCTGGACCATACATTATTGGCTTCTTCCCTTTCCTTTCGGCTATCCGTGAGATCCTGGGTCGCGGCCTTAAGCCGAATGATTGAGGCCTCTATGCCTTCCGAGTGATCGGGGATATATGTGCAGCATTTTCCATCAATTACCCCACATACTCCTCCCTTTTCTGCTAACAACATATCCAAAGCCACTCGATTCTGCATCACCATTATTCGCATATGCACTAATTCGTCTTCCAATTGTAGTTCTGCGATTCGAGTTTCGTTTCCAATTCGTTCCATTACTAATGCGAGACTATCTATTCGCCAATCATTCATAGTCACTCCCGCTTGGGGAAAAAATGCTCCTAGTAGGACCTGCCACCAGCGACCGTCCAGTCTTACTGTTCCATCCGGGTTCCAAAGAGAGAATCGTTTCTTCCTCTCGTGGGTAGGGGTGTACCCTGTTTCATTAAAATGATCTACCAAATTTACCTTGGGAAAAATGGATCCCAGATAACAAGTCCCTCCCCACTGGTCGGGTAAGTATGGATATGCTTTATTTCCGCAAATAAACATCACTCCATGGGGTGGGATAAGGGCCGAGGCCATGCATTTACTGATCTCAACGCGGGTGGCGCTTGGTGCTCCCCAAGATATGGTTAGCTTGGTTACGTTATGCTGGGCTTGGTCATCTATGGTTATTACAAGGGGACCTCCCTTTTCTCTCCCTCTGGTGTCGGATGGCAGGGTATGGGTGCATTCCGAGGTTCCCATCTGAACGTGTCCCTTTCCTATAAGACACACCCGTCCCTTTTGCTCTGTCACCCAGACTGGATCAGGTGGTTTGTCTAACAAAGCCTGCTTAATGGGTGGGGTATATCGAAACTCCCGGGAACACACTGCTGGGGATTTTGGGCCTATCAGTTCCAAGGTTGTGGTCAGACATGGGGTACGCAAGGGTCCTGAGCACATATCTCGTAGGGACAGGGGCAGCACTACCATTTCTATCCCTGTCGTACTGGTGTGAGGAAAATGCATACACATCCAACAACGTGATCGGTTCTGTACCTTCGCCATTGCACGGGTCACTGTCCAATACGTATTTTCCTTTGGCTTTTTCTTGCTTTCGATCCGTGGGTGCGGAATTAATATGTGTGAGATGCATGGTGGCCTATAGTCGTAGGGGGAGCTCTGTGACGTCATGAATTCACATTGTAGTAACAGAGTAGTGCCGCTGTTCAGTAATACATGCGTGGTTAAATTGTTCAAGTCCTTTCCCCATTTGTAACCTGGCCTGGCCATGTTTACTATTGGTGCGCTGCCTTGTCGTGGCGCTTGATTCAAACGACTGAGGGCAGCAAAACCTGTCTTCCTTCCCTGTGAGTCTGTGTACAACGCCCTCCACATTATCCGTGTCCATACGTCTTCCTTCACATGGCAGCAGGGTATATTTATCCTCTGACCCCAGATAACTCTCTGCCGGTAGACCTTAACGGTTTGGTCGCCATATGCATATGTCTCCGTGTTCGCCCATGCCCTCGTGTCCCCCCACTTGAGGCGTGACACGGCAGGTGCAGTGCTGGCAAAGCGGTATATTAAACTAAGTGTGATTGCCACCCCTAACAGGCGGTGGTGCAGCATCCTCGATCTGTGGTGGTGCGTTTGAGGTGTCTGTGTTTGTGGGTATGGCCAACTTACAATGTGTGGCATGTACTTAGGACGACTTGCCCTCACAAAACACCGCTGTTGGTGTGATCAGAAGAACTTGGTATGGCCCCGTCCACCTTGGTTCGAGCGCAGTCTTACGGGTGAAATGCTTCACCAGCACGTAATCTCCTGCCTCGAAGGTGTGGATAGGCTTGCTTGTTGGCTCCGGCAGGGCCTCCCGAACACGTTCATGTATGCTGCGCGCCACATGGGACAGACCTATGCAAAACTTTAGAAGCATGTCATCCATGATAGGTAATTCAAGGGCTGCCATATCCACTGGCGCCGATACCGGCAAACTCATGGGCCGACCCATTAATATCTCGTGCGGAGAGAGACCAGTGGTGCGCCCTGGAGTAGAGCGCACGCTCATTAATGCTAGCGGAAGGGCCTCCGGCCACTTGAGGCCTGTCTCGTCGCAAATCTTTGTCAACTTACCTTTCAGTGTGCCATTCGTTCGTTCTACAAGTCCCGCCGATTGCGGGTAGTAAACACAGTGGAACGACTGTATCACTCCCAAGGCCTTTAACACGGCTTTAATGACGTCCCCTGTGAAGTGCCCGCCCTGATCGGATGACACTTTCTGCGGGACGCCGAATCGACATATAAAGTGCCGCAAAAGGCACTTGGCCACCGTTATAGCGTCAGCCTTGACGCATGGGTAGGCCTCTACCCACTTGGTGAACATGTCCACCACTACCAATACATGCTTAAAGGACATACAAGGCGGTAAATTGAAAAAATCGAACTGGATATGACAGAACGGCCCGACGGGAGCCGGGTGACCCGCGTTGTGGCGGCGCCTGGGGGGAGCCCCCCTATTATGCCGTTGGCATATAGCGCACGAGCGACAGACCATGGTAACCACAGCCGAAAGGCCTGGTGCTGCCCAGGTGGAAGTGACCTGCCTCATCACCCCCCTATGGCACACATGGCCATTTTGATGCGCCATGCGTGCCAACCATGGCAATAAAGCTCGTGGTGCCACGGGTTTGTCATTAATCGTCCACATTTGTCCTTCTGCGGGGCGCTGAGCTCCCAATTTAATCCAATCTTGATGTTCTACGTTTGAGGCCGTGGCTTGTAATTGTATTACATCGAACTCTGTAGGTGCGGATGTCGGAACGTCTGTCTGGGCGGTCGCTTTAGCGCCCTGTTTGCGCGTAAATACTGGCATATTATACCCAATATGTTGGTTTGCCGCTTGTGCTGCTGCTTTGTCGGCTCGGGCGTTTCCACGGGCCACAGCGTCGTCTGTACGCTGGTGACCTCGGCATTTAACTACAGCTATTTCACGTGGAAGCATAATACTATGAAGCAGATTTCGCACTAAGTCCCCATTTTTAATGAGTGCTCCCGCTGAAGTGAGGAACCCTCTCATTTTCCATATGGCCCCTTTGTCGTGGACCACTCCATGTGCGTATGCCGAGTCAGTATAAATTGTCACTGCCTTTTCCTCGCTTACTTCGCACGCTCTCGTGAGTGCGTACAGTTCAGCTTGTTGTGCTGACCAGGTGGGCGGGAGGCGGCCGCTTTCGACCGTCTCCGTATCCGAGCATACTGCGTACCCAGATAACAGGGATCCGTCCCAAGCCCGTTTGGCTGAACCATCGACGTAATAGGGGTGATCGGCTTCCTGTAGCGGTGTGTCCTGTAAGTCAGGCCTTACCGTGGATATTAATTGGACCACGTCCGTACAAACGTGCGGGATTCCCTCCTCCTTTGTTGGCAAAAGTGTCGCTGGGTTAAGAACGGTACACCGCATCACCGTCACGTTGGGTGCCATAATTAATGCCGTTTCGTATTGCATCAGTCGAGTGGCTGTGAGATGCTGTGTGTTTCGCTGTTGTAGTAGCGTATGGACGCAATGCGGTACCTGTAAAAGGACAGGATGTCCCATTACTATGTCGGCCGTCCGCTCAACTGCGTATCGGGCAGCCGCCACGGCTTGTAAGCACAGCGGAAAGCCTTGTTCTACCGCATCAAGCTTTTTGCTGAAATAGGCTACCGGACGTTCCCTATCTCCATGAGTCTGGGTTAACACGGATTGCGCGAATCCCCCTACTGCATGGGTGAAAAGTGTGAAGGCCTTTTTATAGTCGGGAAGGCCCAAGGTTGGGGCCGTTACCAGGGCTCGTTTGAGTCCTTCGTAGCAGCGTATTCGATTGTCCGTCCAGTTCACCATCCGTGGCTGGTCGTTTTTCGTCGCCTCATACAGAGGTTTTGCTAGTAACGCATAGTCAATTATCCATGTACGACAATACCCTGCCATTCCCAAAAATCGCAACACCTCCCTTTGTGTACGAGGCAACGGGGTTTCCATGATGGCCGTGACCCGGCTCGCGTTGAGCTCGCGTCTCCCATGCGAAATCGCGTGTCCCAAGTATGTAACTATCTCCCGCACAAATTGCAATTTTTCCCGGCCTACTTTGTGGCCTTTCTCGGCTAGCGCATTTAACAGCGCTAGTGAATCCGTCTCGCAGGCTGCCTGGGATGGAGAGCAGATTAATAAGTCGTCGATGTACTGCAACAGCACCGAGCCGCCTTCCAACTGGACATCTGCGAGATCGCGGTGCAGCGCTCGTGAAAACAAGGTAGGGCTATCTGCGAAACCCTGCGGAAGCACTGTCCAGGTGAATTGTCTCCCCCTAAAGGTGAAAGCGAAGAGGTACTGGGACTCTGGAGCTATTGGTACTGAAAAGAAGGCGGAACACAAGTCTATGACTGTAAAATGTGTAGCATCTGGCGGAATGGAAGTCATCAGAACTTCTGCATTTGGTACAACCGGATGAATACCCTGAATTATTTTATTAATCTCTCGCAAATCCTGCACAAATCGCCACTTTCCTGTCATTGGTTTTGGCACTGGGAATACGGGGGTGTTACATGGGCTATTAGTTTCGATTATTATTCCCTGCTGCACGAGCGATTCTATCACCAGAAAAATGCCTGCGTCAGCCTCGTGCCGAAGTGGGTACTGCCGAATGTGTGGTAAAGGTAACCCTTCTTTAATTGGAATCACCAACGGGGGTGCATTCCTAATGCGCCCTACTTCATTCTCGTGTTGCGCCCATAGTGACGGGGTGACGGTGTCGAGCAATCCATCGGAGTCCCCTGGAGTCATGGGGACCGCCCTAACCATATGTGCCGCTTTGGGTGGCAGTTCCACCATCTCAAATCGAACTCGTCTGTCCTGAGGTGCCAAATTAATTATGAACCCTTCATTGTTGTCCAACACATGGACCGTTCGGTGTTCAACATTGTATCGACGCCTTACTGGCGTTTTCCGCAGTCGGTCCATCATCCATCCAATGCTCTCGGGTGGCCATCCTCTGGCGGTGCTAAGGGTAACATGCGCTACCATCCCCTCGGGGTACTTAGCCTTTGATCTCTGGCGCGGCGACAAGGTTACCGTAATCCCAATGCCCTCTCGGCCAATCCATATGTGTGATAATTGAAGATCAGAGGTTTCCCCTAAAGCTGCCGCAACCATGTCTAAATAATAATCATCGCTCCCAGTCGCGTCATAACATGCGGTGCAATGCGGCGGGTTGTATTTCAATTTTGTGGCTATGTGTTGTTCTTCTAGCCAATCACGAATTTCTTGCGTTTGCGCGCCAATCGTGTCGATCACATGAGTCCATGTTGCTAGAGCCCCTTCCTCCAACCGCCACCAATACACGGTGGGGCTGGCGCGCTGCAATGCCATCATTAACAAATCGCGGTTCGATTCTCCGACGTCGACGTATACACCTTCTTTGGTGCACGCAATGTTACAACCTAATCGACACAGCAAATCCCGTCCTAGTAAATTAGTTGGGGCAGTAGTGGTCATGAGAAATGCATGCTTAGCTTCTAGCGGTCCGAGCATTACTCGGGTCTCCTTTGATACGGGGAGAGCTTCTAATTTTCCTGAAACGCCCTGGATTTGGACGCTCTTGTGTGTGGGTTTCAAAGTAGGTAGTTGTCCCTTATTGATACAACTGCGAGTCGCACCAGTATCCACTAAGAATTCTAGTGGTTGTCCATTTACATCTAACGTCAAGGTCGGTTCCTCATCTGGGGTCATTGTTATCAATGCACATTCCTTTGGCGGCCCGCATTCGTCCCGTCAATAGGCGTTTCCATATGACGGCCCTTGCTGTCCCTGGGGTCCTCGTGGTCCCCTTGGATAATTTGGACAATCCCGTCTCCAGTGGCCCATCTGTCCACATTCAAAGCATGCCCCTCTCCCTGGGGGTCCCTGTCCTGGACCCCCCTGTTGGTTTGGCCTTCGCCCCCCTTTGTAGGGAGGTGGGCGCCCTTGCCCTCCCCTCGGCATTTGTTGGACTGGGGCACAAGGCCCGTATGGCATGCCCGAATTGGGGGTAACCCATGGGGTGGGGCCCATATTGGAGGGTTCCCATTGCGGTGCCCATCCTGGCATGGGTGTTTGTGGTGGCCAATAGGCCGGTGGGGGACCTAGCACAGAACATGGTGGAGCAGCCCATTGGGGTTGTTGGGGTTGTTGGGGTTGTCTCCACATCTGATTCCCTGGCCCACTAGGCCCTTGTGGTCCCCGGGGTACTTGCATCACAGCTGCCTGCAGTGCCGGACCGAGTGTCTCGTCATCACTTGACTCACTCTCACTGTCACTTCCCATTATTTCTGCCCCCTTTTGTTTCTTCTTCTTGCTCCCCATTGTTTTTGTTGCTTGTTGCTGGGCCAATTTTTCCCTTACCAACATCTGCAACATTTCTTCTTTAATTTCCTTCTTTTCCTCCGAGGAGGAGCCCGGACATTGTTCGAGTTTTGTACATAATTCATTGGTCCCCATTCCTTTCCAACCGAAAAGGACGGCATGCACTTGTTTTTTTAATGCGGGCCGAAGCCCTTCTACTAGGTAATTGTTCACCAGGGGAGCGGGTAGGTCCTCGACTTGGATTAATCCTAACCCGCCCCATCGAGCTATCGCTTTTTCTATTCTCTCTCGATAGTCGCCGATAGTCTCTCCTGCTTTTTGTTTTATGTTGCCAATTTTTCCCCAATCTGGCCCTCCAGGTGGCGCGAGCGCATTGCCAATGTTGGTCAGGAGATGATTTTTCAAAATGACCCAATCGTTTCCGGTCATGGGTGGATTCCGAGCCATGGGGTCATCTATTGGCCATAATGAAAGGGTTTTAGCCTTTGCCCATACCTTTGGTGGCAATATAGATGCTCCCAAATGACAAATATCTCTCCAATCCGGGGCATCCTCTGTAATCCAGTGACGGAGCAATATTACTATATCCAAAGGTTGGTCGATCAACATTTCCTGAACCCTCTTTTGCATGGCCGTTAAATCAGATTCTTTCCAAGGCACACGTTCCCTTACTACCACGCCGTTTGCATCTATTCCCACGCATCGCATGGGGAACACTCCCTTTGTTTCTATCGCACGTTGCACTGGTGCCTGATACTCCACTAGTGAAGGGTATACTTTCTGACCTGGACCTATCGGGGGTGGAAACCCCGGGGTGTCTGTGCCGCTATCTCCATCGTCCTCGACTTGAGGGGCTGATGGTTGTGGGGTCTTTTGAACTTTAGGGGGTCTCCCATTTGTTTCCCCTATAGCGCCCTGGTGTCGGGTACGTGCCTTAGATCCTGGGACTGGACCATGGGGGGGGGGGGGGGGGGGTAGGAAACAGGGATTTCATCTTCCTCATCCTGTTCCTTCTCATCGGAATTAATCCGGGCTACCATTAGCCTCTGACTTGTCTGCGCTGCGAGCGCCTTCATCTGTTTATTTTGCTTCTTTCGACCCTGTTTGCGCTCATCCTGGTATTTGCCCAACTCTCCTCGCAAACTCGCTTGTCTGGAGGCTGCCTGTCTCTTCAAGGCCTCCACCTTCCACCAACTATAGACCTTCCATGAATCAGGTGGGAGTCTCTTCTTCTTCTTCTCTAGGGCATCTAAAGCCCCATATAGCACATCTAACCTGTCTATTGCAAATGACCCTTCCTCTGGCCAAGGCGTATTCAAACCCTCGGTCAATATAGTCCATGCCTTGCTCGGTTGCAAAGCAGCATACCCATAATCTCTTTTCATGTAAAACGCTGGAGTGTTCTTCAATGGCTCTCCCTCCTTTCCTACCTTATTACCCATTCTTCCTACCTTCTTGGGTTAATCCCTCCTGGTAGTCCTAAGATCGGGTCGCCCCCCGATCTCTAGCCTTAAACGCAGTTCTCACGCCGGAGTAACTTAACACCTATTATCTATCTCCCACATATGGGTCTACCTGCTTCCCACGCAGGAAGCTTACCTGAGGGGTATCCCTCCTTATCTCGGGCGCCCTGTATAATCGATTCGTTACCCACTGCTGCTCTGGTTAAACTAAATATGGTTCGGAATACAAGCCAGGTAGTACAGCCGACAGAGGTCCACACATCCAAAGTAAGGCAGGAGGCTTCAATTTCGATGTGCAAAAATGCTTACCCAAATTAGATGCCGGCAGGCCTCCTTCCCGACCTGGAACGTGAGGGTCCACCTCGTCTGCACACCTGGATGATCCCACTCCTGACACCAGATCTGTCGGTCGAAGACCTCAAGGGAAGGAAGAAGAAGAACGATCAGAGCAACAATGTTTAATGAAATCGATTACAAACACACAGTGTGGAGCCAGGCTCGAGAATGCACCGCCTGACATGCAGCGGGCAATTTCTCAAGGCACTCGCTACAAAATAAGCAAAAAGGCATTTCATATATAGCAAAATATCAGACAAGAATCTGCGCTAAAGACAAAGCAAAACTGAGCCGTAAAGGCCCACCTTCCATCGTTCCTTCCTGAAGAAGGCCAAACTTAGACAAAAAAGATGTAAGCATAGGATAATGATTGAATACACATGCTGAATACACAACAATCAAAGGATGTGTAATGTCTATATTTCTTTCCAAGGTTGGTTACGTCCTTGATTTAGGAGACATACTAGAAACTACAAAGATATATAATTAATTATTCCCTTTGTGAAGAAGGCGTTTGGCAACATGTTTTCCCTGTACGTGGGCGGTGAGCATATTATCTACTGTCTGGCACATACATTCAAGGACTTGTTTATTGGGCTAAGGATCCACCCTGCACCTCGAGTCTCGAAACCACATTTTGTCCCCCCGCCTCTGCCTGCAGCTGAGTTCAAATCAGTTTTCAGAAGCACGATATATAATTTCAGATGTTATGATCAATTGAGTCATGGGGTTTAAACCCTAATGGCTAACATATGTATATATATGTATATATATATATATATATATATATATATATATATATATATATATATATATATATATATATATATATATATACAGACTTGGCATTTAATATGGAATTTTTTTTTTCTTGACTTGGGTTTACTTTCTCAACTCAGTATATCAATCTGGTGAGTTTCTTTTACCCTTCGGTGATGTCTTTGTTGAAAGAACCATGTCACTGATTGTCTTTCACAGCAAGACGTCAATAACGGGATTATATCACAGGTGGCATGACAAAATGTAAGGACAGGTACATTTGACGATTGGCTTCACAATCGGGTATATAAGGGTTGTTGCGTTCTGTATTAGTGGAAAACAACTGCTGCACGTCTACAAAAGTTATTGCCGCTTCCTCTGGAGATGGTCCGTCAACTTGACAATGCTGTTTGTCATGGAGTGGTGGCTTTACGAAATTCTGGCATGAAACAGCGTGCTATTGCTCGGCAGTTTGGCATCACTCAAGGTCAGGTTCAAAGATCCTGAAACGAAATGCTCAGAGGGGTGTCCCTACTCCAATACCGAGGCCAGGACGTCCCCGCAGAACCACAAGGAGAGATGATCGCCAGCTCTACCGGTTAGACTGCAATGGCCATACCAAGTCAGCTAATCGGCTTAGGGCTGAGTGACAGCAACTGACAAATGTGCCTGTATCCAGAAGGCTAGTCAACCAATGCTTGGTTCAAGCAGGCTATCGTGCCAGGCGTCCCCTGAGAAAGCCACACCTGACCAGACAACACAGCCAGCGCCGATTGCAGTGGGCCAGAGAGCACCGTTAATGGCAGCCAGGACACTGGAATCACGTGACCTTCAGTGACGAGTCTAGATTTCTGGTCTATCATCAAGATGGCCGCGTCCGAGTGCGCATACAAGTGCAGGAAGCCCACAACGAAGATTGTATAGTGCCAAGAGTCCAAGCTGGAGGTGGTGGGGTGACCGTTTGGGATGCTTTTCATGCAGGGGGCAAAACTGACCTGGTTGTTCTGAATGGAAACCTGAACCAGTTCAAGTACAGGGTCATTCTGGAATAAACATTGCTTCCATTTGCTCGTGCAGCCTTTCGAGGAGACTTTGTCTTCCAATATGACAATTCACAGCCTCATCGTGCTCGCATGATCCAACACTTTCTTGCTGACCATAGTGTAGAGCATATGGAGTGGCCTGCCATGTCCCCGGATATGAATCCGATAGAGAACTTGTGGGCAGAATTAACGCGTCAAATCGACAACTTGGACCAGCAGCCTGCCTCTGTGTTTGCAGCAGCCTATTGTAACTGCATGGCAAGCAATTCCTGTCCAAACCTTGGCAAATCTCGTGAACAGCATGCCTCAACATGTACGTGCTCTCCTGAATGCTCGTGGGGGTTACACGAAGTACTGAACTGTAATTTTACTGTCTGTAATCCCAGTCATAATTTAGCTTTTGTTTCTGTTGAAATTTTTTTTGGCTAATGTGCAAAATAAAGAGATACTTCTGGAAAACGTACAGAAGTTTAACACAGTACTGTCCGTGAATTGAGTTCGATATCAATTTACATCACTTTCAAGGATCAATTTATTTGCTTCGAAATGTCAAATGTGGTTTTTCTTTCTTTTAACGGTCACATTAACAAAATCTAGAATAATTTTAACACAATTCCAATTAACTTTTGGTTCTAAGTCATCTTGAAAAGTAAGTTCACCCCCACAAAAAAAATATTCCATATTAAATGCCAAGTCTGTATATGTATATATATATATATATATATATATATATATATATATATATATATATATATATATATATATATATATATATATATATATATATATATATATGTATATATATATATATATATATGTATATATATATATATATATATATATATATATATATATATATATATATATATATATATATATATATATATATATATGGACATGCGAATTAAGTTGACAGTTCAGAATGAGGATAACAGCTTTGCTTGCATAAATATACTTAGTTATAAGAATCATTAATGTTGTTAAATTGTTGAGATTTCACTCCAGATTTCGATACTTATTAAGTGTATGGGATCCGATCCTGAAATCTGAATCCAGATTTTAATTATATGCTTTTATTAGTCCGTGAGAGGAGATAGTGTATCCAAGCCAAGGCATGTTTCAATAGACCAAAACAATATGGTGGCTTAATAACCCAGTGATGTCAGACAGGGTGGACCAAGATGGCAGACCGCCATTTTGTTTTTTTGGTATGAGCACCCCATTAATCGTCTTCAAAAAGGGTGTTTTAACAAACCCAAACACCCAGTTTTTATTCATGCACTCCCTTGGATTTTGAGTCGTGTGCCTCAAAGTTTGTGTTTCATGGTTTTGGAGTTATGGAGGAGACACGTGCGTGCGCACACACACACACACACACACACACACACACACACACACACACACACACACACACACACACACACACACACACGTCAAGTCGTAGATTCGTTATTGCTAAGAATTCTGTATAAGACGTCTTGAATAATATGTTATGATTTTAATGTTGCTTATATACTATTTTCATAAAGTTAATAAAAGGTTTTTGCTTCGTTTTAGTTTAAAATGAGGAAAGGCTCGCTTGGGTCGTGCTGGACAATTGTATACGTGTGCTTTTTCGAGGCTAGATAAGGCCGGTCGTAAAATCACGCTCACATGCGCATGATTTTGTGTAACGCTAGTAGAATGATTAGATTGCAGACATAAAGCTATCGTTAAAACCATATATATTTTGTATTAATCACAGCGACGCTTGACTCTGTATAAACATGCTTTGAATTACTCATTTGAACAAACCCATATATTTTATGGTCTTATCTGGCCAAGCATGCACTCTTCTCTCTGTGAGTTACATTTTTCGTCACCTCGGAGCTTTGAAACTATATCTGGTCCGAATGATAAGGAAGGGCTGACTCCCCCGAATGACAGAGCGGATGACGGTGGGGGCTAGGATGACGGCGAGGGACTCTCGCCAGTCGCTTTGTTCTCTCGGAGATTTTCTGATAAACTTGTCAAGTATTTATACGGACTGCGAATCAATGTGCTTCAGGAAGGCTAGACGTGGCATGAAGCTGGTTCTTGCTGTAGATGTCTGTCTCCTCCGGATCTGTATAAGTTGGTTTTTAATAAAAGCTGCGTCATTTTCAAACTGTTTGTGGACTTCTTTTGCAAACGAAGAGCCGCTTCTTCACAGATGGTACCAGGAGTGGGGTGCAGCACCGGACGACGGGAAACGGAGCCCGAGGGACAGGAGGGAAGGCTGCCTGAGGCCGGCGCCGGCACGTTGATTTGATTAAAGGTGGGAGTTGTTTTATATCAGAGGGCTATTATTCCAAATTCGTACCTTCCTCCCTCGAGCGGGTCCAGTCTCCCTGTCTCCGCGCTGCCTGCACTCGAACAGAAATTGTAAGTAAAGGCTCATTTTAGGCCTCAGAATGACGTGGCTTTGTTAAAGCCAGGATAAACAATTAAGGATACCAGTAAGGACTTAACAGTAAGCTTAAAGTTACAGTTAGCACCAGGAGGGGAAAATGAGGTCGGACAGCCATATAGGTTGAAGCCAGGTGGCCAAGATTTTTCCAGGAAGGAACAGCCCAGAGACAAGATGGGGTATGCCATTGCATGCCAGGGAACGAAGGGCTGTGGCTAACTTAAGAGGGCCATAAGAACATGGCCAGTAAAAGGATTTGCGCAGGATATCGGTAAAGATAACGTTCGATAAGGGTAACGTTATAAGTTAACAAGGGAAAGGGGAAAATGAGGTCGGACAGCCATATAGGTTGAAGCCAGGTGGCCAAGATTTTTCCAGGAAGGAACAGCCCAGAGACAAGATGGGGTATGCCATTGCATGCCAGGGAACGAAGGGCTGTGGCTAACTTAGAGGGCCATAGGAACATGGCCAGGAAAAGGAAAACGCGCAGTAGGTAGGCTTGACAAGTAAGTAAGCAGTTAAGCAAGTAAATCAGCGATTGATGCCGCTGGACCAGATGCCAGACCAAGACCCCCCAACCCCCCCAAGACCTGAGCTCAGTCCCGGGGCTCTAGGCAACACCCCCACCCCCCCAAGACCTGAGCTCAGTCCCGGGGCTCTAGGCAACACCCCAACACCCCGCCCTGCCTTCCCTTTTTCACCTCAACCCACCCCGTCCAACCCGTCCCAAAAATCCTTTTCCTTGAATGAGAGACGTAACATGAATGAGGAATGAATGTATATTGGGATGTTAATTGACGTGTGTATCTGGCCAATGTATTTGTCTGTATGACATATGCAAAGCAGAGGGTTTCGGTGTGAAGCTTTGTAAGTGGTCTACTTGACATTCCCTAGCGACTATCCGAGGGAACAGGTGAGGTCCTGAACTGAGTCCGGATTTTCATCTGTTTGGGAGTGTTGGGATTCGTGTGGAGGCACGAGGGTGCGCGCCAGGACGGAGGGCGGCGTGGCGTCGTCGCGTTGAGATGGTTGTGCCAGGTCGATCGGCGATCTCTGAATTTGAATCGGATTTTTGTCATGTGTGTTGTGAAATTAACGTCTATCCGAGAATCCTGGCGATGTTCGTTTAATTAAAGTGTGGTACAAACCTGTGTTTCCGCCGTGCGGCTCCGTGGAAGTTTGGGTAGAGTTATTGTGCGTTCGGGCAGGAGCCGAGCGAGCCGCGAGTCACGGGTGTGCTGTATGAGGTTGCTCGGAGGATGTGTGCCCAAATGCATTGTGGGTCATTTCGACTTTGCTGGATGTCGGACGTTCATGTCAGTATCTTGTCAGAATCTTCTTCTTCATGTCATGTCCTTCATCCTTCATCTTCTTGTCCTTCATCTTCATGTCAGAATTAGACATGAGTCATGAGCCATGTCAGAATAGTGAGCACCTGCGACATACATGCCAGGCAATGTCACAGGACGAATACGTTATTTAAGATGGATTTATAGGATGGATGGATTTATTTAAGATGGCTAAAATAAACGATTTCAAGACAGAGTAATTAATTTCCGGTGCCAAGTTCCAACAGGAAGTCTTGTTCATACAGTAAGTGAGGTACAGTGCGGAGTGGCGGCTGGAAGATGCATCGATGCATTTGTGTTGATCGATGCGCCGGACAAAGGGTTTGCTGGCGAGCGATGCTGGTAAGGTTAAGTTATTAAAATTCAATAATTTGAGCAGAAATGTCACGTTTTCAACAAAACGCTTATCCGAGGAAGGAGGACGATCGAGGTTTCAACTGTCGGTATGTGGTGTGGCTTGTGCCAAGGTGTGCGGTGGTCAGGTGTGTAACGAAGCCATTTGTCCAGTGTCAGGAGTGGGATGGGAGCGGAATGAGTGTACTTGGGAGGATATTGTTCCAGGTACAAGACAAGATGCTCTTGCAATGACGGGGGGCAAGGAGACACCTAGATGTGTGAATAAGGTACGTCGAATGGTTGTCGGAGGTTGTGGTTTCATTGCTGTCTGTTCTGTGGAGTTATATTTCTGAGGCATGGATTTCAAGGAGGAGGTGTATGCCCCGAGAAGATTGTGGGTCGCAGATTGGGCACTCTGGGTGGACACGGGGGTTGCAGTTGTGTGGGCGCGAGGAGGTTTGTTGATGAAGCGTTGTGCGAACGAGGAGGGATGTGCGAAAGGTGCACCAGGTAGCAAGGGTGCTGCATTGTAAAGCACGCCTCGTACGGACGTTCCTGGGCGGATTGTGACGGTTGTTGGATTCGTAGAAGTTAGCATTATGCTATGTAGAACCACATTAATGGTCATTTGTCCATTGTCGCCGGACTTGCATTACTTGTGGGATAATAAAGCGCTGGTTACCCCAATTTGAAGTTTGACCCTTCAAAGTTTATTTGACCTTTGTTCGAGATATGTAAGGGTAAGAGGTCAGAGGCAATTCACTAACCTTGGAAGAACGACAGGCGGAGTCAGTCTACAGGGTGTTGATTTAACGGCAGGATATATAGGACTTAAATCTGGAGAATATCGGGACATTATATTGTGGGTTAAAACTGAAATCACGTACGTAAATAGTGAACAGAGAATATCGAGTTCTGTTTGTCGTTGTAATTGTCGTTGATGTCCCGATTCAGGGGTCTCAAGAAATAAACAGACTTCCGGTGCCGACCGGAAGCGTCAGGTACAGTACGCTTGAGTTTAATTTAACCGGGCCGAGCACAGTGACGTGTGTGACCGAGCAATGGGGATAGTCATGGTAAATGGAGGACAATTGGGAAGATGCAAAGAGATGCAAGTAACATGAATTAAGTTGTGGTATCAAGAGGTGGGTGCTGTATATTGGTATATTGGTACACCAAGTAAGTATATTGTGGTTATTATAACTCGCTGATTATAGGGGGCGCCGGGCGCACCAAGTACAGATCGGGTTGCATGGTGGAGCAGGCGCAGGGTGGAACACCCCGTGTGGTTGGAGGTTGAAATGCAGTGAACATGCCCGATTTTGGCTTTGCGAGGCTCCGGATAGAAATTGGCATTTCGATACTGTGGATTATATTGTGCCTGCCCGGAAAGGTGATGGCCTGTGCTGGGGCTGGCGACATGCCTCTGTTATTTGTCTGTCTGTCGGTCTGATTGTAAGTCTTTGGTACTGGGAGGGCTAATTGAGTGCTCAGGCGTCATTGTTCCATGGAGGCAGGTACTGTGAGTCACAAAATGTAAATGTAACACAGAGAGATGGACAGGACAACAATGGAGTTTATATGGACGGGTTTGGGGCAGTTTCAATCTGACGATTACAGAGTGCTTTGTTCTGTTCACGAAACATGTAAAATTCATGGAGTTGAAGTGGTTTGCAAGAAGGCAGCAGAGTCAGTACTGGGATGCAACCTCGTCCAGGGGTTTTGGTCCAGCCTGCAAGGAGTCCAGGGGCTTGTTTCAGGGCTGGGTCGCCAAAAATGGGATGCTGTGCCCATCTGGATGTAAAATTATCCATCAAGGACGGGGAATGATGTGCAGTGTGATTGGGTAAGAGGTAAAGGCCATAAAACACCAACCCCATGAGGAACGAAATAAATGGAGACGTCGACAATGGTGTCAGAAGTGGTGGTTGGGATCACATGATGGTTGGGATTGAAGAACAACCTACTGGGATTTCATGATGGGCAACAGTGTATGAGTGAGTAATTGTGATCTGTTTAAGTGTAAGAGGCGGTGGAGAAGAAAGGGGTGATGAAAAGTTATTTGTTTTAGTGTGAAGTAGGTTGGTTGCTTATTTGTCACAGTAAGATGAGAGTTGTGTTTTTAAGCTTGGTCTTTGAATGAATTGTTGCTTGGAATGTGTTGATTGGAAAAGTGATTTCTGATCGCTGATCCGATCTGGTTTTGAATTGTTTGATTTAATTTTGAGTTGATTGGAGGTAATAAGGATTTGTGTCGATTTCTTGATTTGAGTTGATCTGGAAACAAAGACAGATGGGATTAATGTGTATATCAGGAACATTTTGGAAAAGAAATATGGATATATGACATTACTAAAATATAACCAAGCAATTGAGAGTTCTTGGGTTAATGGGATATAAATAAATGCATCTACAAGTTGATGGTTTATAAAAAGGTTAGTTCTGGATGATACTTAAACGATGAACAATGTTGGCAATATACAAAGAATGTGACTTGTTTTTTGGGGGGAAAACATGTGGTTTAAAAATGGTTGGCTAAGTTTTAAAGATGGAGATGTTTCGCAGAACTCTTATGATTATTTATATGAGTGGTGGACTATTCCATGGCGAAGCATTTTTCAGTTTATTGAAAGTTGGATTTTGTAAAATAATGGTTTAATATAACCACAGTAGAAAATAATATACAGATTTGGGACATTTTGTAAACTTTCGAATAAAATTCATAAATAAAATTTATCATAGTTAAGTTCGAGGAAGTTGATTTGAAGCCAGAATTTTATTTGGATGCCAGAAAGGAGAAAGGAGATGCTGAAAGCCAGAAAGGAGATGCTGTTGTCTACTCTGAATGACAGGTGGTGGTATCCAGGGCGCTGAGGAGTTTGTTCACGTTGTAAAGTTTGTTTATTTATTTGTTTATTTAGTTTGTTTATTGTAGAGAAGAGTGCTTTTGGGATTCCGGAGCCAGAGTGGATAATTTGAGAGTAGTAGGTGGAGTAGAGGACTTCTTTGCAGTGCTGTAGGTGGTCCTTGTAGGCTTGGGAGTGAACTGATTTGGGTTTAATAGGCACAAGCTGGTCTAAACAGGGTGAGGAGGATGGTGTGATTGATGATGTCAAAGGAGGCGTTGAGGTGAGGAGGATGAAAATGTTGAGGTTGCCGGCATCAGAGGAGAGAAAAGGTCGCTGGTGATTTTGAGGAGAGCAGTTTCAGTACTGTGGCTGGAGCAGAATCCGGATTGGGATGTTTCATACAGGTTATTGGCAGAGTGGTGATGTTTGAGTTGAGTGGCCACAGCACGTTCCAAAACTTTTGACAGAAAGGGTAGGTTGGAGATGGGTCTGAAGTTATTTAGGGTGTCAGGGTTTAGTCCAGGGTTTTTCCAGAATGGGGGTGAAGTTTCACGAGTTTTTGGGGAAATCGGTATGTGAAGCTGGATTAAGTTGGAACTGCTTGATGAGCCATGGAGATGGATTGGGTTTTGTTGTTGGTTGTCTGGGAGTTCGGTTGTTGCATTGCCAAAGGTTTCTGTGTGGTGGACACACTCGTTGGCTGTTGTCTTGTGTGACGTGGATGGAGATGTATGTGGCTGCGTGTGGCTGCCTGGAGTCGGGAAGGCGGCTACAGTGGTTGATATTGGTTGTGGATTGTCCGGGGTGCTTCGATTTGCATAGGGGGTGAAGATTGGGATATTACATTATTTTAAGTAAGTATTGGCATGACTAATTACATAAGTAATTATGAGTTATTATGAGTATTAGTTATGAGTAAGGGATTATTACCTTCGCAAAAGCGGAAGGTTATGTTTTGATCGCTGTGTATTTATTTGTATGTCTGTGTGTGTGTGTATGTGTATGTTATTCGCATAACTCAAAAAGTATTCAACCGATTCGCATGAAATTTTGGTGGGATGATAGGTTATTATCCGGGAACCATTTGATTAGATTTTGGAATCGATCGGGTCAAAGGTCAAGGTCATGAAAAGGTCATGGATGTGATTACAATATCAAACTTTTGGCGGGATAGAATGGTTTAATTTGAAACAAATCTTCCCGCATGACAACGTAGGTGTGGCTTTGCTACACAGATCTTGTAGTCTTTTATTTTGGCAACAAAAGTAGCTGCGGCGAAGGTATGCGCTCTACCGAGTGCCCGTTCTAGTTTTAGTAAAGTTACATGTTTCGCTGTGTTGTGGATCTGGGGACAAGCTAGTTTGATGGGTACCCTGGGGTCTTCGGCGTGTCTATGTGTTTGGCTGTCTGTTACACCGGACTCTTGAATGGGTTTTCATGAGACGAATTTCAGACATAACAGTGAGAATCTATTTTGAGCGAATCACAGTGGGTGAGGAAAACATTGTGTGTGACCAGACACCAGAACTGACCAGAATTGAAATTGGAAGTAGACCAGGTTATTTCTATTATTTGTTTATTCGTGAAAATAAATAAATAATAGGGGGAGGTTAATGGAGGTTAATGGTGGTTTGTTTGTGTTAATGGAGGTTAATGGTGGTTTGTTTGTGTTAATGGAGGTTAATGGTGGTTTGTTTGTGTTAATTCTAGTTGAAACTGTAGCTGAAGTAATTTTCGTTTATTTTTATTATTTTATTGATTTTTTATGATTTTGATTGATTTTTTGATTTGATTTGAGATTTGAGATGATTGATTTTTATTAATTTTATAATTTTATTTTTATTGATGTTGGAATTTAAAAATTGAATATTGGATAAAATTGGATCCACTTGAAAAAAGTGGATTAGGAAATTGGAGAAAAGGTGTTCTATGAAACTATGAATTGAATGAATTGAATCTATGAATTGGAGACCTGTAGACCAGGCGTTCCCAGGAGACTTGTGGACCAGGTGTTCCACCAGAGGAAAAAGACCAGGTGTTCGTGGAGCACTTCACCTGCAAGAACGCCTTGGAACCAAGGTGGAAGGGACCAGTCCAGGTGTTGCTGACTACACCAACGGCAGTCTTTTGCGAGGGCAAGACCTCGTGGATCCACGCCACGCACTGTAAGTTGGCCATACAAGCACCAGACACTACACCACAGCAACCACAGTAAGGATGGGCCTAATCATAGGTACAATACTATTGATAGCGACAGCAGCTAGGGGAAACTCCGATTCCAATAGATGCGAAAACGAAACCCGACACCTCACCGTAACATGGGGACAAAGAGTATCACTACCATGTTTCGAACAGAAAGCCCTGCACACAAATTGGGTGAACATAAATTGGCTAGCACTGTCGGCAGGGCCTGGACGCGTTGGCATGGTACTACAAAAGCAACGAGAGTTCCGGGAAAACGGGCAAGCTAGCATTGAGACCTTTGCCCAACCAGGATACAAATGGGGAACCCCTGATTTTAAGCTACAAACACGCACGCGCCTAGAGAAAGGCATGACTATGCAGGTCCGGTGCAGCGTCTGGACCCCAGGAGCGGCCAGTGGCGAAACTAAATACACACCATGCATCGAATACATACTCACGCCACACCCCCAGGATAAGGCCCCAAAGAGGGGTGAAAACACATATTGGAAAGTGGCCAGGGAGGTGGCAACAATTCAAAATAGGACACACTGCTGGTCGTGCATGCACTTTCCCCAAGCAGGCACCACAGGAATACACATGATAGTGCTACCTCTGTCCCTCAATGACCTCTGCTCACAACCTATCGATTCCCCATGTTTAGTCACCACGCTGGAAAGAGAAGGGGTTGACAACGGCAAGAGTTGCAATCGACAATTTAATTATCGCCCGTCAATGATTGCCCATGTGGCCGAGAGGCCTGCCCCCGTCTGGGTCAAACCACAGAAAGGGAGGGTCTGCCTCCAGGGTTCCGGCCACTTGCGTATGGGAGAATCAGAATGCGCCTACACTCTCCCCGGGAAGCTGGGACAAGGGAGCTCGGGGATTACATTACAAATAGTACTGCAAGATAAACACAACCACAACATAACGGCTATAACATTCTCTAGGGGGGTTAGTAGGATTAATGGGGTGGTAAAGGGACTCCAGTGCTTATCCACCCACCTGGTCCCACCCCATGGGACAATGTTTATATGCGGCGACAAGGCTTACCCCTATTTACCAAATAATTGGGGGGGCACATGTTATTTGGGTTCAGTCCTTCCTGACGTTGAGATACTGGATGAGCTAGACCCAAAGTCCTTGGACAGGCGTTATAAGAGGTCAGTCATGAACGAAGATGGAACCACTAAACTACACGGGAGCCTATGGGAAAAGGTGTTTGGTTTCTTCTTCCCAGGAGCGGGCACAGTCATGGATAGTTTCCGGATAGATAAATTGGCTTTGGCCCTAGAAAAGGTGGCAAACGACACCGCTACGGCTCATGACATACTACTGGATACGGTGATTCACATGCGTACAATGGTGATGCAGAATCGGGTGGCTTTGGACATGCTCTTGGCAGAGAAAGGAGGGGTATGCGGAATTATAGAGGGAAAATGTTGCACTTACATACCCGATCCATCTGAAGGAGTGTCAGCTGCAATAGTGAGACTAAGGGAAACTAGCCACACCCTGACGATCGATCGGATCGCGCGCGAAAATTCTTATACATTTAGCTGGCTCACTGACTGGTTCCGGGGATGGACGGGCACCATAGTGAAGTGGTTACTGACCGCACTGGCTGTGATAATCGGGGTAGTAATTTGGGGGGCACTAATGAAATCTCTAGTCCTCCTCTGTATGAGAAAGTATTTTACAGGATGGAAAGTGAAGAAGCCGCCGACAACGACTATGGCTCTGACCACAGAGGCCGTCGACCTGAACGGGTCCTTCAACAAGGCAGTTGCGACCAACGCTCCAGAAAATTGTATTGAATTTTGTGATGACTGTGATACTTGTGTGGATCCCATGTGGGAACTGGCTGCTGCCTGTAACGGTGTTTGTGATGACTGTGATACTTGTGCTGAAAACCCCTTGCGTGTACTGGGTAACACCTCTTATGTATTACAAGCTGACAGCTGCACGCCCCCCTCCGACCCAACTATGGATCTGATTGCGACACTGGGTCTGGCGGTCGAGGGACCCGACGCGGATGTCCTAGACCCGCAAGCCGACCAGGCGCCCATGGGAGACTTTGACATAAAGGAAGTCCCTCTCTTTTCTCCAAATGTTTTAAGTTCAAATGCTTCAAGTGAATCGGATTTTTACGCTCTGTACCCTGATCAGGAAATTGAGACACAAGATACTGACGACATTTTGTATTCCCCAGAACAGCAGCACGTGAGGGACCTCATGGGCATGACCGTTGATTAACTTCGAAGATCTGCAAGGACTGCGTCTGCAAAGGGTGGGGGGAGCAAGTTCCGCAGGGGAGGTTGTGGGCCCTCTGGCGGGGCAGAACCTCATCTGGACCAGACGTCTTCGTTGTGGATCCGAAACGTTAATGGACTTTCATGTTCTGAGCCCTCAGGTTCAAAGCACGCACCACACGACACGTTCCCCAAATGCACGGGCGAGGCGCTATGGGCGCACGGTATGCCCTCGGGAGATACCCGCATTACACGATTGTCTTTCAATAAAGCCCGATGTGGCACGTTGTCTCTTAAGATACTTTGTCTCGACGAGACAAGAGGAAGGAATGTCAAGTCGTAGATTCGTTATTGCTAAGAATTCTGTATAAGACGTCTTGAATAATATGTTATGATTTTAATGTTGCTTATATACTATTTTCATAAAGTTAATAAAAGGTTTTTGCTTCGTTTTAGTTTAAAATGAGGAAAGGCTCGCTTGGGTCGTGCTGGACAATTGTATACGTGTGCTTTTTCGAGGCTAGATAAGGCCGGTCGTAAAATCACGCTCACATGCGCATGATTTTGTGTAACGCTAGTAGAATGATTAGATTGCAGACATAAACCTATCGTTAAAACCATATATATTTTGTATTAATCACAGCGACGCTTGACTCTGTATAAACATGCTTTGAATTACTCATTTGAACAAACCCATATATTTTATGGTCTTATCTGGCCAAGCATGCACTCTTCTCTCTGTGAGTTACATTTTTCGTCACCTCGGAGCTTTGAAACTATATCTGGTCCGAATGATAAGGAAGGGCTGACTCCCCCGAATGACAGAGCGGATGACGGTGGGGGCTAGGATGACGGCGAGGGACTCTCGCCAGTCGCTTTGTTCTCTCGGAGATTTTCTCATAAACTTGTCAAGTATTTATACGGACTGCGAATCAATGTGCTTCAGGAAGGCTAGACGTGGCATGAAGCTGGTTCTTGCTGTAGATGTCTGTCTCCTCCGGATCTGTATAAGTTGGTTTTTAATAAAAGCTGCGTCATTTTCAAACTGTTTGTGGACTTCTTTTGCAAACGAAGAGCCGCTTCTTCACACACACACACTATGGTGGAGGCGAGGAAGATGGCATGAGTTGCCGGTCATGCCACCTCCATCTCGGGGATGGAGAGCACCAAGAGCTGTTACAGGTGTTAGCTTGTGTTGATAACACCGCCCAGTGTACTGTGGACATGTACTTCCAGAGTCACCTCCGGGCCGGGAGTGCCGGACGCGGAACATGGATTGCTTGAACTACTAACAGCTCCGTGTCCTTTTATACGAGCGTCTGAAACATGGTGTCAGAAGTGGCTTGATGCAATTTACCCCATAACGGACTCCTTCAAGCACCAACGCATGTACAAAAGTGAGTGAATAAGTGTGATCTCCCGCCGCAACGTGCTGTGCTGAAACGCCTCGGGCATAGGCCTTGATTAACATGGCTGCCAACATTCCACCCCCGGACACGATGAAAATGAGTGGTGACTGGACCAGTAATTGGGACACTTTTAGAGCTGAATTTGAGGATTATCTACTCGCAACCGGTCTGAATGAGAAGCCAGAGGAAGTGCAAGCGGCAACTCTGAGAATGGTGATGGGCAGCGAATGTCGTCATGTTTATAAGCACAACTTGAATCTCACAGCCGAGCAGGAGAAAGACGTGTTGGCCATACTAATTGCGTTGGAGACATACTTCAAGCCGGCAAGAAACGTGATTTTTGAACGATACATGTTCGGCAGCTGTAAGCAAGAAGAGGGAGAATCGATTGACAATTTTGTTACGCATCTCAGAGAGAAAGCGGCATCTTGTGAATATGGCTTATTGAAGGACGAGCTGATTAGAGACAAAATCGTTCTCGGCATTGCTAATGAGAGTACACGCCGTCGCCTCCTGAGGGAACGGGATTTAACCCTAAACACAGCCATCGAGACATGCCGGGCAGCGGAGCTCACGGACATGCGGATGAAATCAATGGAGCAGGAAAGGCCGCTGATCGACAGTGTCAATGTTACAGCGAGGCAACAGTGCAGCAGGACCGGCCCTCCAAAAGCAACAAGGCAAAACGACCACCCTCCCAGCATGTCGACAGACGACTGGGCCACATGTAAATACTGTGGCAATGCACACAGACGAGGACGAGAACACTGGCCAGCCTATGGTAAGGCATGCAGGTTATGTGGCACGGCTAATCACTTTGCCAAAGTATGCTTTAAGAGCACGAGAAGGCACGCAGCATGGCAGCTGCACAAGGTGGAAAATACTGAATCTGAAGAGGAAGATGATAACAGTGGCAATTTCATTTACACAAGCGTGTGCAGCGGTGCTTTGAGGTCGAGAGGGAAAAAATGGTTCATCACACTACAACTGCATACCAAGTTACAGCAATGCCAGCTTGACTCTGGGGCAACGTGCAACATAACGAGCCGTAAAGACGAGATGAATCTCGCACCGAAAGCGCGACTCTTACCAAGTAACACGAGACTGAAGTTGTATTCTGGTGAGTTGTTGAAGTCACTTAGACTTTTCAAAACAAAGTGTGTAATACGTGGACGAACACACAAGCTTGAGTTTGTAATTGTCGAGGTCAGTCAGAAACCCCTGTTGTCAGGCTCCACATGTGAGCGCTTGTGACTGATGCACTTCACTGTCCCTGCTGAACTGCACAAAATGGAGCACCATCTGACTGAGCCTTTGACCAAACAACAGCTCATAAGCATGTACAACGATGTTTTCAATGGGCCAATAGAGTCAGTTCCAGGAGAAATACATTTTGAACTGGACGCCAAAATCTGTCCAGTCCAGTGCTCCCCACGCAATGTACCCGTGGCCATGAAGTCCGCCGTGAAGGCACAGCTGGACAGACATGAGGCAGATGGACACATTACCACTGTGACCGATCCGACAGACTGGATAAGTAACATGGTCATAGTAAAAAGGCCCGAGAAGCTGAGAATTTGCATAGATCCAAAGTTTTTGAACCAAGCACTGCGAAGATCTCACTACCTCATGCCAACACTTGAAGATGTCTTATACAAATTACCAAAGGCACAGGTATTCACACTCGCAGATGCACGTGATGCCTTTTTACAATGCAAGCTAGACGAGAAGAGCAGTTACATGACAACATTTTGGACTCCCTGGGGCAGGAAACGGTGGCTCAAACTGCCTTTTGGAGTCTCCGTAGCACCAGAGGTGTACCAACGCAAGCAGCATGAGCTATTGGCTGGGCTAGATGGAGTAGAGCCTATTGCAGATGACATCCTCATTGTTGGCTGTGGGGATACAGATGACGAGGCAGATAGTGACCATGATGCAAAGTTACTGGCGCTGATGGACCGCTGCAGGCACGTTAAACTAAGACTTGGCCTGAAGGAGCTGCAGTTCAAGGTAGCAAAGGTCCGTTTCCATGGACATGTACTGTCTTCAAATGGCCTGACAGCTGATCCTGAAAAGGTGAGAGCCATTTTGGAAATGTCACACCCAACAGATGGGAAGGCAGTCCAGCGTTTCATTGGCTTTGTGACCTACCTTGCCAAATTCATGCCACACCTTTCTGAGGTTTGTGAGCCATTGAGGAGACTGCTGGACAAGGATGCGATATGGCATTGGCTACCGAAACACGATGCTGCAGTGTAGGAAATAAAGTGCCTGATCACCATGATGCCTGTATTAAGGTACTATGACATCTCAAAGCCAGTCACTATACAAAGCGACTCAAGTCAAAATGAACTGGGGTGCTGTCTCATGCAAGAGGGACAACCAGTTGCATTTGCATCAAGGGCGCTAACGCTGACGGAACAAAACTATGCACAAATCGAAAAAGAATGCCTGAGCATAGTGTTTGCCTGTCAACGCTTCCATCACTATCTGTATGGCCGGGAAGTGATCACGGCAGAGACTGATCACAAGCCGCTCATTGCCATTTTCAGCAAGCCTCTCCTAAGCGCACCTAAGCGACTCCAGAGCATGCTGCTCACACTCCAGAACTACAGCCTCAGGGTTGTGTACAAGCCTGGGCCTAAAATGTATATCAGCGACATGCTCAGCAGGGCAACAGCAGCGGTCAGTACTTCCAATGTGGAACATGAGCGACACACATTTTGTAGCATGCAGCAGGAGCAGTATGTTGTGGAGCAGATCAATCAGGCAGATTACCTGAACGTCACTGATCGACGCCTGCTTCAGATCAGACAGCACACAGACAGAGACGAATACCTGCAAGCACTAAAAGCTGTTGCCTTGGCCGGGTGGCCTGACCAGAGAGAGGAGACATCTCTTGCTGTTAGAGATTATTGGCTATGCAGAGATGAAATCAGTGTGCAGAATGATGTGCTGTTCAAACGTCAGAGAGTTATCATACCGAAGTCTTTGCGCCCAGAGATGCTGGCACGAATCCACTCCAGCCACATTGGAGGGGAAGCATGCTACAGGCAAGCACGCGATAGTCTCTTCTGGCCAAACATGCAAGGAGAGATTAAAGACTTTGTCAGTAAATGTTCCGTGTGCAATGAATATGCACATGAGCAGCAAAAGGAGACGATGATGTCGCACGAGTTGCCCACACGGCCCTGGCAGATCATCAGCATGGACTTATTCAAGTACATTGGGAAAGACTTCCTCCTGATGGTCGATCACTATTCTGACTTCTGTGAAATTGAGCTGCTCCCAGACCTGTCTGCTGAGTCAACAATCCGGCGATGCAAGGCACAATTCGCACGTCACGGTCAACCGGAACATGTAATCTCTGACAATGGGCCTCAATGTGCAGGCGAGCAATTCAGACGCTTTACCATCGAATGGGAATTCGAGCATCTCACATCCTCTCCAGGAGACCCAAAAGCCAATGGCAAAGCTGAGTCTGCCGTCAAAATCGTAAAGAACCTGTGCAAGAAAGCTACATGTGATGGCAATGACCCCTGGAAGGCCATATTCCAGTGGAGGAACACACCAACTGAGGGCATGGACCGCAGCCCAGCACAGCACTTGATGTCAAGAAGGCTGAAAACACCTTTACCTGTGACCAACAAGTTGCTCGAGCCTTGTGTGGTGCCAGGTGTTTTGGAGAAACTGCGTCAACAAAAGCAGATATCCAAGCTCAGCTATGACAGGTCAGCCAGAGACTTACCTGAACTAAAAGTTGGTGAGTGCATCCGTTTGAAACCATTGCCTGGAGACCGAACTGGTCGCTGGAAAATAGGAACCTGCATGCAACATTGCAACAGGTTGCCCCACGCTCCTATCTCGTGGATGTGGAGGGTGCCCTGTATCGCCGCAATTGCGTGGACCTGAGAGTAGCTGAGTCAGCACCATCTCCCTGTTATGGACAGCCCTCGGATTTGCTGACGGAGAAAAGCCACAACCAGAGCATCACAAGACCGGATGTGCAAAGTGAAGACAAAACTGCCATTGAGCCCGAGGGCTGCAATGCTAAGAAGAATTTGGTGAGAGTGAGCACACCAGCAGGGAGGACCTGCAGCACACCCTCAACACCGGCGATGGTCAAAGAGCCTCTCTCACACAGGAGCCCTGTTTTCTCCCCAGTGGAAGACTGTCAAACCCCCCAAACAGACTTGATCTGTGAACTGTTACAAGTAACAGCAAGGACATTTAGTTATTAATTTGATGTCATTGATTGGTGGAAATGTTCAGCTCCTGGCATAATCCTATGTTATAATTTAGCCAGAATATTGTTATGTTGTGTTACCAGTGTACATCTCTTTTCGAAATGTTGGTAGAATAGATTGCATCACATGATATTAGTAATGTTAAAAAAGGGAGATGTTACAGGTGTTAGCTTGTGTTGATAACACCGCCCAGTGTACTGTGCACATGTACTTCCGGAGTCACCTCCGGGCCGGGAGTGCCGGACACGAACATGGATTGCTTGAACTACTAACGGCTCCGTGTCCTTTTATACGAGCGTCTGAAACAGTAGCTGTGTCGAATAAAACAGTTTCGAAGACCGTAAAAACTATCCTGGGAATGGCAGCTTTGAAGGGACGGGAAGGTTTTCTGTGTTGCACCATTCTGCATGTGTTTGGGCAGCCTGGCTCTGGAGGTTGGTGGCAATTGTGGGCTCCGTGCTGGGGGGTGGAATTGCCCCAGCTTTGATGGACCTCCTCCTGCAGAGATCCTTCCATTGAGGATGTGAGAAAACAAGGTGAGATTGAAGTTTCGTGCTGCGTGCGGGTGGCCTTGGTGTGCACGCAAGTTTGATGGGGAAGAGGGCGCCCGGGGTGATTTGATGAGGTCACTGAGGACCATGCACATGGTGCCCGAGGTCACTGGATCATCTGAGATGCGGCTTGGCCTGGCGGCTTGCTAGGTATTCTCCAACTTCGTCATGCTGGGAGCGAGGGCCCAGGATGTGGCGACTCCATTTGGAGACATGTTATGCCTGCAAGGAAATCGAGCTCTTTGATATCCATTAAGATGACGAATACAACAACTTCATGAGCGGCTTTGGTGGGGGGATTGGGAGGCGCCCATAGCATGATGGGTTTTGCTGACTCGAACCCATCGAGGAGGACATGCACCCTTGCAGGGGGATGGAGGCCTGAGATTGGCGAATCCACGTGGAAAGGGGGCCAGATATTTGGTGGACCCTAATGGAAGGGGGGCCTGAGATTTGGCGAACCCCAGTGGAAGGGTAGCCAGAGATTTAGCGGACCCAGTGGAAGGGGGCTTGATATTTGGTGGATCCGAGTGGAAGGGGAGACTGTGATTTGGCATACCAGAGTGGGAGAGGTGCCTGAGATTTGGTGGACCTGAGTGAGAAGTGCACTTGACATTTGGAGGACCTGATTGAAAGGAGGACTGGTGGCCATGATGCACACATGCACGTGCACACACACACGCGCATGGGTTGTGATTTGCATGTACACATCCACTATTATGGTTAATACACATGCTTAGCTGGGGTTGTACTTTTGGTTTTTGCTTTTGCATGTTTAGTTTTGCATAACAACATATGCTGTGTATTGTACACACACATATTTTTTGAGTTTTATTCATGTATACATGTTGTGCACATGTTGCATTGTATACACATGTTATATGTGTCATGTTGTACAGTGGTATGTTGTGTACACATGTCTTGTGAATGACATATTGCACATATTTTGCACAAACACACACACACACACACACACGCTATCGGAGGTGGATTCCTTGAGACCTGGTAAATCTCTGTTAAATCTCCTGAAGCCCACCCACCTGTGAGGATAGAAGGCGAAAACAACTCGCAGGCATGCACATGCACAGTGGCATAGTGATGGTTTGTGGCACTTGGGACGAAGGTCAAAAATATCGCCCCTTGCAGCACTGACATCGTCAGAAATTACCATTGAGGGGGCCACATGAAAGAGCTCTAAGCTTCCCCAGTGGCCTCAGCAGCAGAGCCCTGGAAGCTGTTCAAAATGAGAATGGATTTAGCGATGATCTCCTGAGATGATGAGGGTAATTAACTACAAATAATCCGGAAGAATTCCTTTGTTTCTAAACACGCACCATATAATCATATGGATATATCACCTTTTGTGATGAGAGTTCAATCTCTTCTTGATTTGTGAAATACTCTGAAAGACTTGGAAAGTTTGAAATATTTGATACACGTTAAGTGCTTGAAGGATGAAGTGGGACAAATCGTTGTGGACCCAGATGGAATTAAAGGAAGATGGAAAAGATATATGGAAATGCTGTTGAATACAGAGAATGAATGGGATGGCAACATAGAGAGTAACCCAGTTTTAGTACCGGCAGAGAATATAACTGAGAAGGAAGTTGAGGAAGCGATAAAAGCAATGAAGAGTAGAAAAGCTGGAGGGCCGACGGGAGTTGTGGGAGATATGTTGAAGGCAGCAGGAAGTTGGGATGTGAAGAGAATGACAGAGATCTGTAATCTGGCGGTGAAAGAAGGCCGCATTCCAGTGGTTTGGGAACTGAGTACCCTCATCCCTCTATACAAGGGGAAAGGTGACCCTCGAGAGTGTGGCTCGTACCGAGCGATAAAGTTATTGGAGCATGGAATGAAGGTATTTGAAAGGGTGTTGGAGAGGAGGATAAGGAAGAAGGTGAAGATCGACGAAATGCAGTTTGGATGTATGCCAGGAAGAGGACGACAGACGCGCTCTTTATTGTGAGGCAGTTGCAGGAGAAGTTCATGGAGAAGAGGAAGAAGTTGTTTCTTGGGTTTGTTGATCTGGAGAAAGCATTCGATAGGGTTCCACGCAAAGTATTGACATGGGCTTTGAGGAAGTTCGGAGTGGAGGAATGGTTGATCAGAGTAGTGATGGCAATGTACAAAAGAGCGCGCACAGCTTTAAGGATGAAGGACGGGAACAGTGGTGAGTTTGAAGTGAAGGTGGGAGTGCATTGGGTTCGGGACTAAGTCCACTACTATTTGTAGCGGTGATGGAGGTGCTGGCTCAGAAAGTAAAGGAGGGTTTACTGTGGGAGTTGTTGTATGCAGATGATCTGGTGTTGATTGCGAAAAGTATAGATGAACTGAAGGAAAAGATGAACAAGTGGAAGGAATGTATGGAGACAAAAGGTCTGAAGGTGAATATCAGAAAGACGAAGGTGATGGCAAGTGGTAAAGCATGTGGTGAGGTGGAAAGAACTGGGAAGTGGCCATGTGCTGTGTGCAGGAGGGGTGTCAGAGTGAAGTCCATTCAATGTACAATGTGCGCTCAGTGGGAACAGTGGGTTCATCAAAAATGTAGTGGTCTGAGAGGGTCATTAACCAGTGTGGCAGCTACATTCAAATGTAAGGTGTGCACAGAGGGAGCTGCAGATGGAGGAAATGTTGAGTTGGATCTTGGAGACGGTGTGAAGCTGGAAGGTGTGAAAACATTTTGCTACCTCGGAGACATGCTCAATGGAGATGGTGGATCAGACTCGGCAATGGTTGCTTGAGTGAGATGTGCATGGAAGAAGTTTCGGGAACTGAGTGGCGTGCTTCTGAGGAGGGGAGTGTCATTGAAGTTGAAGGGAAAGGTGTATGCTGCATGTGTGAGAAGTGTTATGATTTATGGGAGCGAGACATGGGTAATGAACGTAGAGCAGCAACAAAGGCTGGAAAGGGTGGAAATGCGAATGATTCGGTGGATGTGTGGAGTATCGTTGAGAGAGAGGAAGACAAATGATGAATTGCGAAAGATGATGGGAATAGAGCCTGTGATTGATGCTGTGAAGAGGAACAGGTTGAGATGATTTGGTCATGTGTTGAGGAAGGATGAAAGTGACTGGTTGAGAAGAGTGAGGGAAATGAATGTAGAAGGAAGTAGAGGACGGGGAAGACCGAGAAAGACTTGGCTAAAGATGGTGGAAGAAGAAATGCGGACAAGGGGGTTAACAAGGAGAGATGCAGAAATAGGGCAAAATGGAGGAGATTGTCATGGGGACCGCAAGGCTAACCCCCTCTCTAGTCGGGAAAATGGCCTTAAAATGCATGTTGTTGTTTTGTTGTTGTTGGGGAGACCATTGAGTTTTACCTTTCTTAATTTCTATGATTCCTTGTAATTTATGGGACTCCTTTTGAGCGTCTTTTATACTCTTTATAGCACCGGCTACATTTCCCACGGCAGAAGCGGTTGATCCAATAAGGTCGTTATGTTTAAGAATAGTTGAACCAATACCCATTAGAGTATCAATTATCCCATCTCCTTTATTTCAAAATTGATGTCCTACACCCCGTTGTCTCTTTGGTTTATAGTATCCTCGACAAAGAAACATACCTTCACCCTTATATTATGGTAAAATAAACATCCCATCCCCTGTAATTATTTTATATTTTCCCAACTCGTGTTTTCTCACAATAACCATTGTTTGTTTTTTGGAAAACTTCATGTCGGTGAATTCTGATGGACATAATTTCTTCATTAATGGATATCATACAATTATCTTGATCGGTTATCCTAAAATGTACTCTGTGTATGGTTTTTCCTGACACAGGTAAAAAGACAAGATTTTTTGGTTCCATATTGAATTTTAACCAATCGGAGTTGCGTATGCGCTGAATGAAAGTATTGTATTTGTTCTTATTCCATCATTATAAGCACCATTAATCAAATCACAATTAATTAATACCGAATTTATACCGGAGGATATTTGAATGACATTATCATTGTGAAACGTCCCATTATTCTCAATCTTTTTTGAAGAGAAACCCAATAGCTCTCTGAATGAATTTTCAATTGTGAAATCAACTTTATAATTATTTTTAAGTTTAATGGTTGATTTTGAAGTATGTTTTTGAATATCTATTAAAATATTTTTCGGTTCATCACCTTTGTCTTTCATAAGACGGGCAATTTCAGAAGATATTTGAGAAATCTCGTAAACTCCGGGTGAAACTGTTATAGTTTTATATCCACATCCTGGATTATAACTAAACTTGTTGTTTTTCTCTGTGATATTAAACAAGGTATTATAAGTTTCCATTGATAATAAAGATGCCTCATATTCTTTTGTGGGGTCAAGTTGTAGTGGGTAAGGGAATTAAGCTGTGTAATCACTCGTTGAAATTAATACTAAGAATTGTACTTCTTATCTTATATAATATGAAATAAAATATCTTTGTATTGACATGGTCTCAATTCATCAACTGGTCTAAAATGGCTGAGGCTTCATTTAAACAATTGTTGTTCCCAGCCTTCTTACTACCTAACAGCAATAATAGCCTATTAACTAATTGTGATGGGTCATTTGAAAGAAAGCGAACACCCGAACCCAAGACTAAACCAAGCTTGCTTAAAGCATCAATAATATGTTTTTCCTTCTCAATCTTCTTACTTTTACCAGCAACAGAAACTCCACAATCAAGCGACTTTAGTTAATCAATATATACCCGATCATCTTCACTTTGTGTATTCAACGGTTCATCAAAATAACTTGAACTATAGTATCCATCTTTTGTGAGAAGAAACATTAATCTGTATGTTAATTTAATAGCTGGTCGGATAGAACTTAAGAACATCAATTTATAATTAAATATCAATACCTTTTCTTTAACAACATAGAACTGTGCTGGTTCTTCTGTTGGAATGAGACCTGCTCTGGTTTTTGAAACCGTTGAATATTCATTGTTTTGAAGAGCTTCCACATTATAATTGGGAGGTTGATTTACCTCCTCAAATTGTCGGAATAATCCTTCATCATCATATTCTAATTCTCCTATATTTTCAAGTTCTTGCTCCGTCATTTGATTGAAATCTTTGAGCATTTGAAGATTTCCAGGAGTACATTCCATCATGGGAATTGTAGAGGGTTGTTCTCTTTGTTGGGAAGTTTTTAAAAGTGGTTCAAAGAATTTCTCTTGTTTTCTTTCAAATGCTTCTTCACCCGTTAGCTTCTGTCTGCATTTCTTTTTTATGCCTTCCTGTTGCTTTACAACTTTTGAAACTAACTCCTGATGTTCCTTAAACCTTCTTGCTCTTTCTTCAGCATTCATTTATTTATTTTAAAATATCACTTAAAATATGATCTTGCTTAACAACAATATATTTATATTTTCCAATCGTGTGTTTTACGTGAGCCTCAAATTCTTTTTTAGTACATGACGAAGAACAATTGTCTCTCCAAAAATTATTTACAGCTATTGAATTTAACTTGAATAAAATTAAAGTATAGGCATTGTTTCTCATTGAGCGACGAGGAAGTTGAAAGTATGATTGATTGAGATAAATACAATTACAAGAAGAATGTCTCCCTCTTGTGGAGTAGCTATCCATAACTGTTTGGTTTCTCTCATTAACACAATCATCAAAGATGACGAGGTTCTTTTTTGATTTATCTAAATCTTGGGGTGAAGGTATATCATCCGTATTATCACTGAGAATACAAGTCATGGGTTTTGGTTTTGGTTTTGATTTCTGTGTACCACAAAATATTTGTAATATATCTTCAATGTTATAATCATTTAGTTTTTTTGAAGTTTAAATAAACCGATTATATCTTCTTTTTGAAGGCCCGCATTAAAACCTTGTGATAGTAGTTGATACTCTTTGTGAAAATTATTAAATTATCATAATCTAAAAAGTTGGGGGTAAGGAGCATCTTTAAAAGCAAACAGGTTTTTCCACATCTGCTTGAACCAAATATTAGACATCTTAATGAATTTGGGAGATTTTTATGGTTGTTAAACTTTATCTTCTTTTCCCAAACGGGTAAAAAATCATTCATTTATATATTTGGAAAACAAGTCATCTAAGTTTTTTATGAGCTCTTTTAGAAACTCTATATTTTATCCTGAGTTCAGGTTTAATTTCAAGATAATCCATTATTTTATTTATATAGTATCTTGCATTAACATTTCCATTAAAATTATTTTGAATTATAAATATAATTAAACTCATTTCCATTAAAAATTAAACATTTCCTTTATACAAATAGTCTCTTTCCTTGTAAGAAATAGTGTATTATCATCATAATACTTAACATTCATCTCTCTTATTAATATTGTAAAGTAATTCATTTTTGGTTCGAATTTAAAAGAGTTATATTTCTTTTTATATTTTTTTATCATCATTAATTAAAAGATCATCACAGAATAAACATTGTTTATGGGCTTTTGACTCTGTATTTAATCCCACTCTATCAAAAGCCAGACAATTCTCAAATTTATCATATGGAGAATCAGAGAATTCAAGAGGCTCAATATCTGGTATGTCGTTTGGATTTATCATATTTATATAGTAAACTAGACGGAAGCACCTGGCGTTGCCCGGGTTCTTTTTGAATGAATTTACTGCTATAATTCAGCTTTTACTCGCGGCCGTAGAAGATTTACTACTAGAATTCAGCTCAGCTTTTAAATGCGAAATGGGCCCAGCCCGGCCGATGCGGCCTCGACCGGCCTCGCCACCTCGCCTATAACCTCCCCTGGGCCCGTCCCGACATTTTTAGTTCTTTTTGAATGAACTTACTACTATAATTCAGCTTTTACTCATGGCCGTAGAAGATTGACTGCTATAATTCAGCTCAGCTTTTAACTGTTAAATGGGCCCAGCCCAGCCGATTCGGCCTCGACCGGCCTCGCCACCTAGCCTATAACCTTCCCGGGGCCCATCCCGACATTTTTAGTTCTTTTTGAGTGAATTTACTACCATAATTCAGCTTTTACTCGTGGCCGTAGAAGATTGACTACTATAATTCAGGTCAGCTTTTAATTGCGAAATGGGCCCGGCCCAGCCGAGGTGGGCCTTGACCGGTCTCGCCACCTAGCCTAAAACCTTCCCGGGGCCCGTCCCGACATTTCTTTTATTGGAGGTTTCCTCCTGTCTTTCACCGTTCAGGAGATTATCTTGCACAGATAAACAAACAAAAACTTTCTTTTATAATATAGAGAGAAGTCGACTTAAACTAAAAATCATCTTCACTATAATCGGTGCTTTCATAATCATCATCATCTATAAAACTACTGTCATAGCTATCGTTAGAACACAAACTCTCAGTATCATAACTGTCTTGTGAAGACAAAGTCTCACTTCCACTATCATCACTTTTAAAATCAACAAAATCTTCACTTGAATAATGACTCATATTTAATTAGAAGAAAAAACATGACCGTCTATATCCATATACTTTTTTTCATTAACAGATTCAACTACAATATTTTTTATATTGAAGGTAATTTATAAATGGTTCTTAGCGACGACTGAACGAAATGACATCTCTCCTGATATATTAACATCTTTCATTTCATCAAGATTAACATCTTTGGGGTTATTGAAGAATAAATAAATTTCACCGTGTTTCGAGCCAATAGTTTTATCTTCCTTTTCGGTAGCTACACTAAAAAGAGTTTTCTTTTTTGATACTTTTACATCTTTCATTACCTCCTCTAGTTTATTATAAATCTCCATAAATATGAGTGAAACCTTTGTTATTTATAAATATAAATGTATTTATAAATGTCGTTTTTGTTATAATGTCATCATTGTTTTTGTTATTTTGTTTTGTATGTATATAAATGTTTTGTATATAAATTTATATATACAATGAGCATGAAAACGTTTTTTTTAGGGTGTCATTTGGCACACCCCATCCACTTCGAGACTGGTGCCGTCGCCCCATGTTCCCCCCCCCCCCCCCACCCACCCCCTGCCCTCCATCACTACGCTACTGCACACACACACGAAGGTGGATACCTTGAGACATGGGTGGTCGCTATTCCACCTTCTGAACCCCACATTATGAGATAGTGGGGCAACTTAGCACAACAATTGTGCATTTTGTGAGGAAAGCACCAAATTTGGCACACTAGTAGACTATCATATTATGAAAAGATCTGGATATTGGGCTATCTCAGATTCAGAGATTTTATTTTTGCAAGATTTCGATTCGATTGGGATCGAAGAGAACACCTTCTTCCTCTTCTGTACAGTGAAGTTGCCAGCCCTGAATTCTCTGGCTACATCTGGGTGCTTCATTGGGAGTGCAACCATGTCCCTCAGGTGAACAGGGACCCACCTGGCATAATGTGTGTGGTCTAAGGCATGGAACCATGGGACCATTTCTGTCAGGGCATCAAGGTACATCGTGAATGAAGCCTGCCGCAGAGAACGCACGTCGACCAGTACCAACATCTCTAGTTCCAGCACAGTTGCCCAGTGCTGAAAGTTGGGAATGTCTTCTCCTCTCTGGTGACACCAGTCTTCGAACTCAGGCAGGTCTTTGCATCATCAGCATATGTCATACAGTGGCGTTCATACGCACGGTGTTGCAGGATGTGCAGTGCCGCTGCAGTGATTTGATGAGCTCTTCTTATGCGGGTGACGTGGGCAGCTCGCAGGAAGGAGTCGGCTGTCCCTGGCGTTGCAATCTCAGCTTGCAAATCTGCAAAATCTGCAAATCTTGCAAAAATCAAATCTCTGAATCTGAGATGGCCCAATATCCAGGTCTTTTCATAATACGATAGTCTACTATTGTGCCAAATTTGGTGCTTTCCTCACAAAATGCACAATTGTTATGCTATATTTAGCTTAGCTGCCGGACTAAGATACCAATGAAAGACACACACTGCCTTTTATTATTATAGATTTATTTCAAGCAGATACGTAAATGTCTCTGCAAAGCATTCAGAATGATGGACACACGACTGAAATCGAAAATTGTAGATATATCTTTGAATATTTTGAATAGGATACTTTAAAGCACACATCACAAACGTGCTGTTCTCTCAACAAAAATAAAGTAACATTTTGGCAGGAAAATACAAGCAAGGTATCCATACACGATAGCAATGATGGAAAATATTTCTGTAGCAAAATTAAATCTTCCTTGGGTGCTGTTGTAAGCAGGCACAAAAGCAACTAAAACCATTATGTTGAAGATGAAGTTATAACGAAAAAGCTTTAGCTCGTTACTTGCTGATGGATTTTTTCTGGCTTTGAAATTGAGGAACACGAAGAAAGCAACGAGAAGTCCAATGTAGGCCAAAGCACTTGTCGGCCAAATTATTGACGCTGCAGCGCATTCCAAAACTATTGTCCCAACACGAGCCTCCAAATTTTTGATAACTCGAGGCTTTCCAACAAATACCCATGCTGCACAAATAACAATTTGAGGAAAAGCACAAAACATTATGATTGTGTAGTTTGGCAATCGTGTTATTGTTGTAATAAATGCCATTCTCACTGTAAAAGAACAAAAATTCTCTTTGCCATTAATTTTTCTGAAACGAATTGGTGATGCTTCAACAATCACCTTTATCGCAATTTAGTTGAATAAATGAAACATTTAAGCACGACAGTAAAAAAAAGTATGAACAAATAGGCTAGTATAAACATTACAGCTCAAAGCAAGCACACCATAAACTGATCATTTCTGGTCAAAAATTGAACATATGATACAATCATAAAGAAACAGATAAGAGGAGAGGTGGCTGGTGCAATTGATGTGTTGGATAAAATGGTTGATATCGTCAACTGAAAGCCCATAAGATTCTGCTACATCTTTGAAAGTTTGGAAGCGCCTCATGT
Organism: Myxine glutinosa; assembly: GCF_964187855.1. Lineage (NCBI taxonomy): Eukaryota > Metazoa > Chordata > Myxini > Myxiniformes > Myxinidae > Myxine > Myxine glutinosa. Next base: position 130,521,332 of record NC_136263.1, read on the forward strand.
TTTTAGTGATTGTCAATTGTCAGAGGTAAAAAACAAAACTAGCTTTTGTCAGAGTATGATAATATAGTTTTTATTTTGTATACGTGTTCATCGTGTTATCCTCCTCTCCATAATAGCAGAGAGCTGTTTGTCTGTGTCGCCATTTTTCTCAGATGACTGAACGTATCTTCGTCAAACTTTCACAGGTTAATCAATGAGTGCCGGGGAGTGTTTTTGGAAAAAAAATAATCGTAAAATGTTGGAAAAAAAAGTTGGATTTAAAAAAATATTGTTGCAGCCTTTGTAGCTCCATGAAAGGTAATGCCTACTTATCCCATTACTTTGAGGGTATATGTAAGTAGTTAATGTATGTATGTATGTCTGAAAATCATGGAAAAAAACAGGGCTGGGATGATCACCAAATTTTGTACACGTGTTGGTACGACCAATTTTCAGGTTGACAACACCCTCCCCCGACACTGCCAACATTCCCAATCCCCATCCGAGATGACTTAAGACCTTCACCTACACACGTGCCACGGTGCAAGTGGTTTCCTCAACCCTGCTGTAGAGAAGGGTGATTATGAGCCACGGTGCAAAATATATTTGCCCCACCTCCCCCACAATCCCCCATCCTCCCTCTCTCCCCCACCCTCCCACTCCCCACCCCTCTCCCCCAGGTTGCGACGAAAGGGAGCGGATGTTGATAGTGATAAGAAATACAACTAATATAGTCAAGTGGATGATGGAAACTGGCTGAGATTCTCCATCAATTAAGTGTTTATACAAGAGTGTTCCTTGGTTACGCTCTTTCTCTCTGATGTATAATGACATATTTTATCAACTTAGAGTTCTCAAAAGAGTTCAGACACCTTTGTCGACTTTAAATTTGCCCACTTTGTCTTTGTCTACTTTCAGTTAATAAAAAGCCTTTTGTTAAAATTGTCTGCGAATGAAGACCAACACGACTCTTGACATTGTCAAAGTCGGCTGTCCCCATACTATAGTTTATCAAAAGAGAACACCTGATAAAATGCATCATGTTGATGGAAGTTCAGTTAAAGTGAGGACCCTCTTTGAGGAGCCTCTGGGTCCCGAAATTGTGGTGGTTCTTTTGAGAAACGTTCAGGTACTCCAAACCTTCAACGAGCATTGGAAAATTCAAAGTTGGAGTTCAGAGGGAAATTGTCCTTTTGCCAGGGTATTTCACATATTCTGTAAGGGAAACACTCAGCACATCGCTTCCCATCTCAGATAACATTCTTATGAGATTTCAGTTAATATAATCAAAGAATTTGAAGGGGAAACAGAAAAGCACATGGCACGAAAGCAAGACTGCATAAAGCACATAGCACTACTTGAACAACTCAGTCAGAAGGTATAAAGCCATTCATTGTTCGCATCATGGCTTGACAAACTGAATGGAAATAATGTCCAATAGTAATAGATCCTTGACTTTTTCCTCACACCCACAAAAGCACAAAATAAACTGTAAACTTAAATAAAGTGCTCAGTACTTACTTTCAGAGTTATTCAAGACATCAATGGTCATTGTGATCACACACGAAATAGAAACTGTGATGAACAGAATGGTCAGTGTTTTTTGGAATTTGCAGATTAACTCTGTTGGTTTCCCCACAAATAATAAACTCGCCAAGAAACAAACTTTCAGTGTCATCAGTAGCATGACATGCAGTTTAAGACTCACTGAAGAAATTCCAGAAACATTATGATGCTTTACCATGAAGATCATTATGGCTGTTGAAATCCCAAAGCCCAGCATGGCAAATGACAGTAAAATAATTGCCAAAGGATCCAGAAAAGCTAAAAATTCCTTTGCCATTGGTATGCAATCACTGTGCTGCTCATTGGACCATAAATCCATTGGACATCGATGGCAGTCTTCAGAATCTGTGTGAAATGTGCTTTGATTAAATGAATCGGCATTTTTTTTTTTTTTTTTTTGTATACTGAATCGAGGCTCGTGAAAGAACTAACATTTACTTCACAAACAAATCAACCAGACAAACAAAATATATAAAAAGAGGGAGCGGAAGACAAGATGGGGAGAGAAGAGGAAACACACAAACACAACATTTGAGAGCAGGGAGATGTGTGGAAGGGAGAGGGCTTGGGGGGAGGAGGTGTGGGAAAGGGGGGGGGGGGTGGGAGAAGTATAAAACACAAGGACACCAAGGACTTCCAGGACAGAAGTTGGTATTTCAAAAAAGTGGATTTGGGATGAAATTAGCGGGAGTAGAAAAGATCAAGGTTTTGGATGGGGGAGGATAAGAGATGGTGGTGAACAGCTGTTTTAAAGACCTGGAGGGTGGAGTGGGATTGAAGAGAGTGAGGGAGTTTGTTCCAGAGGTGGGAGAAAAGAGGAATGAAGGAGTGAAGGTGAGCAGAGAGTCTTGATTTTGGCAGTTTAACCATAAGAGGGTTGCAGGCAGATCTTGTGCGACCTGTGGGAATATTTGGGGGACAGAGCTCAGAGAGAGTTGGGTGGGCAAGGCCAGAGAGGAGTCAGTAGAAGACAGAAAGACCAGCAACCTGCCTGTGGTGAGTGAGTGAAAGGCCCTTGGAGTTAGCTTCATCGCGGGAGATTCCAATGATTCTGAACGCTTTGGTTTCAACAGCGTGAAGACGAGCTGGTTGTGAGGAGGGAGCACCAGCCCAGAGGGGAGAGCAGTATTCCATTGAGCTGTGGATAAAAGCCTAGTATGTGGTGAGGAGCTCAGGTGTGCCAAGGAAGGACTTCGCACGATGGAGGATTCCCCGTTGGCGACTGGCTTTGGAGGTCAGATTTGAAATGTGGTTTTCCCAGGAAAGATCATAGCAGTTAGTGAGACCCAAAAGCTTGAGTGACAGAACTTCTTGGAGAGGATTTTTCAGAAAGTGGATGGGAGGGTTGTCCAGTCAGTCTTTTCGGAGAGACATCGTAAGAGTGTGAGATTTGTCAGGATTGAAAGACATGTTCCACTTGTTTTCCCAGTCTGTGATTTTGTCCAGGTCTGCAGAGAGTGAGGAGGCTGCAGACTGCTGATCTGAGGGATGAGGAATGGAGCGACAGAGAGTAGAGTCATCAGCAAAAAGATAGAGAGGATTTTCAAGAGAATCAGAGAGATCATTGATGAAGACCAGAAAAAGCACAGGGCCCAGAACACTGCCTTGGGGAACTCCAGCCTGAACAGGAAGAGGAGATGAGAGAAACCCATTCAGGGCCACACGTTGACTATGACTAGAGAGGAAGTCCGACAGCCATGCATGGAGATTTCCATGGATACCAAAGGAGGAGCGTTTGGAGATCAGAGCGGGGTGCCAGACTGTATCGAAGGCACGTGATATGTCAAGGGAGACAGCTCTAATTTCCTGTTTGGCATTGAGGACCTCCATCCATTGTTGAGAAAGCCGAAGCAGCATGTCCAGAGTAGAGTGACCAGGTCTGAAACCAAATTGATGATCAGAGATCAAGCCATTGGAGAAGAGGAAAGATTTCATATCTGAAGCAATGATGGATTCCATGACTTTGCTGATAATTGGGAGCTGTTCGTTGCTGTCGTTGCTAGGATCTGTTTTTGCACCTTTTTTGTGCAAAGCGGTGATGTTGGCTGATTTCCAAGCAGATGGCAGATGACCTTGAGCAAAAGAGAGGGTGAAGAGAACAGAGAGAGGGAGTGAAAGAGTGGAAGAACAGGCTTTTAGGACCCGTGGGCTGATGCAGTCAGGTCCAGTTGCAGAATCAGAGTTGAGGGTTGACAGAAACTTTTCCACCTTCTCAGGAGGAAAGGACACAGAGTCCAGGAGCAGCTGGGTACGACTGGGTACGGTGGGTACAGAGAAGGATGGGATTGGGACACAAGATTCAGAGGCAAACACAGAGTTGAGGCATTCAGCTTTTTCACGTGCGGAGTCAGCCGTGTAGCCGTTTGAGGTGAGGGAGGGGATGGAGGGGGAACAAACACCAGAAACAGATTTGACCAGATGCCATCAGGATTTTGAAGAGGGAGACAGATAAGAGAGTTCGGTCTTGAGAACGGAGAGATATTGTTTCCTGGCTCTCCTGAGGGTGGACACACACTTGTTTTGGGCTTTGTGAAAGGAAATGAGATTTCCTTCCGTTGGATTTGCTTTCCAGGAGACGAAAGCAAGTTGTTTCTGGGCAACAAACAGCCTCACCACAAGATTCCGTGTACCATGGGCGGGAGGAAGGGTATGACAACTGAATACGAGATGGGATAAATCTGTGCATGAGAGAGATCAATTTACTTTGGAAGAATTCCCAGGATGAGTTGATGTCAGAGGCGGTAGAGATGGGAGACCAGTGCAGATGATTGATGGCTGCTTGAAGACAGTGCCAGATGGCCTGAGTGAAATGCCAGACTCGTCGACGCTGAGGAGGCTCTCTGAGAATGGTCACAGAGATGTCCACTTTAACAAGCACATGATCAGATGAGCTGATTGGAGCAGAAGAAGAGCAGCAGACATTTTCAGGGAAGTTAGTCATAACCAAGTCCAGAAGAGAAGATGCTCCGTTGACTGAGATCCGGGTTGGGAAATTGACAGATTGTGTCAGTCCCAGTGCGTCGCAGAAGTCCTTTGCTGAAGAGCCATGACTGGTGAGAGAGGTACCCACACCCAGCCAACTGGCATGGTGACAATTGAAATCACCACATATGAGGAAGAGAGAGTTGAGATGGGTAGATAGAAGTTGGTCCATATTATCAGACAGCGAGATGTAGATGGAGTCATCACTGTTTGGTGGACGGTACAACACACATATGAACAAAAGGTGGGAGCGAAGGGGAAGCCGAAGCCAAAGTTATTCCTGGGGGTGAGGTGGAGAGAGGGCAGTGCAGGGCGAGTGAGGAAGAGAGTTTTTTAAAAAAAGATAGCAACCCCACCTCCAGGACGAGGCTCATGTCTATCATACCGGAGGAGGGAGTAACCTGGGAGATATACCAAGGAATCAGAGACATCATGGAGGAGGAAAGTTTCTGTTAAGCAGATCACGTCTGGTTTGTCAGAAGCAACCTGTATGGAGAGATCAGTCAAGTTTGAGTGAAGGCCCCACATGTTTGAGGTCCATACCATTAATTGAGAGGTAGGGTGAGCATTGGATACAGAACGTGGGGGGGGGGGGGGGGGAGGGGTAGGGTATGATGTGGAAGAGGAGGAAGAGGTATGGAGAGCTGTTGAAGGTGTGTCAGAGATTTCAGAATAGCTTCGAGAAAGGGAAGAATGGGGCAGACAAAAGGTTTGATGGTGATTGGGTGAGGCACAGTGAGGTGTTATTTGAGGGGGGTGGGGAGAGCAAGGCAGAAGTTTGGGGGAGATGAAGGTGAAAGTTGGAAGGGGGAAGAAGCGGGGAGGACGCCTTGAGGAGGAGGGGTGAGAGGGGAGTCTAGGAGGGGAGGGGCGAGGGAGAGTCTTGGAGGGTAGGGGTGTGGGGGGAGTTTAGGAGGGAAGGGGCAAGGGAAACTTGTGGGCAGAATTAACGTGTCAAATCGACAACTTGGACCAGCAGCCTGCCTCTGTGCGTGAATTGCAGCAGGCTATTGTAACTGCATGGCAAGCAATTCCTGTCCAAACCTTGGCAAATCTCGTGAACAGCATGCCTCAACATGTACGTGCTCTCCTGAATGCTCGTGTGGGTTACACGAAGTACTGAACTGTAATTTTACTGTCCGTAATCCCAGTCGTAATTTAACTTTTGTTTTTGTTGAAATTTCTTTTGGCTAATGTGCAAAATAAAGAGATACTTCTGGAAAATGTACAGAGGTTTAACACAGTACTGTCCATGGATTGAGTTCGATATCAGTTTACATCACTTTCAATGATCAATTTATTTGTTTTGAAATGTCAAATGTGGTTTTTGTTTCTTTTAAAGGTCACATTAACAAAATCTAGAATAATTTCAACATAATTCCAATGAACTTTTGGTTCTAAGACATCTTGAAAAGTAAGTTCAACCCCACAAAAAAAATATTCCATATTAAATGCCATGTCTGTAGAAGAAGAAGAAAAAGGTGTTATAATATACGACAGAATACAGTTCTTCAGGGGAAAGTTTAAACATTTTTAACAACGTGATCATGTGATCACGAACAACGTGATCGAAGGACGAATGAACAAATAAGAACAACGAATAAACAAATAAGAACAGAGAAGGAATTTTTTTTTTTTTTTGAGTTGAGATTTTAAACAAGGAAGTATGAGGTGACAGACTGGGACAAAAACAGAGAACGAAAGTAATTGCAGCGCAATCGACGAACCGCTGATAGAAAAACAAAACCTCAAGCTCGGAAACGGTAGCCTACTAGGCCTCAGAATACGCGACACGAATTAACCGACGATTTTGTATTCATGTATGAAAAATTAACACCGAGAATCTTACTAAAGACACACTATAGGTACACACACCGAAAGATAGATACAGTTTCGACAAAAACACAATTGTGAAAAATTACTTAACTTCGAAAGCGTGAGCGCATGGACAGCTTCAAAAAAACGTGACCTCAAATCTTGCGCATGCGCAAAAAAGCCAATTTTTTTCCAGGAGAAGATAATGGTATTTCAAAGTATAAACGAGTTGCTGTTAAGCATGTTACAAACCAGTTCTGTTGGAGTATTCTCCTGCAGTGCAGAGAATGCAGTCGAAGCAGCAAATGGGTTCTCCTTTCTTGGCCAATTTTCGAGTTCCCGGCAAGCAGGGTTCACTGCACATGGAAACTGGAACCTGGAAAAGGGTTGTTGTTTTTAAATAATAAATGTCCTTACATGCAGTCATAATCACTTTGCGGCCTATCGACCCAATGCTGCTTGTGCAAACTGTATTAGTGGGGTGTACTATGAGGGGATGTCCACCATCCATCATTTTCCTAGTTAAGGTATCTTCCCATGATTTAGCATTCCAAGCTTAAAATATCAATTGGCTGTGTTTATTTGGTGAGGGATTGAGATGCCAGTCCCTCCTAGATCAATGTGATGTGCAGAAAGTAAACAAAAGAGTATTGGTGTTGGGTTTCTGGTTTGGTGAGTTTGGCACTCAAGTTGCAGCAGAACCTAATGCATTTCTTTGTGGTTTTCCATATTCATTATTGTGATTTTGTGTAAGGTGCACTGTATTTGATATTGTATAAGGTTTGCAGTAGTGTTAGCCGCACATTAGTGGGTAATTTTATTATTTTGGTTTGAGGCGTTATTTAAGGCCTTTTCATCTAAGCGACTTTTCAAGCAGTACATTTATTTTTTCGAGTAAGAATGGTCGTGGGAAGAGGTTTGAGAAGCGAGTTAACAGAGTGAGTAATTAGGAGAATATTGAGAGATTATAAACAATGTGGTAAATTTTTGTGATATGTCAGACAATTTGTCAGACAATGTGATAAAACTGGCTCTGCATAGCCATTAATCTGTAACAGCAAGAGATGTCTCCTCTCTCTGGTAAAGCCATCCAGCCAAGTCAAAAGCTTTTCGTGCTTGCAAGTATTTGTCTCTGTCTGATCTGAAGCAGGCGTCGATCAGTGACGTTCAGCTAATCTGCCTGATTGATATGCTCCACATCAAACTGCTCCTGCTGCATGCTACAAACTGAGTGTCACTCAGGTTCTGCACTAGGAGCCTCGACCACTGCTGTTGCCTTGCTGAGCATGTCGCTGATGTACATTTTAGGCCCAGGGTTGCACACAACCCTGGGGTTGTAGTTCTGGAGTCTGAGCAGCAAGCTCTGGAGTCGCCTAGGTGCACTTAGGAGAGGCTTGCTGAAAATGGCAATGAGCGGCTTGTGATCTGTCTCTGTCGTGATCACTTCACGGCCAAACAGGTAGTAGTGAAAGCATTGACTGGCAAACACTATGCTCAGGCATTCTTTTCGATCTGTGCATAGTTTTTCTCTACCAGATTTAGTGCCCTTAATGCAAATGCGGCCGGTTGTCTCTCTTGTATGAGACAGCACCCAAGTTCATTTTGGCTAGAGTCACTTTGTATGGTGACTGGCTTTGAGATGTCATGTGCCTTAACAGAGTCGTGATGGTGACTAAACGCTTTATTTCCTGCACGGCAGCATCGTGTTTAGGTAGCCAATGCCATGTCGCATCCTTCTCCAGCAGTCTCCAAAATGGCTCACAAACCTGAGGGAGGCGTCACATTACTTTGGCAAGGTAGGCCACAAAGCCAATGAAACGCTGGACCGCCTTTACGTCTGTTGGGTGTGACATTTCCAGGATGGCCCTCACCTTTTCAGGCCATTTGAAGACAGTATGTGTCCATGGAAATGGAACTTTGTGACTTTGAACTGCAGCTTATTCAGGCCAAGTCTTAGTTTAACCTACCTGCAGTGGGCCATCAACGCCATTAACTTTGTGTCATGGTCGCTGTCTGCCTCATCATCCATGTCTCCGCAGCCAACAATGAGGATGTCATCTGCAATTGGCTCTACTCCACCAAGTCCAGCCAATAGCTCAAGTTTCTTGCATTGGTACACTTCTGGTGCTACGTGGACTCCAAAAGGCAGTTTGAGCCACAGTTTCCTGCCCCAGGGAGTCCAGAATGTTGTCATTTAAGCCTACGGGTACATTTCGTGGTGCACATTGTACTGGATAGATACTAGCATCTAGAGTCCCTGTATAAAGAGAGTTGCGCCATGCGCTGACCCGAGATTTCTGGTCACGTGATTTCGTGGCGCCATTTTGTGTCTAACTTCACAGTGCGTGAACGTCAGCTTGGTACGGGAATGTTGTTTATTGCCAAACAAAATGACTGGTTGTTCTGCTTTTGGTTGTTCAAACCAATTTGGGAAATATAAGATGTATAGATTTCCAAGTGATAAAGTCAGAAGACAAATTTGGGAAGCGAAAGTCAGACGAAAGAGCTGGAAAGCGATCGACTCCTCGAGACTCTGCCAGGTAGGCCCACGCCGCTTGATGATCGATGTTCAAAAGCAATTCTATCTGCTCGGTTTTTTTTTGGTTGTCTGTCTGTTGAAAACCCTTTTAAAGGGAAGTGATTTGTGCTTGTTTATAATCTTCAAGGAGCTGACCAAAAATGCATTTCCGTGGGAAGAACCCTGCTCAATTTTTTTCGGGTAGTCCTAGCGGACCGCATATTGTCATTGATTGATGAAATGTCCCGGTACAGTGACATTGCCTGGTCTGCGGTTGGGTAGTCTGCGGGCAATGTCACTGTACTTTTTCAGAGGGAATTAATTTTGATTTTATAGGGGTGGGAAACCCATGGTCCGTTTTGTTTTCAGTTGTCTGTCCGTCCATTCAAAACTTATTCCGAGGCAAGTTATTTTTTTGGTTTAAAATCTTTAGCCTAATCGGCAATCATAAAAGCAATTTTAGGGGGGGACCTGCTCAATTTTTTTGCGGGTTGTGCAGCCATCCATACGTCCAAAATTTCAGAAATTCAGAGAACGACAGCATTGGTTTGTCTTACTTATAATGTTAGCTCTTATATGCAGTGTTGGCTTGTAATATGCATTGCCATACCACTTTTAATATCACCACACAGCTCTTTTTCACGGCAATAGCTGAGTTTTTGACAAAACAAATATCACCTGTATGTAATAATAAGACTAAATATGTGTCGTAAATTTTTTTTTTAGCAGGTTTAGAATATATCACCCCATATCGCGAATGTACATGTATATCTAATCCGACACACTTAGACACAAAATGGCGTCCAAATTTGAGTTGACACAACTCTCTATATACAGGGACTCTACTAGCATCCAGTCCAAAATGTACTTCTCCTGGAACTGACTCTATTGGTCCATTGAAAACATAGTTATACATGCTGATCAGCTGTTGTTTGGTCAAAGGCCTAGTCAGATTGTGCTCCATTTTGTTCAGTGCAGTAGGGACAGTGAAGTGCATCAGTCCCAAGCGCTCACATGTGGAGTTTGACAATAAGGGTTTCTGATTGGCCTCCACAACTTCTCCATATTTCTCCTCCATAATTGTCCTTGTTGTTCCCTCGTCAAATGACCTAATTTCTGGTCTAGGTTCCTTAATACTTTAGTGTTAGTCAATCTAGGACAAGCCTGGTCATCAATGCTATCGAATTTCACACTGGCCTCAAACTCTGGATTATCTCGCACACCAACTACAGGTACGACAGATAAGACAGGAGCCATTTTTTTTCCACAGGCTTCCTTTCATAATATTTCTTAAGTCGTTTAACGTGACACAGCTGCCGTTTTTTCCATCGGTCGGAACTTGTCACCACATAATCCGTTTCATTGACCCTCATTTTGATGGCATAGGGACCAAAATACTTAGCCTGCAGCAGCTGACCTGGAACTGGAAGTAACACCAACACTCGGTTCTCAGGACTGAAATTTCTTATCTGAGATTTCTTGTCATGTCTCACTTTCATTTTGTCCTGTGCTACTTTCAAGTTTCCTCTCGCTACGTCACAGGCCTTAGCCAATCTGTGCCTAACAGTTGACACATACTCTAACACTGTTGACTGCGACTCGTTTTGTAGCCACTGTTCCTTCACAAGTTTCAAAGGTCCCCGAACTGTGTCCAAACACGAGTTCAAAAGGACTGAATCCCAATGACTCCTGAACAGACTCCCTGGTAGCAAACAGCAATAAGGCTATTCCCTCATCCCAATCCTTGTCACATTCAAAGCAGTAAGATCTGATCATATTCTTTAATATCTGGTGAAACCTTTCCAAGGCCCATTGGCTCTCGGGGTGGTAAGCACTTAATCTTACTTGCTTCACTCCCAACAGGTGTACAACTTGCTGAAAAAGCTTTGACATGAAGTTGGAACCCTGATCAGACTGGATGACCTGAGGTAGGCCAACCAGGTTGAAAATTTGAATCAAGGCCTTTGCAATAACTGTCGCAGTAATTTTCCTCAGAGGCACTGCTTCTGGGAAGCTAGTGGAAGCGCACATGATGGTCAGCATCTACTGATGTCCAGCCTTAGTTTTAGGGAAAGGATCTACACAGTCAATAATGACCCGGGTGAATGGTTCTTCAAACACTGTTATCAGTTTTAAAGGCGATGAAGGGGTTTGCTGATTAGGTTTGCCACCAGCTGACAAGAATGACAAGATTTACAGAATTCCGCCACATCACGTCGCAATCCTGGCCAGAAAAAATCTGCCAGAATTCCTTCACATGTCTTGTTCACTCCAAGGTGCCTGTCCAAAGGTGCCTCATGTGCCAAACTCAATATCTCCTTCTGGTATGGTTGTGGCACCAAAATTTGGTGCTGGACTTTCCAGTCATCATTCCCTGGTACCTCCGGTGGTCTCCATTTTCTTAGAAGTATTTCCCCTTTGATGAAGTAACCAACAGGTACCTTCACAGTCTCTTCCTCTGTAATGGCTTTACCTATCAGACCGCGGAGTTCAGAATCTCTGTGTTGCTCTTTAAGAAGTCTTTTTCGGACAAGCACCGTTTGTTCAGCGTCGTCCTCAAATGTCTCCGACAGACACTCCATTTTATCCCTTGGTCAAGATGAAACCTTGTCATTGGGTTCCTTCGTGTCACTCCCTTTCCTACCGTGTCTCCCAGACCTTTCCTCCAATATTTCTATGGAACCAAAATCCACATCACCTTCCTTCTCATTCTCTTCAGAGCACGTCCTGCCCATAGCTTGAGTCACTACACTTGATGGAAAGATTCCCGGAATCTCCTGCTCTAACTGTGCTGTGTTATTTTGCATACTGTTCTTTTCCACCAACATCGGAATACCTGAAACTCGACCACCAGCCATACCGTTCACCATAATAAAATTAATTCCCTCCACAGGAAGAGAGGCTTGCAAACCAATGGTGATCGGTCCTGACAACAACTCAGACTTTAAATGGATCACATGAAGAGGAGCTTTAACGCAGCCAACAACACCCTGTAAGAGAACACTAACCCCAGTTGCAGTTTTTTCAGACAATGGCAAAATGTCCTCGAGCATCAAAGATTGATGTGCTTCCATGTCCTTCAATACCCTAACAGGTCTCTGGTTAGTTAAGTCCCCATCAAGTAACACAAACCCCTCGGAAATGAATGGTTTGTAACCCTCTTGGACAAGGTCGTTCTCTGATGCAGTAAGTTTGGCACAGGGACCCTCTCAAGTCACTGTCCTCCAAGGACTATTTCTCGCACTGGCCAACACATTTGGAGTTGAACTAGCCTGACTCCGATCCTGATTTCTCTTTTTCAGGGCATAACATTGGGACATCAAATGCCCTGCTTTCGTACAAAAAGCGCATGTAGGTCCGGAGGAAAATTCCGTTGTCTGCCTCGGGCCCCCTGGAAGGTAGGTCTGCCTTGGACAGTCAGTCTTTTGATCACTAAAATTTGAGGTACCAGATTTTGCCCGATACTTCTCTCTGGGCTGCCTCCATGAAAATTTGCTTTCCAAACCTGATTTAATGTAATTCCCCTGGCTACATCTAGGCAGGAAATTATGTTTGTGAAACCCCATCCTTTGTGTCAAGGGATAGTCATCTGCCACTGTTGCTGCCTCATACACCTCAGGTACTTTTTGTCATCCAAATAAATTTTATGTCTGCGTGGACACACTGTTTAAATTCTTCCACCAATATCAATTGTTGTAAACGGTTAAAGTCTTCCCCAATCTCTTTCGAGTCACACCACCTATCAAACATAGTTTCCTTCTCTCTGGCAAACTCCACATGGGTCTCATTCTCCAGCCTACTGGCATTCCTAAAATTTTGTCGGTAAGCTTTCGTGACAAATTCATAGGCTTTGAGAATGGCTTTCTTAACTGTCTCATAATCTGCACATTGGTCATTCTGTAAAGCCGAACAGCTATCTTGAGCTTTACCCACCAGAACACTTTGTACTAACATAGTCCATGACGCCACAGTCCATTTTAACATCTGAGCCACCTTTTCAAAGTGTAAACAGAACTTGCCGATCCCCTTTTCATTAAAGGGTGGAACCAGTCTTACATGCTTCCCAATATCCCAAGAGTTATGACTTGTTAGCGAACGAGCCGCAGGCAAGGATAAGATTTCTCTCCATCCTCCAAGTGTTTCAAGCTCCTTGAGTTTAATTTCCCTCTGTTACATGCTCCTCGCCATACCCCAGTCACGGTGTACTTCCGAGCCCCGAAAGGAGTCACGGCAGAAAGATGTGTTATTCTGTTTGTTGAAGATCAATGGTGAAACCACACCAATTGTTACCAACAAACTAGTATTGTATTAAGGTCACACAAGAATAACAGCACAATAATAATATTAATCAATTGTACAACAAATATATCATTCCTATGATGGTACCATCAGTTTCATACAATATAACTCACTGTGCTCCAAGTGAGCGAAAGGAACATTCCCAATGTCTCTGTCCCAGCTTCAAACCAAAGTCGATCCAACACTCCAGTGATCGTCAGAACGATGTTGTATCGAGACCAGAATCCCGTTCGTTTGACAGACACACTGCCAAAAATAGGCAAAGGTATCCTGAAGAGGCGACTGGGAAATCACACCTTCGGGTATGGACGTTCAACGGCTCACAAATGGCGAACCGCAAATTAACCTTCGGGTATGGACGTTCAACGGCTCAAAGACGGCGAACCGCAAATTCCCACTCAGAAGCCACGTTACACACACACACACCAGTTTAACGTCTGGATGGTTGTGAAAATGGTTGAAGGGAGGTGAAGAATCTGGAGCGATGCGATATGAGGCGTGAGGAAAAACGGCCAACGGCCCGTACTCGAGACGTAATGGCACTCCAATGGTTCTCTTCGGAATCAACCACAAAACCTGTCACGCAGGTTTATCTGTCATAGCGATAACAACTCTGTCGCAGGAATCCCTTTCCCAGGAAACCCCAAAGTTCGCTAGTGACCCCCGTTCGCCAGCGTTTGCTCCAGACCTCCAAGCAGCTCGGCTCCTTCTCTGACCTCACTTGCTCCGCCTCCTTTTTCCTTTTCTTCCTCTTCTTCTTCCTGTTTTTGATCTGGTTTCCGGTTCCTTTTAAAACATTAATTTATTTTAACTTTTGAAAAAAGATCTCCATTTCACTTAAACGATAACAATAATAGTACATGCAACCAAAAATGTTTACAGTGGATGAGAACCACAACAACGGAAGTGACGAATCCATAACACTTCCCCCTCTCAAGAAAGAAAATTGAAACATAGTGAAAACTTTCTTTGCATGCAAAACCTCTTTTAACAAACCATAGTAAAACTCACTCCCAAATGATCAATTCACGTGAGTAACAATATTTAATATTCCCCAAAATAAAGCAACAAAACTTCCAAACAACCTACAGCAATTTCCAAAGTTAGTTCACTCTGGATAAAGCATCCGCAAAGACATTGTCCCTGCCCTTTACATGCTCAATTTCCAAGTTGAACTCCTGCAAAGCCAAACTCCATCTCATCAACCTCTGATTTTTATTTTTCATTTTTTGAATGAAGGTGAAGGGGTTGTGATCAGTGAAGACTTTTACAGGAAAGGTAGTAGTTCCCAGATACACCTCATAATGCTGAATCGCTAGCAGGAGAGCAAGGGTCTCTTTTTCCACGGTGGCATAATTTGCTTGGTGTTTGTTAAACTTTTTGGAATAGAAGCACACTGGGTGATCCACTCCATCCTCATCTTCCAGTAATATAACTGCCCCAGCCCCCACATCACTTGCATCAATGGCCAACTTGAATGGTTCTTGAAAATCCGGGGCTGCTAGGACAGGAGAGCTCATTAATATCGCTTTGACGTGGGCAAATGCAGCTTGACATTTGTCATCCCAAATAAACTTGGTCTCTTTCATCAACAAATTCGTTAAAGGGGCTACCACATCAGAAAAATTCCTGCAGAACCGCCGGTACCAACCAGCCATTCCCAAGAATCTCATAAGCTCCTTCTTCCCTTTTGGAACTTGGAAGTGATCAATGGCTTCTATCTTGGCTGTCACCGGTTGCACCTGACCCTGACCTAGTACATGGTCTAGGAACACCACCTGTGCTTTTACAAACTCACTCTTAGATAAGTTGATGGTCAACCCTGCCTCGGTCAATTTCTTGAAAAATGCATGAATTTGTTTAATATGGTCTTCCATGGTCATGGTGTGGATGATGACATCATCCAGATAAGCCTCCACCCCCTCAAGGTCTGCAATGAGCTTATTAATCAGCCGTTGAAATGTAGCAGGCCCGTTTTTCAATCCAAAGGGAAGAACCTTGTACTGATGCAACCCATTTGGTGTGACTAAAGCCGAGATTTCCTTGGCTCTATCAGTAAGAGGAATCTGCGAATACCCTTTCAGCAAGTCAAATTTAGTTACAAATTTAACTGGGCCTATTATATCAATACAGTCATCAATCCTCGGGATGGGATATGAGTCGGTCTTGGTCACTGCATTAACCCGTTTTAAATCCGGAAACAGCGAAAACTGCCATCGGGTTTTGGAACCAACACACATGGTGAGCTCCATTCACTGCTGCTTGGTTCGATGATGTCATTCTCCAACATATACTGAACCTCCTTCCGAAGATACTCCATCTTCACAGGGTTCATCCGATTGGGGTGTTGTTTCACAGGAGTGGCTTCCCCCATCTCAATATCATGATATACCAAGTCAGTACGACCAGGTGCATCTGTGAACAAATGTGCAAACTCAAAAATTAGGCTGGATAGTTGTCCTTGTTGTTCCCTCGTCAAATGACCTAATTTCTCATCTAAATGACTCAACACTTCCGTGATCGTCAATCTGGGACAAGCCTGGTCATCAATGTTTTCAAACTTCACACCGGCCTCAACCTCTGGATTATATTGCACCCCAACTACAGGCACGACAGGTGAGACAGGAACCATTTCTTCCACAGGCTTCCTCTCACAATATTTCTTCAGTCGGTTGACATGACACAGCTGCCGCTTTTTCTGTCGGTCAGGAGTTGTCACCACGTAATCCGTTTCATTAACCCTCCTTTCGATTGCATAGGGACCAAAATACCTAGCCTGTAGTGGCTGACCTGGAACAGGAAGCAACACTAACACTCGGTCCTCAGGACTGAAATTTCTTATCTGAGATTTATTGTCATGTCTCACTTTCATTTTATCCTGTGTCACTTTCAAGTTTCTTCTTGCAACTTCACAAGCCTTTGCCAATCTGTGCCTTGCCGTTGACACATATTCTACCACTGTTGACTGTGACTCCTCCTGTAGCCACTGTTCTTTCACCAATTTCAATGGTCCTCGAACTGCGTGTCCAAACACAAGTTCAAAAGGACTGAATCCCAATGACTCCTGAACGGATTCCCTCGTAGCAAACAACAATAAGGGTATTCCTTCACCCCAATCCTTGTCACATTCAAAACAATACATTCTGATCATATTCTTCAATGTCTGGTGAAACCTTTCCAAGGCCCCTTGGCTCTCGGGATGGTAAGTACTTGATCTTACTTGCTTCACTCCCAACAGGTGTACCACTTGCTGAAAAAGCGTTGACATGAAATTGGAACCCTGATCAGACTGTATGACCTTAGGTAGGCCAACCAAAGTGAAAAATTTAATCAAGGCCTTCACAATAACTGCCGCAGTAATTTTTCTAGGAGGCACTGCCTCTGGGAACCTTGTGGAAGCGCACATGATGGATGGTCAGCAATTACTGATGTCCAGCCTTAGTTTTAGGTAAAGGGCCAACACAGTCAATAATGACACGGCTGAATGGCTCTTCAAAAGATGGAATTGGTTTTAAAGGTGCGGATGGGACTTTCTGATTAGGTTTTCCCACCAGCTGGCAAGAATGGCAAGATTTACAGAACTCCGCCACATCAAGTCGCAATCCTGGCCAGAAAAAATGTACCAATATTCTGTCACAGGTCTTCTTCACTCCAAGGTGCCCGGCCAAAGGTGTCTCATGCGCCAAACTCAATATCTCCTTCCGGTACGGTGGTAGCACCACAATTTGGTAATGAACTTTCCACTCATCGTTTGCTGGCACCTCCAGTGGTCTCCATTTTCTCATTAGTATTTCCCCTTTCATGAAGTAACTAACAGGTATCTTCATAGCCTCTTCCTCTGTAACGGCTTTATCAATCAAACTCCGGAGCTCGGAATCTCCGTGTTGTTCTTCAACAAGTCTCTTTCGGACAAGCACCGTTTGTTCAACCTCGTTCCCAGATGTCTCCAACGGACACTCCATTTCCTCTTTTGTTCCAGATGCCACCTTTTCCTTCGGTTCCTTGATGTCACTCCCTTTCCTATTATCTCTTCCAGACTTTTCCTCCAATATCGCTAAGGAACCCAAATCCACATCACCTTCCTTCTCCTTCTTTTCAGAGCGCTTCCTACCCATAGCACGAGTCACTGCACAGGATGGAAAGATACCCGGAAACTCCTGCTCTAACTGTGCGGTGTTATTTTCCATACTGGGCTTTTTAACAAACATTGGATTACCAGAAACTCGACCACCGGCCAAATCATTCCCGATGATAAAAGATATTCCCTCTATAGGAAGAGTGGCTTGTAACCCTACAGTGACCGGTCCTGACACCAAATCAGACTTCAAATGGATGACATGAAGAGGAGCTTTAACATAGCCACCAACCCCCTGTAAAAGCACACAAACACCAGTTTCCGTCTTCTCTGACAATGGCAAAATGCCCTCAAGCATCAAAGATTGATGTGCCCCCTGTGTCCCTCAATACCAAGCTGGTCTCTGGTTAGTCAAGTCCCCATCCAGTGACAAAAACCCCTCGGAAATAAAAGGTTTGTAACCCTCTTGGACAAGGTCGTTCTGTGATGCCGTAACTTTGGCATGGGAACCTTCACAAGGCAATGTCCTCCAAGAACGATTTCTCGCATTGGCCAATGCATTCGGAGTTGCACTAGTTTGACTCCGCTTCTTATTTTTCCTTTTCAGGGCGTAACATTGGGACATCAAATGTCCAGGTTTCTTGCAAAAAGCTCAAGTAGGCCCTGAGGAAAAACTCGTGGTCTGCCTCGGGCCCCCCGGAAGATAAGTCTGTCTTGGAACTGTAGTCTTTTGACCCCTAAAAGTCGCGGTATCAGATTTGTCCTCATAGTCCTCTCTAGGCCACCTCCATGAAAATCTGTTCTCCGAACCTGATTTACCATAACTCCCCATGCTAACTCTCGGCGGGAAGTTCGGTTTGTGGAACCCCATCCTGTGTGTCAAGGCATAGTCATCGGCAAAGGTTGCTGCCTCATAAAACTCTGGTACTTTCTTTTCATCCAGATGTACTTTAATGTCCACGTGGACACACTGTTTGAATTCCTCCACCAAGATCAATTGTCGTAACAGGTTGAAGTCTTTCCCAATCTCCTTCGAGTCACACCACCTATCAAACATGGTTTCCTTCATTCTGACAAACTCCACATGGGTCTCAATTTCCCTCTTCCTGGCATTCCTGAATTTTTGCCGGTAAGCTTCAGGGACCAATTCATAGGCTTTGAGAATGGCTTTCTTCACAATCTCAATATCTGCACATTGGTCAATCGGTAAAGCCGAAAATATATCTTGAGCTTTACCCACCAGAACACCTTGCACTAACATAGCCCAGGACCCCACAGGCCATTTTAGAATTTGAGCCACCTTCTCAAAATGTGAAAAAAAAACTTGGCTTCCTCCTTTTCATTGAAGGGTGGAACCAGCCTCACATGCCTACCAACATCCCAAGAATTCTCACTAGTTGTCGAACTAGCCGGCATGGCTACTACTTCTCTCCGTTCTCCCAGTAATTACAGCTCCTTGAGTTTAAGTTCCTTCTGATACTCCATGTCCCGTTCCTTTAACTCCCTTTCGGCTCTCCTTTCCTCTGCTCTTTCCTGTGCTCTTCTTTCTTCTTCAGCTCTCCTTTCCTCTGCTCTTCTCTCCTCGAGTTCCTTTTCAGCTCTCCTTTCTTCTGCTCTTTCCTCTGCTCTTCTCTCTTCTGACCTTTCCTGGCTCTGCAGTTGCATCTTCATTTTCCAGAGCTCCACATTTCCTTTTTCCTCTGGTAACCAAGCCAAGGCTACCTCTTCCCATGTTCCTTGTCCCACTAAAGACTCCACCACCAATGTCTGCATCTCTGCTTTCTTCATACTAACTCGGACCTCCAAGTTAAAATATTTGGCCAATATCATGAGTTCCGATCTTTTTAACGCCTGGAACTGTGCCTCATTAGAGGAAGCCGCAAACTTTTCTGTGTCAAACACCATGGTGACTGTCAGTTAGCACCTGTTAACCTTCACACAAAAAAAAAATCAATTGTTTTGAAAAATTTGGGAATGTTAGAAAATTCCAAATTTGGGAATTTTGGGAATGTTAGGGAATTCTATCCCGGACGAGGCCCCCAATTTTTGTTACGTGCTCCTCCCCAAACCCCGGTCACGGTGTACCTCCAAGCCCCAAAAGGAGTCACGGCAGAAAGATGCGTTATTCTGTGTGTTAAAGATCAATGGTGAAACCACACCAATTGTTACCAACAAACAAGTATTGTATTAAGGTCACACAAGAATAACAACACAATAATAATATTAATCAATTGTACAACAAATATATCATTCCTATGATGGTACCATCAGCTTCGTACAATATAACTCACTGTGCTCCAAGTGAGCGAAAAGAACATTCCCAATGTCTCTGTCCCAGCTTCAAACCAAAGTCGATCCAACGCTCCAGTGATCGTCAGAACGATGTTGTATCGAGACCAGAATCCCGTTCGGTTGACAGTCACACTGCCAAAGATAGGCAAAGGTATCCTCAAGAGGCGAACCGCAAATTATCCTTCGGGTATGGACGTTCAACGGCTCACAGACGGTGAACCGAAATTTCCCACTCAAAATCCACATTAAACACACACACCACATTAACGTCTGGATGATTGTGAAAATGGTTGAAGCGAGGTGAAGAACCTGGAGTGATGCGAAATCAGGCACGAGGCAAAATGACCAACGGCCCGTACTCGAGACGTAACTGCAATCAAATGATTCTCTTCGGAATCAACCACAAAACCTGTCACGCAGGTTTATCTGTCACAGCGATAACAACTCTGTCGCAGGAATCCCTTTCCCAGGAAACCCCAAAGTTCGCTAGTGACACCCGTTCGCCAGCGTTTGCTCCAGCCCTCCAAGCAGCTCGGCCCCTTCTCCGACCTCACTTGCTTGAGGACTTATATAGACAGGTGTGTGCCTTTCTAAATCATGTCCAATCAATTGAATTTACCACAGGTGGACTCCAATCAAGGTGTCGAAACATCTCAAAGATGATTAAGAGAAATGGGAGGAACCTGAGCTAAATTTCAAGCGTCATAGCAAAGGGTATGAATACCTATGTCAATGTGATATTTCTTTTTTTTTCTTTTGAATAAATTTGGAAAACTTTCTAAAATCCTGTTTTCTCTTTGTCATTAGGAGGTAGTGAGTGTAGATTGATGAGGGAAAAAAATGAATTTAAACGATTTCAGCATAAGGCTGCAACATAACAAAATGTGAAAAAAGTGAAGGGTTCTGAATACTTTCTGAATGCACTGTATATGGTGTCGCCCACTGGGAAGTCTGCCTGAATGTTGGCAAGGATAGCGTAGTCTGTCCAATTGCGGACATTCATTAAATAAATCATTAAGCCTACCCTGCATTCTGAAGTTTGAGGAAGCCTGAATCACTAAGCATGCCCTTCAATAAATCACTAAGCCTGCTCAACAAAAGAGGTAGACGGTGAGGAATAAAGGAAATTGGGAGGAGGACACAGGGGTGAACAGGCTGGACACAGCCACAAACTGTTAAAAAATATATTTTCATTTCATTCTGCTTTATTTTGTGTTTGTGTGTGCATCACTGCAAAAGTTCTTAGAAACCGAACAGAATCCAATGCCCACTAAGACATTCTGAGCAAATGGACATGAGTTTTGATATTGCTGGTGGGCAAAAGATTCAGTATCCTGTGCAAATTTGTCAGCATAATGCTATGCCTGTAAAATGGAAGTAATGGATACAACTTCTAAATAAAGTAAATTATGGGGTATTGCCAATGGTGTGAAGACCCCATGAAGACGCGATTTGAATTGCTTTTTAAAATGGCAGATATTCAAATAATTGGTTTGGTAAGGGTCAATTGTGAAAGCTTCTCCATGAGTCTTCGAACCATTGCTAGAAAATGTGGAGCTTGAGTTGATACTCTGTTGATAGTTCTGCAGTTATTCAGCTTGGATGCACAATATTTGGGGGGGGGGGGGGGGGGTTATTCCACTGTTTAGTGTTTTGAATATCCAAAGGAAAATAATTATTTACAAAAGATATACAAAATAAAAACGAGATAACTGTCTCAAGTCAAACTGAGTTTATTGTTTAAAAACTCCCTTTATTTGGCAACTGAAACTGTAACGTATCACAAAAATGATCGTTCACTCACACACATAAGGTTATACAGAAGGTGTCGCGTTCATGTCGGGCTTAAGCACATCTCATCACCTTTGTAAATTGTGTAGCATCAGATCAGCACATGGGTAATGACCCTTAATGTTATAATTATACGCATTCGATGAAATACAACATATTTCCTCACCTGTTGATTTTCATCATTCCACCAAATGTTCTTGTTGATGATTATTCCTTTTCCTTGTGGGTTATCAAAAGAACCAACAACTTTCAAGGTAATCTGGTCATCTTCACCTAATTGTGCATTGACAAGTTCAAAATTTGAAGGGGGGTCTCCATTGTCATCAAAATAAACGTCTTCACCCAAGTTGTTTACAAAATTGACTTTCCTGATATAAAGAAGCAGCTGTAACACATGATTTAGATCAAACTGAGCTGAAATACTTTTTCAAATACCGGTGTTTGTTTTACAGTGGATGTGGTACAGTATATCTAAATCTTTAAAATGCATTTTATATTGTTCCACATATAGGGTTCTTCGCTAAAGTAAGGGCAGGCATGCAAAGTGGCTGGTACAGTAGCAAAGTGGATTGGAAACTGGCTTTGTGATAGGAAACAATCAATGAGAAGCTGTGTTTGGTCGCATATCCATCTCGGAGGTCGTAAGAAAATCCAGCCACTGGTGCAGGCAAGGTAGCCTGTAGCATTGGAAGATCATCTTTAACAAATTCATGCATTCTTTAAGAAATTGACCGAGGCAAGGTTGACCATCAACTTAGCTAAGAGTGAGTTTGTAAAAGCACAGGTGGTTTTCCTCGGCACTGTAATCGGTAAGGGTCAGGTGCAACCAATGGAAGTCAAGACATAAGCAATTTTTGCTTCCAAATTCCAAAAGGGAACAAGAAAGAGCAATCAGAGATTGCAAACCCTCGCCACGATGTATTTTCAGTGTTTTTTTCCGTCTTTTGTGTTACAACAAATATGGCCGGCTAACCACGTGACAGATGACATCATCATTATTTTTTTCTGCGCTAATTTATTCTGAGATTATGCTCAAGAAATTTCATCTGGATCGGATGAAGTTTTGTACTTGTCAAATTATGACGTCATAATAAAGGCACCTATGGCATCATCATTAACAGATGTTATTATTGCACATAGGATTTTTATATGAAAAAATAAAAAATATTTTTTCACATAAAACCGCTTTTTTGCGCGCAAAAAAAATATTTTGCTATTTTCGGAGAAAAACAAATATTTCGCCCTTTTTCGGGAAAAATAAAATAAAATGCCCTTTTTGGTCGAAAATGTCTGGCAATGCTAAAAAAGATTAGGGAATTTTTCGAAATTTTTAACTGCGATCAAAATGTTTAACTGCGATCGAAATTTTTAACTGCGATCGATCTCAAAAACAAAACGTTGCGTCCACTTGCGTGCGTTGCGTCCCCAGCGTGTACAGCAGTGAGGCGGTGTACTACAGTGAGAGAGTGTACACAAAGTGTGAACAAGTCTCCTATCAAGATGAGTGCTGCTCTTCGTGACAAGTGGCTGAAGGAATTCAACGCTGGCGGCGATGGGGCCACCTTCAAGTACGTGTCGAGTGACACGGCTTTCTGTCGAGCTTGTGAAAAGACTTTCCGGGCGAAGCAGAAGTGTGAGCTGGCCCAACATGTCCGAGGAGACCGCCACAAGAACAACTTGGCCTTGAAGAAGAAGAGGACGGTCACGCAAGCCACCATGGAGGACTTTGGTGGCGGAAAGAGGCACAAGTGCGACGTCGTGGCTCAGGAGCTGTGCCAGGCCATGCTGGCCGCTGGCATCCCATGGTCGAAATTGGAAAACCCTGCCCTCCGGTCGTTTCTGGAGAAGCACATCACTCTCCAGATCCCCGATGAAAGCTGGATTCGAAAGCACTACCTCGACAAGTGCTACGACGAGGCCTTGGCGGGGTTCCGTGCCGACCTCGGACAGCAGCCCATCTGGCTGTCCGTCGACGAGACGACCGATTTGGCAGGTCGATATGTGGCCAACATCATCGCGGGACGCTTGTCCAAGGAGGGGTACTTTCGTCCCCACCTCGTCCAGTGCATGTTTCTGGAGAAGACCAACTCTGGGGAGATCGTGCGTGCAGTCAACGACACGCTGCGCTATCTTTGGCCTGATTTCAAGCCGGAGTGCCTCAAGGTCCTCGTCAGCGACGCCGCGGCCTATATGATCAAGGCTGGCCATGCCCTGAAGGAACTCTTCCCGGACTTGCTGCATGTGACTTGCGTTGCCCACGTGCTCCACCGTGTCTGCGAGACAGTCCGAGAAATGTTCAAGGACGTCAACGACCTGATTGCCATGACGAAGAAGGTGTTCGTCAAAGCCCCGTCGCATGTTGTCCTTTGGAAGGAGCAGCAGCCCAATCTTTATCTCCCCCCCCCCCCCCCGGAGCCCATTCTGACTCGGTGGGGGACGTGGATCGACGCCGCGGTGTTTTACGCCGAGCACTTCGAGGCCGTCAAGGACATTGTGGACCAGCTGAACGATGACGACGCGATGGCAATCCGGAGTGCCAAGGACCTGTTCGGAAAGGCGGACATCAAGCTCAATTTGGTCTTCTTAAATGCCCACGTGTTGTTCATCCCGAAGATCCTTAAGCAGCTGGAGGAGGCCGGCATGGAGCTGGCCAAGGCCTTCCAGCTCCTTGATCAGGCCAAGGAGGAGCTCGAAAAGATCCGAGGCTGCCGTAAGGAGATCCTGCTCACCAAGTTCAAGGTGGTGCTGCAGCGCAATCCCGACATTGATGTGCTGAGGACAGTGGCTTTGATCCTGGATGGAGATCAGCACGGATCTGAGGTTGGTGTGCCGGCTGAAGTCAAGCTTGCCGACATCCCCCTCTTGAGGTACTGCCCCATCGTCAGCGTCGACGTGGAAAGGTCCTTCTCCGTCTACAGAAACGTCCTCACCGACCGCCGCCACCGCCTCACCAAGGAGAACATTACCAAGATAATGATTTCAAACACCTACTTTAACCGTTCCTAAAAGGGTGTTGTCAATTTCTTCTAGTCCTCTACTTATCAAACAATGCGGTTGCAATAAAGGTACCTGAACGTCATTTTGTACCTGTTTACTAGCCCAGAGTGCTTAATGTTGTGCAGGAAAAAGCTTACCATTTTTTGTTCTTTTTTTGACTGATTTCTGAAAAACTTGGTAATAATAAAAAATGAATAAAACAGGGGAAAAAAATATTTCGGGATTTTTTCACATAAAAAAAAAAATCCGCTTTTCAAAACATAAAAGGCCTATTTTCTTAACATAAAAATCCGTAGTCTTATTATACATGGAGACGTCTTTACAATGAGCCATGTCTCAATTTTTTTATATGCAGCGCTTTCAGAGATATGGAGGTGCAAATGTTTTCGGTTTTTCCAAGATTGCGGCCGAACCACGTCACCTATGATGTCATAATCATCATTAAAAATTAAACAGGTGACCAACCTCCTCATGTACCTGTGGTGAAAATAAGCACCACCTACGGTGGCGGTTGCATCTATGGTGAAACATTCCTGTCAATCGGACCAACGGTTGCGGAGAAAATCATATTTATTCTGTGCGGACAAACAAATAGACAGACAAACAGACAAACAGACTCAAATGCAATACCCTCTCCTCAGGCGAGGGCAAAGAGTAGCTTCTGAGATTCTTGGGTATGGCTGGTTGGTGCCGGCGGTTCTGTATGAATTTTTCTGACGTTCACCTTCAACGAATTTGCTGAGGAAAGAGACCAAGTTTCAGATGACAAATGCCAGGCTGCCTTTGCCCAAGTCAAAGCGATATTGATGAGCTCTCCTGTCCTAGCAGCGCCGGATTTTTCGAAAACCTTTCATGTTGACCATCGATGCAAGTGATGTGGGGGCTGGGGCAGTTCAACTACAGGAAGGTGATGATGGAATTGATCACCCAGTGTGTTACTATTCGAGGGAGTTTGACAGACATCAGAAAAATTATGACACTGTGGAAAAAGAGACCCTTGCTCTCCTGCTAGCTCGACAGAATTACGAGGTGTATCTGGGAACTACTACCTTTCCTATAAAAGTCTTCACTTATCACAACCCCTTAACGTTCATTCAAAAAATGAAAAATCAAAATCAGAGGTTGATGAGATGGAGCTTGTCTTTGCAAGATTTCAACTTGGAAATTGGGCATGCAAAGGGCAGAGACAATGTAGTCACCCGATGCTTTATCCAGAGTGAATTACCTTGAGGATTCCTGTGCGTTGTTTGGAATTTTTGTTGCTAAAGTGACTTGTAGGATTGTAGACTTGTAGTTATTATATACTTGTAGGATTTTTAGTTTCAGGTAATATTGTTGTTAAGATTTCTGTGTGTAATGGAGATGACGTCAGTAAAAGGTAAAAATAAATGTTTTTGGATAAAAAAGAAAAACTCGGCAAACACCGGAAACAGCAACAGGAAGAGCAGGAATTGGCAGGGGAAAGAGATAGCCTTGAGTTGCATCGAGGCTGTGGGTGGACTTACTCGATATTGGTTCTGAATGAATTGAGGCTTTCCGTGAAAGGGATTGCCTGCAACATCGTCCCATATTGCGATTGCAATTAAACCTGCATCTCAGGTTTTGGTAAAAATCGTGAACTATTGTTGGTGGGAAAGCAAGCGCCTCCATTTCAGGCCGATCCACCATTTTTCCTCGAGGAGGCCGTCCGCCTGGTGCATCGTGTTTTGTCATTGGGATGCACATATTGACATCATCGTGTTGATCGCCATTTGCTCCCATATCGGCTTAATCGTTGGTGGACGGGGGCCTTGGATTGCACTCATGTTTTGGGGAATCATGACCATGCCACCAACGGCCAGACCTCTCACCTCGCAACTCCTCGTCTGCAGCCGCACCGATACATGCCTATTGTTCTTGCTGTTCTGTATGACTTTGACCTACGCCCAGCGTGGGGATTCGTGCACGGACTTTGGGATTGTTACATTCCACTCACGTTTGGCGTATCATGAGTTTATTGATTGGAGAGTATTGGGGAATGATGGTACCATCATGTGTATTGTTCATGAGATGCAAGTGATATTTTCATGGTACTTTCGCTTGGAGTGTTATCATTACCTTCGCCACCAAAGGTGGATGGAGGTTATGTTTTCAACCCTGTCTGTTTTTCTGTTTGTCTGCCTGTTTGTTTGTGAACAAAATATCTCAAAAGGTGCCCACGGATTCGGATGAAATTTGGCATAGATGTAGCATGTGTGACAAGGACAAAATGATGACATTTTGGTGAAGATCCAGATTCGTATCCGTCTACTAGAATGTTTCAAATGATTCTTCAACATTGGGAGAGAGGGCCAAAAACGATACACAGAAGGATATCTCAAAAAGTTGTGGATGGATTTGGACGAAACATGGTGGATCGTTTGGGTGTGTGACAAGGAAGAATCGATTCCATTTTGGTGAAGATCTGAATGTGGATTCGGAAATGAGAATTATTTAATTTTTTTAGTGATTATTCACCATTGAATGATATGGCCAACCAGGCGGAGGTATGCTCTCTACTGAGGGTCGTTCTAGTTGTGTATGTGAGAGTTCTTAATACAATTATTTATTTTGTTCTACAAAATTGCATTGCTGTGGTTTTACCATGGTTTAGAACACTAAAAATATCAGATCTTTCTGCCGCGTTCACTCTCCAGACTCTGAGGGGCACCGTAACCAGGGTTTTGAGAGGTAACACAAAACAGGGTTGTTAAACAACAAGACCATGGTGGCCAACCGGACCACGATGGCCAATCCATTTGTCTGTAAAGTCCAAATCAAGGGCCTGGCATACACTGGCAGCATAATGAGCAGGCAAACAGCATAACTGGCAGCATAATGTTTGTTCCCCCCCCATCCCCTCCCTTACCTCAAATGGCTACACAGCTGACTCCGCACGTGAAAAAGCTGAATGCCTCAACTCTGTGTTTGCCTCTAAATCTTGTGTCCCAAACCCATCCCTCTCTGTACCCACCATACCCAGTCGTACCCTGCTGCTTCTGGACTCCGTGTCCTTTCCTCCTGACAAGGTGGAAAAGTTTCTGTCAACCCTCGACTCTGATTCTACAACTGGACCCGACGGCATCAGCCCACGGGTCCTAAAATCCTGCTCTGCTGCTCTATCTCACCCTCTCTCTGTTCTCTTCACCCTCTCTTTTGCTCAAGATCAACTGCCATCTGCTTGGAAATCAGCCAACATCACCGCTTTGCACAAAAAAGGTGCAAAAACAGATCCTAGCAACTACAGACCAATCAGCCTTCTCCCAATTATCAGCAAAGTCATGGAATCCATCATTGCTTCTGATATGAAATCTTTCCTCTTCTCCAATGGCTTGATCTCTGATCATCAATTTGGTTTCAGACCAGGTCACTCTACTCTGGACATGCTGCTTCTGCTGTCTCAACAATGGATGGAGGTCCTCAATGCCAAACAGGAAATTAGAGCTGTCTCCCTCGACATATCACGTGCCTTCGACACGGTCTGGCACCCCGCTCTGCTCACCAAACTCTCCTCCTTTGGTATCCATGGAAATCTCCACGCATGGCTGGCGGACTTCCTCTCTAGTCGTCGTCAACGTGTGGCCCTGAATGGGTTTCTCTCATCTCCTCTTCCTGTTCAGGCTGGAGTTCCCCAAGGCAGTGTTCTGGGCCCCGTGCTTTTTCTGGTCTTCATCAATGATCTCTCTGACTCTCTCGAAAATCCTCTCTATCTCTTTGCTGATGACTCCACTCTCTGCCGCTCCATTCCTCTTCCCTCAGATCGGCAGTCTGCTGCCTCCTCACTCTCTGAAGACCTGGACAAAATCACAGACTGGTCAAACAAGTGGAACATGTCTTTCAATCCTGACAAATCTCACACTCTTACTATGTCTCTCCGAAAAGATCGACTGGACAACCCTCCCATCTACTTTCTCAACAATCCTCTCCAAGAAGTTCTGTCGCTCAAGATTTTGGGTCTCACTATCTGCCATGATCTTTCTTGGGAAAACCACATTTCCAAGCTGGCCTCCAAAGCCAGTCGCCGACTGGGCATCCTCCGTCGTGCGAAGTCCTTCCTCGGCACACCTGAGCTCCTCACCACATACAAGGCTTTCATCCGCAGCTCAATGGAATACTGTTCTCCCCTATGGGCCGGTGCTCCTGCCTCACACCTAGCTCGGCTTCACGCTGTTGAAACCAAAGGTTTCAGAATTATTGGAATCTCCTGCGATGAAGCTATCTCTGAGGGCCTTTCACTCACTCACCGCAGGCAGGTAGGTGGTCTTTCTGTCTTCTACCGACTCCTCTCCGGCCTTGCACCCCCAGCTCTCTCTGTGCTCTGTCCCCCAAATATTCCTACAGGTCGCACAAGATCTGCCAGCAACCCTCTGATGGTTAAACTGCCGAAATCTCGGCTCTCCGCTCACCTTCACTCTTTCATTCCTCTTTTCTCCCGCCTCTGGAACAAACTCCCTCACTCCCTTCAATCCCACTCCTCCCTCCAGGTCTTTAAAACAGCTGTTCACCACCATCTCTTATCTTCCCCCATCCAAAACCTTGATCTTT
This sequence comes from Myxine glutinosa, assembly GCF_964187855.1. Lineage (NCBI taxonomy): Eukaryota > Metazoa > Chordata > Myxini > Myxiniformes > Myxinidae > Myxine > Myxine glutinosa. Next base: position 130,550,209 of record NC_136263.1, read on the forward strand.
TCTACCCCCGCTAATTCACCCCAGATCCACCTTGTTTGAAATTCCAACTTCTTTCCTGGAAGTCCTGGCAGTGTCCATATGTTTTATACCTCTCCCACTGCCCCCTTCCCACGCCCCCCCCCCCCCCAAAGCCCTCACCCTCTCTCAGATCTCTCGATGTCTCCATGTCTCTCGGTCCCTGCTCTCAAATGTTGTGTTTGTGTCCTTCCCCCTCTCTCCCCATCTTGTCTACCGCTCCCTATGTTATGTTTTATGTGTCGGTTTGTCTTTCTGTGTGATTAATGTTCGCTCTTTCACGAGCCTCGATCTTGTATACAAAAAAAAATAAAAATAAAAATAAAAAAAACCATCATGCATGAACCACATTTGGCCATGATTGAGTGTAAATACATGCTGCTCCAACATTATAAGGTAATTTGCAGCATTCACATTTTCTTCGAAGAAGAAATGCCTGCCCAGACAGACACACTCGCTTGACACTAGACGTTGTGCTCAACAGTAAATCGTGGGTCATCTACTGCCCACATCACACTGTTATGACGATTCACAGAACCAGATAAAGTAAACTTGGATTCATCTGACCACAAGATCCTGCTCTGAAAATCATTTTCCATATCCATTATCCCAAGCAATGTCTCACATGCCTCAACGTGCCTGTCAAAATCATCCTCAGATAGTTGGTGAATTAATCTGGGTATGTATGGTTTCGCATCAAGGTATTTTAGTATTCTTCGAATCAATGATCGGTTTATGTTGGTGATGTTTGATAAACGATGAGTTGATAATGGTGTGTTACTGTGGAGTTGTTGTTGAATGACCGCTCTGCTTTTGTCAGTTCAAAAAGTGTGAGGCCTACCTGGGTGACTGTTTTGGAAGAATACTGCTGGTTTCATCAAACTGCTTGTTTATTCTGCCAATGGTTCTTCTGTAAATAATTGCATCAGTGCCACATTCTTTGACAAGTTGTCTGTGAAATTCAGCCGATTTTTCCAGATGCAGAATACAAGCGTACAGCACAAATTTTCTGTATCACAATGTCCTCCATAATATTAGGGCGTCTAATTCACAATGAACTGAACTAATGAAAAGACAAATGCGCGCAGCACAGTGAGCAAAGCTCACCCCGATCCATATCACATGAAGCACCTCGCCCTGTTGCGTATCACTTGATGAAGCGGTCACATCTATTTACGAGTAATCATGTTTGTTTTGCACCAAAGAACAATAATAAATGAAGTTGTTTGTTGCAGGTATCGTTCTTCAAAATGTGCACAGGATTTCTTGACTACCCTGTATGTATATATATATATATATATATATATATATATATATATATATATATATATATATATATATATACATATATATTGTTGCGGATATAAACGTCGGCCTTTCCCCTTACCAAGGGGGGATTAGTCCCCTTGTCTTTTACTAGCCAACGCAATCCGGGGCTATGACGTTCCTGCCGGTTAGCATTGAGTAGGGTCGTAGGCCGAATTCCTATTACCTCATTACCAACGCCTCCCAGGAAGCAAGGAAATAACCCCGCCCGGATCACGGTTATAAGTGGAAACGCTGAGCGATAGCGAGCCGTGATCCAAGCCGTTAACAAGACCTAAACCGGATCTGAGCTGTTCCGAATCGTGCCACGCTTTCCCAATGGAGGAAAACACTGATACGATCGAATCAGGAAAAACAGGAAGAACAGATTGGTTTATTTACAATTTGTACAGGAAGGAGAAGAAGAACACACAGTGAAGCTTATACAGTCTTAACTTATCCCAGGACACAGGCCCGTTTCACACTCAGACACACTCACACAGGGAGGTAGATGGTCGGGTTGATGGTCCAGGGATGATGGCGTCCAGGCAGTTCACTCCGGTCCCCGACTCGTACCGCGAAGCAGATGGTCATGGCGGCAGAAGCTCCCCGTGAGTCATTGATGCAGAGCGGACAATTACGGGGCGAAAGGCAAGGCTTGCTGGCGGTTACTTCGCGGCTCGGCCGCGTACGTAATAAATGAACTGGCGCAAAATGCGCTCCCAATACCGCTCAATAGGCGCTCCCCAATGCAAGTTCAATAGCATACATCCACATACAAAGCGCGTATCCGCCCGCAGTCCTCTTCCAATGAATCCTTTATCATGCCCGCTCTCCCAACCAGTTATTTTGCACGAGTCCTGTACAAACAGACGTCTCCGCACAATCCCTTCAAAGCCAGCCTTCCAACGAGTCCTCTCGAGGGCTTTGTACATGCGCTTATATAGCCTTTGAAGTGAACCTTCCAGCACTTGCTAGATGCCCCCTTACCACACCCTCTTAAGCCATGCCCACCGAGTCCTGGTTGGTTGTTGCCCTCACCATCACCGCCTTCTGATGTGCTGCTTGATGCGGCCACCCCTCTTCCTCACGCTCCTCCCCTTTTCCAGGCCTACCTCGTGGCCACCCGACTAGTTTGAGCGAGCAACTGGCAGCTAAAGCTGCCGGCCCAACGCGTAACAAACGAGGTGGATTAGCCGAATTGGCTGCAGGATGGATGCTGCTCAATGAGGTCGATTTGGAGGGTGGCCGCAAAATGAACGGGACCGAAGCTTATTTATTTTACTCAACGCAGGTATCACTAGTGGAAATGGCCTTATCCTAACACATACTATGACATAACTAATGTTCTAAGGGGCCTACATGTTGCGTATGGACTAACTATGGGGGCAAACCTTTAACCTTTAATGATGGTATATGTACACTCTCAGAACCGTAACACTGCACCCCTCCTTCGCCAGGCTCGTCCCCAAGTCGAACCCACACAAGTGAGTATGACCAGTTCTGATGCAAGGGTCAGGACTACTCTTTAGCTTAGTGTGACACTTAGGTGTGGTTACCCTCTACATTTAACCTAACACCCTGTGTGTGACAGTTTTAAACACTAGATATGTCCCACCTACTGCATTGTGTACGAACTATCAGACTCATGCCCACAATTAACCGAATTACGGAAAGAATTCCCAAACTATACATAAAGCCGGTGGGGAGCATGTTATTTACAAGACGACTAATTATTTACAATACTACAAACCAGGACCTGTTCTTTTGTGGGAAAGAAGAGAAATTTGGAGAGGAACACAAATGCAATGCACTGCACCAATACACCATACACCAATATGCACAAAAATAAATGCACAATCATGCACAATCACATTTCAAAAATAATCAATGATGTCTTGTGCTTGGCTGCTGGGCTGCGGCGTCTTCCTGCTTCGTCTTCGGTGTGCCATCATAAAACTTGAAGTCTTCTTTCCTGACACACCAAAGGAATTAATAAAAAGGCACCAACCATGTCCGTTTTTATCTCGGCCAGCAGGGCAAACTTAGGTGGTCCGACTGCATGGCATCGATGCCACTTAAAATAGTGGTCCACAGGGCACAAGGTAACGTTTGCAGCGATGGTCTGCCCCAGGAAAGGTGCCAGGCCACAGAACGTGTGGTCCATAGGTGTACTGGTGCTGGCAACAGGTAGCAGGGTGCAGCTGCACAGATGTACAAAGTGCTGCTCAGCTCAGGGTTCCTGCACACTCCCCTCAACAAAAGATATGGGTCCATGGGTGGGGAGGAAAGACAAAGCAGAGGTCAGCGGGGACAAGGATGCAAGGGTACACGTCAGTACAAGGCATTGAAACACGAGGGGCACGGGAGAGCGAGCGGAGAAAGCTTGTCCCTAGCCGTACGTAACCCCCCATGTCAGCCTACACTACCCTTGCCCTTCACCGTATTTACACTTTACAAATTCCGTCTCTACCATCTTGTCTCCCGTCCCCCCTCTATACCAAATTCGTCATCCAATCCCTCCCAAGAAGGAAGGGATGGAATATCACACAATGTCTCACCCACGTCATGATGCGTCTTTCATTCCAAATATTTTCAAAAACTTGGTGTGGAGTCCTGTCACCTTGGTGAGTGGATGTGGATGGTGCGAAGAGATTTCATCCTAACTATACTCTAATTGACATTAACTCTTAAACTACCCGGGGTCTTGCCCTGCCAATCCAATTGGGCTCTTTACACTATGTGGTTCCAAAAAACCAATAAACATTGACCCACCCTGTGGTGCCCTACCAAATTTGGGGTCTCACTCCCGCATTTTTTCTATCTGTGCCTTCGCACAATTTCGGGGCTGGGTCGTGTGGCACTAACAGAAGGTCCTACTTACCTGCGCACCTCCGCCACTGAAGTCACCACCCGAGCTTGCCTAGCTCCTCACATCTACCCTAAACTGGGGAAAGCCCTTCTGGCTCTCTCACCCCGCTGATGCCCTCTCTGGCATTGGGCTACCCGGGTCCTCTCTTAGGATCCTCGGGCCCCACTGAACTCTACACTGAATGCTACCTGGCTCCCAGAGCCTACCTGCGGCCTCACCTGGCCGACAGACTACCAGTGGCGGAGTGCCCATTTAACCATACTCACCAATTAAGCCCACACGCCCAGCCATTCCACTCACTCATGCAACCCTCAAAGCAACAACTTGCTCCTACCTGCACCACAGGTGTCAATATCCAAACAATTTACCTACTCCCTCTACCTAACTTTAAACTACCCTCCCCGGGTATTCGTGAAGGGGTCCATCTTCCCCCATCCACTCCTTCGCGCCATGAGCTCCACAACACTCATTTCACACACCATTTACTCCCACCATTTATTCCACACAACTCAGTATTCTCACTTGCACGCCATGCAACTCAATCACTTAACACACTTACACTTATCCTCAATTCACCACTCCTACACTTTCTCTGGTCATCCCCGACCATTGCCTCATTTCACCAAGCTCAACAATAACCAGATTCTCACACACACAACCATTCTCGACCAATGCCTCATTTCACCAAGCCCAAGAGGCACCCACAATTACACCCACACAGCATCATCTAACGAACTACTTCCCTCTAATACTGGTGCTTTCCCCGTCTTCCCTTATAACAAGCACTTCCCTCGTCATTATCATCCACCCAATCTCTCTACGTCCCCTTTACCGGTATCAATGTCACTACTTAAATCTCATGTATCTATGGTCATCTTTCTAAAACCCTAACAATATCCTTGCCCGCCCTCGGCTAGCTTCAACTGCCACCCCATAAATCTACTGCTCCTTTGCCCCAACAATGTGAGGAATGGTCTGGCGACCATCCCTCCACACCGGGCACTACTCCCAATCCCATCACCCTCCAGTCCTCTCGCACTATGAGCCCCCATCATTAGAGGTACTTGGTCCTGCCTCGGCCTCTAAGGCTGAGGTGATCCATGAGGGTGCCTGCTCGTCGGTTTAGTGTCTTAACCGGTCGGCGTGGACGATCCGAGGGAAGGCTCTTGGCCCCATCTTGATCTTAATGACCACATCACAAATTTGCAGCAGGACGACCCCCGGGCCTTGCCAGGGTGAGGTGAGTTTGGGACACTTACCCTTCCGCCTCCGGGGAATGAAGAACCAGATCCTCATCGCCGGAGCGTACTGACTCCCCTGGCTCCGGTGGTCGTACCTGCGCTTCAGTTTGGCACCCGCCAGCTGTAGCTGGCGGCGTGTGAAGGCATGGACCCTCTGTATGCCTTCCTCCAGGTGACGTGCATCGCCCTCCCCCGGTGGTCTATCAGTGGACTCTGGAACGGGACCGCATAGCAGGTCGGCGGGAGCCCGCAACTCCCGTCCATACATCAGCAATGCTGGACTGCATGCAGTGGCTCCGTGCTGGCTAGTTCGGTAGGCCATTAACAAATACGGGAGATGTTCGTCCCAGTCGCCCTGACAGGTGGTGGTAAAAAATGCCAATTGTTGAACCAGGGTTCTGTTAAATCTTTCCACTATCCCGTCAGATTGAGGTCTTAAGGGCGTTGTCCGTGTCTTCCTAATTGACAGGAGTCTGCACACATATTTTAATAATTGACTTTCAAAATTTCGACCCTGGTCGGTGTGCAGCTCCTCCCTAATCCCATGCCTACATACAAATCCTTCCACGAAGGCCTGTGCTACCACCCCGGCTTCTTGGTTGAGGAGGGCATAGGCCTCCGGCCACTTGGTGAAGTAGTCCATTACAACGAGGATGTACTTGTTACCTTGGTGGGTGCTGGGTAGTGGTACTAGAATATCCAAAGCCACCCGGTCAAGGGGGCCCCCACCTGGTGTAATTTAAGGGGGGCCCTCATCCTCCGTGCTGGTCCCTTTTTAGCAGTACAGGCTTTGCATCTCCGACACCAGTCCTGTATATCGCGCCCCATATTTACCAAATAGAACCTCCGGTGGACCCGAGATGTTGTCTTTGTCCTGCCCAAATGGCCACCAGAGCGGGTACCATGTACCTGCTGTACTATTGTGTTCTTAAATTTGTCTGGAACTATCACCAGCCAGGAAGTTCTCTCAGAGGGAACCTCCACCCATTTGCGATATAATATGTTGTCTTTAAATTCCAGTGTTTGCCACTTAGCCCAATATGCCTTTGTTGGCGCCCGAGGGGGGTGACCACTTCCCCATTAGGTCTTTGTCCCAATCGAACCCATTCATACACCGGTCCCAGTACGTGATCCTCCCGCTGGGCCGTGCTCCAAGCCAAAGTTCCAAATTCTTCATCTGCGGTTAGTGGCAAAATTGGCCCTCTCACCCAGGTTGCACGGACTATGAGGGTGGGGGTGGAGTCTGCCAATTGTTCCCTCTCCTCGTGTCTCACACAAAATTTACAGTTTTCCCCCAAACAAAAACATCGAGTGAGTGCATCAGCATTCCCGTGGGCCTTCCCGGCCCAATGGGTCACATTAAAATCGTACTGCTGCAACTTTTCCAACCACCTTGCAATTTGGCCCTCACGTTCCTTGAACCGGAGGAGCCATTGCAAGGAGGAATGGTCAGTTCGAACCAGAAATTTCCGCCCGTACAAGTACGAATGGAAATGGCTCATAGCAGCCAGCATAGCCAATAACTCTTTACGAGTGACGCAATAATTTCGCTTGGGCCAACTCATGGCCCGACTATAATACGCGATCACTCTCTCCATGCCCCCCTGTGTCTGGGACAAAACTGCGCCCAATCCTTCCTGGCTTGTATCCGTGTCCAGGGTAAATGTCCCATCACTAGTGGGGTATGCTAGAGTGGGTGCAGATGTCAAAAACCCCTTCAATGCTAGGAAGGCCTCTTGGCACTCCCTTGTCCAATTAAATCTTTTCCCCTTCTCCGTAAACCGGTGAAGGGACCAGGCCAACTCTGCAAATTTTGCCACAAAGCGCCGGTAGTAGGAGCAGAGTCCCAAAAATCCCCGCACCTCCTTGATGGTACGTGGTAAGGGCCACTCCTCTACCGCTGTAATTTTGCCTGGGTTTGTTTTTACCACCTCGCGACCGATGATGTGACCTAGATAGGCCACCTCTCGAGCAAACAAAGTGCACTTACTCGTACTCAGCTTCAACCCTGCCTGTCTGAGGCACCCAAACACCTGGTCCAAATGGCTTGGGGGAATGTTTTAGCATGTACCAGGACGTCATCCAGGTACACCAGGCATGACTGCCATGGCATGCCACCCAGTCCATGCTCAATCAATCGTTCAAAGGTGGCGGGGGCGTCACACAAACCAAACGGCATCACAGTGAACTGATACAGCCCCTTACCTGTGGAAAATGCCGTTTTCTCCTTCCCTGCCCTATCCATCTCCACCTGTCAATACCCACTCTTGAGGTCCAAGGTTGAGAACCAATTTGAGCCTGCAATGGCATCGAGGGTATCGTCAATTCTTGGCAGGGGATACGAGTCTTTGAGTGTCACATTGTTTAGCTGGCGATAGTCCATGCAGAAACGCGTGGTCCCATCTTTCTTTTTAACCAGCACAACAGGTGACATCCATGGACTTCCCGAGGGCTCAATGATACCTGCATCGAGCATTTTTTCTACCTGCTCATCAGCTTCCTGCCTCTTGCTCCAAGGGAGCCGTCGGGCAGGTTGACGAATAGGCCAGCCCTCACCGGTGTGGATATGATGTTTCACCAGGCCCGTACGTCCAATATCCTCGGAAGACAAGGCGAAGATATCCAAATGGGATTCAATTAATTTGTGTAAGGCCTCCCTCTGGGTACCATCCAACTCTACACTACTCCTGTTTACCATCTCACAAATGGGATTGGGCCAATTCCTACTATGTGCTAAAGACTCCCTCTGGGGACGACTCAGCTGGACGTTCTTTCCCCTCACTGGCGCGACTTCGTTAACTGGGGTGCAGCCGGCTATCTTCCTGCCCCGTCCTATAGTGCGTTGTTCTGTACCAATATTAATTACTCGGACGGCCACCACCGGTCCATCCGTTTTTACGAGGGTGCGGCCCACGACTAAATCCGGGATGGACTGCGCTGCCACCGGCTCGACCAGGCCGCAGGACTCCTGCCATGTTGGGCGATCTAGCCATCGGGCCGGCACTATTGCCTCGGCCCCCGGGGGAATGGTCACGCCCTCAGAAGCCTCCAGCTCCGTCCAGTCGGCCGTGCTCACCCCTCCCAATGGCATCTCATCTATTCCAATTTTCAGGGTCCCCGGGCACAAATGGATTTTACAACCGCTGGCAGTCAACAGATCCAACCCGATTAGGCATGGGTCGCACACTTCTGCCACCCAAACTTATATCTCCCTCTTTACCAATCCCAACTTGAGGGTTACAAAACCACGCCCTATGATGGCGGCCGTTACCCCGGTAGCCAGCTGCAGACTATGATTTTCCAGATGCTGGATTTTATCCCGGCCGTCTGCATTCGAATTGAGGATCACAGGGCTGATGATCGTGGCGCTAGCTCCTGTGTCCACTACGGCGTCTACCCCCATGCCAGCTATTTTGCACTGAATTGTCAAGCTACCTGTACCAATTTCGCCACAATAGATGACCTGTCGTGTCAATGAGGGCAATTCTCCATCCCCTACTACCGAACACGGCCATGTATGCTCGGAACTTACTAGTTTCCCGGGCCCTGGCGGGGGGGGGGGGGGGGTGTCTGGGGTCGGCTAGCCCGACCCGTACTAGGCGGAGTTGATGGTCCCGGCTGCCGGGGTCCATCCCGGCGCGGAGCTCGACACTCCCACGCACGGTGACCCAGCCGGCTACAATTAAAGCACCTCACCTGGTAAGGTGCTTGCCTCCGGAATTCCAAATTGCCCCCCCTGTAAGTCCTAATTGGGGCATTTGTCCATGGCCTACCGGGTGCCACCTCCGAAACCGCCTGCCATGGTACAGATCCCGCGAGGCGCTGGTCCACCAGTCTTCGGACCATGCTTTCCAGGCCAGGGCCCCTTTCGGGGGCGGACCCCCTCAGGGGGCCGCCACCAGCCACGGGCCCTACCTGTCGCACCGCCACTGCGTGGCGCTCGCTTCCCCGGGCCAGGGGTCTCGCTGCTTCCCAACGGGCTGCAGCGTCGGCCGCCTGGCTCAAGGACCGCGGGCGCCACATGGCGAGCTGTTGCCGCAGCTCAGGGTCCAGGAAGGCCTGGATGAAATGGTCCAGCGCCAGGCTTTCCAGGGAGGTTACTGCCATGTCAGCGTGTGCGATCCCTACTGCGCGGCAAATGTTGGAGACAAGCTCCCCGATGGTCTCCTGGGGCTTCCGTTTTCGCATGGCGAGCTGAGCTTTAACAAGCTCGCCCTGCTGTTCTACGCTGAATCTATTAATTAAGGCCGCATGGAGGTCTGGCAGGGTGATAGCACCCTGTGGTAAGGCCGTCAGAACCTCCGCCGCCGCGCCGCGCAGTGCCCCCACAAGTTGTACTCCACCTTCGTCCGGATTCCAACTGATCCCCCTACACACGTGGTCGAATTGCGCCAGATACGCCCTGAAATCACTCTTGCCATCATCCGGCGCGAGTGGAACCTTATGGCTGCCCGAAGGCCAGACCCCGTGCGTCGCTCCCTGCGGAATTAGCGTGGGGCCGAACCATTTGGGCCCCCACAGTACACTATTCCATGGGGGCTCACGTGCGTCTCCCGTCCCTCTCAAGACTACCCCTGTCGGTGTCGATGCTTGCGTCTCCTCGTCGCAACCTACTACCCATTGCATTCTCGCACACCCTGGCTCACCAACACCTCTCACATGGTCACACATGGTCGGACATCCCTGCGCACACTCTCTCTCCACGCACTCTGGACCAGTCGCACACCTTACCATCGGCCTCTCATGAACGCCCGGGTCTATGCCCACTCGCAAGCTCGTTGAACCTCCCCTCACACCATATACATTTCCGACATTATTGCCACTCTCCTCGGCGCTTCTTCCTTTTCGCTCTGCCGCCGCCACCTGCAAACTCTTTATTTGGTTATCAAGCACGTTATCATGCTGTGAGCACAGATCCTGCACCAATTCCATCACCTCCTCCTTTATCTCTTTCTTAGTCTCCCTCCATCTCTTCTTAATTTCACTTACCCCCTCTTCCACTTCCTCTAATTTCTGTTTCACCTCCTTGATTTCCCGGTGCGCCCATTCAATTTCTTCCTCTAAGGCCACCTTGGTCGTTTCTATGTGCGTCCTGACTTCCCGTTCTTTTGTCTCCATTGCTTCTACCACCTCCTCTAACCTCTTCGTCAGTCCCTTATGTACCGTCTGACATTCCTTCTTCATCGCTATTAATTCCTTCTTTATCTCTTTCTGCGTCACTTTCAACCCCCCTATTACCGCCGTGTTCTTTTCTACCTGCTCCCCTAACTCCTTTTGTCCCACTGTCAGCTGCTCTACTCCTCGCGTCAGATCCTCCATGCCCCCCTGTAACCTAGCCGTGCTGTTCCTCACCTCTTTCTCCATGCACTTCTCACCCCGCTTTACCTCGTCGCGCACCCCCGCGACCTCTTCGCTCACTCCACGCCTTATATCCTCCCCCATCTCTCCTATTTCCTTGGTGGATGCCGCCCTCATCTGTTCCAGCTCCCCCTTGTGGGTGTCCAATTTGATTTTGAGCCCGATTTTTACATCCTCTAGCTGCTCCCCCATTTGTTTGATTTCCCGGCGGATTGCTCCCCCATCTCCATCAATTTGCCTCTCATCTTGTCTTCTAGCCCCGTTAACCCATTCTTCACCCCTTCCATCCCGTTGTCTAACCCCTCAAATTTGTTGTCTAACCCCTCAAATTTATTGTCTGACCCCTCAAAATTATTGTCTAACCCCTTAAATTTGTTGTCTAACCCCTCTATTTTGCTTCCTAGGCCCCCAATTTGGTTTACCATTCTACTTTCCATTCCCTCACTATCAGCCCTCATTTCTCCCATCTCTTTCCTTAATCCCCCAATTTGGTTTTCTAATCGCTCTCCCATTTTATTCATTTCCCTGCTGGATTTGTCTGCCATCTTTTCCATATACCCCCTCATTTGCGCCATAAAGAGGTCCAGATTCACTAGTGCTGTGGGCTCAGCTACCGCGGCCATGTGCGAGGTGCCGCCATCTTGTGCCGCAGCGACCACGTGCGAGGCGCCACCATCTTGTGCGCCTGCAACCCCCGCTACCGCACCCTCATTGCTCTCCGCCTCCCTGGGGTCCTGGATTGCCTCTAACTCCCCATTCTCCCCCTACCGGCATCTGATCGCCTTGATCATCCATGGCACGATTTAAATTTGGTGGTGTTAATAAAAATTTTGGCCGCTCCAAATTTTGACCAAATTTTTAGATGTTCTTAAAAATTTGGTTCGGGTCCAAATCCCACTCCTGACACCAATTGTTATGGATCTCAGGGACGGCACTCCCCTTAGCAAGGGGGGGTTAATCCCCCTGGCCTGTTAAGCTGGCCGTCTCTAGTCCTGGTACTTATAATGCTCCTTTGCGGTGTGAAATTGGTCAGGGTTATTGGTCAAGGTGTTCTCCCGAATACCTTTACCAATCCCTCCGCAAAGTAGGGAGACAAGTACCACTCGAACCACGGACAAGATGGTATTTGCCGAGCGGTTTAGCAATCCGCGATTCAAGCCATAAGCAATTGAATAACCCGATTCTGCGCGTTGGCCGAATCGTGCCACAGGTACTCAATGGGGAAAAGACTAAAGCGACCGGATGAGAGGAAGTCAAAGAACCAAAAAGGGTAAAGGAAGAACACAGGTTTATTTCTATACTAAAAGAGGAAACGGAAGAAGGGCATTTACAAGGAGGAAAAAGCAGATACACAGGGCAAACCTTAAAACAGTCTTAATTATCAATGCCCAGGACAAACACACAGACTTAAATGACAGGGAAAGGCAGGAAGGAATGGCTGGAAGGAATGGCTGGAAGGAATGAGAAGGCCCAGGCAGACGGTAGGCGTCGAGGTCTGGCTCCAGGAGTCGACTCGCGTCGTGGCGGGAAAACCCTGGCAGGCAGCGAGCGCGTATCGTTGACTGCGAGCGGACGTTGCATATGGCGGTAGGACTGGGATGCTCCGTATGTAATAAATGGCTCGTGCCAACGCTCTCTCTCTTGAACAAGATGGGGGAGATGCCAGTTCGTAGCGCACTCCCAGCTCCTTCTCTTCTCATCTGTACCTTCTCACTCATCTCTCTCACTCAACCCACTCCACTGTTCAAGCACCTTCTCACTCGACTCTTTGAAGCAGTCCCTCGCAGCCGATTTTATTGCCCCTGTAGGAATCAAGCCGCCGGCTCTGATGACACGCCTACCGGTTGGCTCACCTCGGCGCTGGTTGGCCAGCAAAGGGCTCGCTGACTCCACCTCTGCTGATGCGTCGACGTGCCACACCTTGTTCTGGTGGCCCCGCCCCCTTCTTCCTCGGCTTCAGACCGCATGGCTTATGGCGGCGTGGTGCCAGTAAACAGCCCAGTGCAACGGCGGCGAACGCTGCTGGCAAACGAAATCCTGGGGCCTATCTTAATTGATTAATGCAATGCAGATTCAACTGTTGGGAACAGATCCTTAACTGAAACACATAATAATGAAATAACTACGGAGAGGTCCTATGGTTCGCTACGTGTTGTACATGGACTAACTAGGGTGCGATCTTTAACAAGCCAATTGATGGGGATATTTACAGGGGAACATTTATAAGGGAAACATTTTCTAAAATTTACCAGTAAAGGTTCTATAAACCTTCATTAGAAAGGCACATTAGACCAAATTTTGGACACCAATTGTGCTATTGGCCGTAACAATTGGTGTCGAGGAGTTGGGGTTTGGACCCGAACCAAATTTTTAAAACATCTGAGAAATTTGGTCAAAATTTTGAGCGGCCGAAATTTTATTAAGATCCGAAAATTGAGTCGTGCCATAGATGGTCAAGGCAGTCGGATGCCGGTGGGGGAGATAGAAGAGGGGTTAGAGTCAACCCAGGACCCCAGGGAAGAGGTGGGAGTAATGCGGGAGGAAAGCAAAGAAGGTGCGGTAGCGGGGTTGCAGGCACACAAAATGGCGGCCTCCAGTACGTGACGGTGATAGCCGGACCCGCAGTGCCAATGGACTGGTGCCTTTTTATGATGCATTTCAGTGCATCTATGAAGGGTGACAGTAAGGGATTGGATGCAATAATGGCTACCCAGGGGATCGACATGGAAAAAAGGAGAAAAGAAGCAAGGGACAACCCGGAGGGATATCGGGAGCAAATAAACGCCAACATAAAAAAGATAGGGAGAGACATAGACTGCATGTCAAGCGGGAAAGGCACATCGGTATGCGACGGGGTAGCGCGACTCGAGGAGCGCGGGAGAAGTGAGTCGGAGCAAGGCGCAGGTAACTGGACAGGTATAGAGATCGCGACCCATGGTATGGGAAAGCCGGCGACCGCCGAAGTAGAGAATTTTATTTTATTAGAACAGGCGGCCGTCGAGGAAAAAGCAACTAAAAGCAAAGAAATAGTGGAAATTGGGATTGGAGACATGGACTTGGCAGAGCAACAGCGGGAGGAAAAGATGGAAAATGTGCAAAGTCCATGCTCACATCACGATGCTGTGCTTAATAACCCCAATAAAGATTTGCAGGTGCGTGTGGAGCGAAGAAGAAGAACCCCGAAGGTGAGACGGGCTAAGAGGTTTTGCGGGAAGGTGTTTGCCGCGAAAATAATTTCCGCGCGCTTGGGATGCAGGTGTAACCCGGGCGCTCGTCAAAGGTCCGTGGTGTGCGTTATGAATGGCAATGGCGCACGTGTGAGGAAAAGGTGTGTGAAGGTGAACGGAGCGCATGCACAAATGGCATCGGAGCACGAGTGTGTTACTGAGTGCGAGGGAGAGTGCACGACAGAGTATGGAAGTGAAACCGTGTGCGATCGAGAATGCACGTCGGAGTGTATGTGTGATGAGAGTGACACGGAGAGTGAGATGAATGAGGAGCGGGTGCGAGGAGGCACACCTGAGTTGGTGGTGGCGCGTGTGCGGGAGGGCACATCAGAGCGTGAGAGTGGGTATGTGCAGGAGTGCACACCCGTGGTGAGTGTTACGGAGTATGTAACAGAGGAGTGGTGTGTAACGAAGTCTGTGAGCGGAATGAGTGTACCTGGGTGGTGTGTAAGAGAAAGTACAATAACGAAGTGTAAGAAGACACCTGGATGTGTGAGGAGGAAAAGGAACGAGTGGTGTGAGCATGTACATGGAGCATCGACGTTAAATGCGACAGCGTTCAGACCGCTGTATAGCCGACGCGAGCTCCCGGTCCGTGCTGGGCTTTGTGTATTGCGGGAGCCGGCGGGGATCGGTGCCGCGTCGCTCCTGTTCTGAGCATCATGCATGATCTGCGCTGGGCCCCGCCCTGCACGGCCGCGTCCGCGCTTTGCCGGGCAAGGTGACCGGCCCGGTTCGAGGGAAGGTAGGAGGGGTCGGAACGGCGCCCCCTTGTGGTGGCGGCGTTCTACCCGGGCAAGATTGGCCCACCGCGCATGGGAGCGAAAGGCCCCACGCCGGGATGGTGCTTTAAACCTTGTCCCAACCAAACCTCCTCCCCCGAACCAAATGCCGGACGGACCCAACCTGCAGGCGACCAAACCACCCATATGCATTGCGCGGCTTTGCGATGCCGAGCTTTGAACATGCATGGACGTACCGAGAGGCTCAAGTTTAATGGACTGTGATGATGATAGTGTTTTGATTCCAAATTGGGAATAGTGAATAGGATTGGCAAATTGGATGGGACAATTTGATTGGCAAAATTGAAATTTGATTGGCAAAAATTGGATGGGCAAAATTGATAATGGGAGATGCCCGATGTGGAGGGATGGCAACTCTGCCATCTCTCCCTTACCATCAGGGCACATGAGCATTAGTTATGGGGTGGCTGTGCAAACTAGCCCAGGAGGGTTAGGATAAAATGATAGGGATCTAGAAAGATGACCATAGGTAACTGTAGATTTACGTAGCGACATGATACCTGTAGAGGGGACGTAGAATAGGTTAGATGGTTGTTAATGACGTGGTATGTGCTTAGTTTAAAGGGAAGATGGGGAGCACCAAGTTAGAGGGAAACCAGGTAGCCAGATGATGCAGTTGTGTTTGCAGTGAGAGTGATGAAATGAGGAATTGGTATGAAAGTGCACGGTAGTGCTGGTTATGAAATGAGGCAATGCTCGTGAATGATGTGTGTGTGTGAAAGTGAATGAGCAGAGCATTGTGGACATGTGAGTAATTGTGATTGTGCGTTGTTTTGATGAATGAGCCTGGGAGGAAAGGAGCGTGCAAGTGCCACCAGGTGTGCGGGTGACACCAGGTGTGTGGGCACAGGTGTGCAAGCGAATCACAGGTGAATGGAGAATGGTTGCATGAAATACATGGTCTGGAGTGAATGGAGAATGGTCAGGCCACACGCCCAGCCAATTCCACTTTACTCATGCACCAATCACACGCTTCTTTACTACTACACGCACCACAGATGCCAATATCCAACCACAATTTATCTACTCCCTCTACCTACTTTTAAACTACCCTCCCCGGGTATTCGTGAGGGGGTCCATCTTTCCCATCCACTCCTTTCGCACCAACCACTCCACTCCACGTATTCCACACTATTCACTCCCCACCATCCATTCCATACTCCATACCATCTATTCCATACTCCATTCACTCCATGCTCCATTCACTCAAGACCATCTATTCCATACTCCATGTATTCCACACCAGCTATTCCACACAACCATTCTCCATACACCTGTACTTGCACACCTTGTGCCCACACACCTGGTGGCACTTGCACACCTGGTGGCACCTGCACACCTGGTGGCACTTGCACCCTCCTTCCCTCCAGGCGCATTCATTCAATACAACGCACAATCACACCTTTCACAATACTCTGCTCAATCACTTCCTGCACACAAACTGCATCATCTAAGCTAACTACTCCCTTCTAAGATTCGTGCTTCCCAGTCGCCCCTTATACTATTTCACTCCCTCGTCATTATAATCCACTAATCTGCTACGTCCCCTCTGCAGGTATGATGTCACTACTTAAATCTATAGTTAATATGGTCATCTTTCTAAATCCCTATCATTATCCAAACCCTCCCTGGCTTGGTTTTCACCGCGATACCCCCATAAACTACAGCTCTTTTGCCCCCAAAAGATGTGAGGCGAATGGTAAAACTACCATTCGCCATCACTATCACTACTACCATCAGTCCATTAAACTACGAGCCTTGGTGCGTCGTTACATCATTAAAGCTCGGCTTCGTAAAGCCGAGCAATGAATACGGGTGGTTTGTCACCTGGGGTTGGGTCCTCCCGGCATCCGATTCAGGGGAGGAGGTTTGCTCGGGCCAAGGCTCCAAGCACCATCCCGGCGCGGGGCCTTGCGCTCCCAAGCGCGATGGCCTAGACTTGCCCGGGTGGAGCGCCGCCACCACAAGGAGGCGCCGTTCTGACCCCTCCGACATCCCCTCGAACCAGGCCGGTTGCTTTGCCCGGCAAAGCGCGGATTCGACCGTGCAGGGCAGGGCCCAGCCCGAATCGTGCATGATGCTCCGAACAGGAGCGACGCGACACCGATCCCCGCCGGCTCCTGCATCACACAACGCCCGGCACGGACCGGGAGTTCGCGTCGGTTATACGTCGGCCTAACCGCTGCCCCGGTCAACGTCTATGCCTTACTCGCATGCTCACATCCACACGCGACTCTTCCCATACTCACACATCCAGGTGTCTCCATACACTTTGTTATTGCACTTGCTCGTGCATTCTCTTTCGCTCCGTACTCAGGTCTACTGATAACGCTCACCACACACTCTCGTGCACATTCTGGCACACCCAATCTCCTCGCACACTCTATCATCACACACTCTGTTCCACACCTCTCCTCCGTTACGTCCTCCGTAACCTCGTGGGTGTGCACTTTTGCACATACCCACTCATCACCGCACACTCTCGCGCCAACTCTTGCTCACACTCTCCGGTTGCATCCCCTGTAACACTCACCACAGGGGTTCACTCTTCTGCACACCCAATCATCACCGCACACTCTCGCGCCAACTCTTGCGCACACTCTCCGGTTACATCCTCTGTAACACTCCCCATCACGCACTCTGATGTGCCCCCCCACACATGCACCACAACCAACTCAGGTGTGCATCCCCACACACTCTCTCCATCCATCTCACTCTCCTGGTCACACTCACTCCTACTTCCACACCCTGTGTCGCATTCATCACTCATACACTCCGACGTGCGTTCGCTCTAGCACTCGGTTTCACTTCCATACTCTGTCGTGCATTCTCCCTCGCACCCCGTATCACACTCGTGCTCCAACGCCATTCGCACACGTGCGCCGTTCACCGTCACACACCTTTTCCTCACATGCGTGCCATTTTCTCTCACACCACTCACAAGGGACCCTCCACAAACACCCGGGTGCTGTCTCGATCCCAAGCGTGCGAAAATTCTTTTCGCGGCAAACACTTTGCCGAAAAATCTCTGAGCCCCATACACAGCCCGACTCACGTTCGGCGTTCTTTTTCTTCACTCCACACGCACCTGCAAATCTTTATAAGGATTATGAAGCACGACATCATGATGCGAGCATGGACTTTGCACAATTTCCATTCCTTCATCCCGCGAGTGCTCTTCTAAGTCCGGTTCTTCTCTTCTCTTCAAGTCTCTTCAATTCCAATTTCCACTACTATTTGTTCGGTTTTAATTTCTTTTTCCTTTCCCTCGACGACCGCCTTTCTCTATTAAAATTTTCTCTACTACTTCGGCGGTCGCCGGCTTCCCCATACCCCGGGTCGCGATCTCTACACCCGTCCAGTTACCTGTGCCTTGCTCCAACTCACTTTCTCCACGCTTCTCAAGTCGCGTTACCTCGTCGCGTACCCTTGGGACCTTCTCGCCGAACCCGTGCCCAATGTCCTTCCCCAATTTTTCCATGTTACCCCTGGATTCCTCCCTTTTTGACTCTGCCCTCAATTTTTCCGTATCACACCCTGTTTCGTTTAGCATGGCTTCCATCATTGTTTCTATTCTTTTCGCCCCTGCCATGATTTGTGTCACGAGTATCTGCATTTCTTCAGCACTCATTTGCACAACGGGGTTGGCCCCCGCCGCCACGTGCGAGGCGCCGCCATTTTGTGCGCCTGTAACCCCGTCGACCACACCTTCTTCAACCCCCTCTTCCATTACCCCCAATTTTTCCCTGGGGTCCTGGTTTGACTCTAATTCTTCCTCTATCCCGCCCGCATCCGACCGCCTTGATCATCCATGGCACGATTATAAATTGGATATTATAGTAAAATTTCAGCCGCTCGTAATTTTGACCAAATTTTTTCCGATGGATTAAAATTTGGTTCGGGCTTCAAATCCCACTACCCGACACCAATTGTTAAGGCCGATAGCACAATTGGTGTCCAAAATTTGGTCGAAATAAATTTAGTCCCAGGTTCTAAATCCCAACTCCTGACTACCAATTGTTACGGATCTCAGATCACCGCACTCCCCTTACCGAGGGGGGTTTAATCCCTTTGTCTATTACACTGGCCGTCCGAGTCCTAGAAGATATCGTGCTCCTTTGCGGGGTTGAGGTTGACCAGGATGACTGGTAAATTGAGTCCCAGATACCTTCGCCAACCTCGCCGCAAAGCAGGGCGCTACTTCTGCCCGAGCCACGGACAAGATGGAATTTTGCCGAGTGGTTTAGCAATCCGCAGCTCGAGCCGTTAGCAGAAAGACTAACCCGATTCTGAGCGGTTCCTATATCGTACCACCGATATTCAATTGGGGACAGGACGCAAGCGATCGGATGAGAGGAACCAAAGAATAAGAAGGGTGAAGGAAGAACAAATATGATTTATTAACCACACTAAAAGAGGAAATGAAAGAAGGGAATATACAAGAAGAAGGAAATAAAAGGACATAGGGCAAGCTTATCTGAACAGCCTTAACTTATCACGACCCCAGGACAAACAGACAGACTCACACGGAATGGTATCTGGTAGGGGAGGAAGGTCCAGGCAGATGGTTCCAGGCGATGGGATCCATCCAGGCTCCGGGTCCGCAGGCGAAGAACGGCAGGCAGCTTCGCATATCGTTGGCGCGCGACCGGACCTTACATATGCGAGGGGCTGGAATGCTGCGAACGTATCGCGTGCCGAACGCTCTCAAAACCCAACGGCAGTTCGTATCGAACGATCATTCCAAGTGATCCTCAGCGCTGTTCTCTCAGTGTCTGCCGATCATCTGCTGCTCTGCCCATCTGCCGATCTTCCCCGCATCTGCTCATCTGCCGAAGTAGTCTGCGGCGGCGCTTTTATTACAAGCCTCGCATATCAAGCCATTGTCCCCTTCGCTCCGCCTACTCTTGAACACGCCTCGGCCCGGATTGGTCGCGAGGGTTCATTGGTACCTCCCCTCGTGACGCGTTGATGGGGCCACGTCTATGATTATGTTCCTGGCCGCTCCTCCCTTCTTCTCCCACTCTGCCATGTGGCTTATGGCGGCGGCAGGAACAAACCAAAAGGCAGCGGACACTGAGGCGGCTGTGGCTGGTAGAGTAGCGCAATATGATTTGGAGGGCAGATTACACCGCAATATGAATGGAATGGGAATTTGAGAATGGGCATAGGTTATTTGATTAATACAACGCAGATTCAACTATTGGAAACAGATCCTTACCTGAAACACTTACAAATGAAATAACTAAAGAAGAAGCCTATGGTGTGCTACGTGTTGCTCGTGGCCTAACTAGGGTGCGACCTTTGACCTTCACACCAAAAATGGGAATATTTACAGGGGATTATTTATAAGGGAATATTACAGATACTTACAAAGTGGAGGGTTCTAAAAACCACAACAATATATATATATATATATATAAAACATATATATATATATATATTTATATATATATATATATATATATATATATATATATATATATATAAAGCAAGGGGATATCAAAGGTAGGTGTATACAGTCACGTGAAAAAGTAAGTACGCCCAATGTAAAGTTTTGACTTTTTCAACATATTTCAATATTCAGCTATTTGATCTTCATTTCAACAATATTGATAGATAAAGGTGATATAATATAAGAAATGTAATGAAACATTTACATTTTGTAGTCCATTGTATAATTTAAATAAACATAAATGCAAATTTCTCATGTGGAAAAATTAAGTACACCATTGGCTCTAATAGGTGGTATTGCCCCCTTTGGCAGAAACAACCTCAAGTACGCGTTTCTTATAACTGTCTACCAGTCTCTGACATCGACTGGGAGAAATTTTTGCCCACTCCTCCATGCAGAATTCTTTCAGCTGTGCGATGTTTGAGGGGTTTCTTGCATGCACAGCTCGTTTCAAATCCCCCCAACAACATCTCGATGGGATTTAGATCTGGGCTTTATCTTGGCCATTCCAGAACCCTCCATTTCTTTCTTTTCAGCCATTCTTTGGTGGATTTACTGGTATGTTTACGGTCATTGTGATGTTGCAAGGTCCACCTTCGGTTGAGCTTCAACTTCCCGACAGATGGCCTCACATTATCCTCAAGCACCCTCTGGTACAATGAAGAATTCATAGTGGATTCTATGATGGTGAGCTGCCCAGGCCCTAATGCAGCAAAGCTGCCCCAAATCATAATATTTCCACCACAATGCTTTACAGTTGGTTTCAGGTTGTTGTGGTCAAATGCTGTCTTTGGTTTTCCCCAAACATGTCTTCGGGTACTGTGGCCAAATAGCTCTACCTTTGACTCATCTGTCCAGAGCACATTGTTCCAGAAGTGCTGGTCTTTGCCTAGTTGTTCATTGGCAAACTTTATTCTTGCCCTGATGTTCTTTCTGGACAGCAAATGTTTCCTCCTGGCACACGTCCCATGTAGATCAAATTTGTGCAGCCTCTTTCTGATGGTAGACTCGTGCACTTTGACAACAAACAGTGGCAAGAGCTACCTGTAGGTCCCGTGATGACATTCTGGGGTTCTTAGAGACTTCTTTCAGCATCTTGCGATCTGCTCTCGTGCTGATCTTGCTGGGCGGCCTGGCCTGAACAAGTTGGCAGTTGTTTGGAATCTTCTCCACTTGCAGACGATCTTCAGGACATTCGAATGATTGATTTCAAATTGTTTGAAGATCTTTTTAGATCCCTTTCCAGACTCGTAGGCATCTATAACCTTCTTTCTGAAGGCCTCAGAGAGCTCTTTTGATCTAGGCATGGTGATGCCGCACACTTCAACAACAAAGAGCAAACAAAACTAAATGTCCGAGGTTTCAATAAGACAGGTGCCTCCAAGTTCCTCTCTAACGATGTTCTAATCATTTGCACCTGAGCTGGTGCACCTGATTCTAATTTTAGGTATTTGGAGAAGTGATAAATGTAGGGGTGTACTTACTTTTTCCACGTGCGAAATTTGCATTTGTGTTTATTTAAATTATACAATGGACTACAAAATGTAAATGTTTCATGATATTTGTTATATTATATCACCTTTATCTATCAATATTGTTGAAATGAACATCAAATAGCTCTATGTTGGAATATGTTGAAAGAGTCAAAACTTTACATGGGGTGTACTTAATTTTTCACGTGACTGTATCTGTTGTAGATGATAGTAAGCTTATGATTGTTACCTTCGCAAAAGCGGAAGGTTATGTTTTGATCGCTGTGTATTTATTTGTATGTCTGTGTGTGTGTGTGTATGTTATTCGCATAACTCAAAAAGTATTCAACCGAATTGCATGAAATTTGGTGGGATGATTGGTTATTATACGGGACACATTTGATTAGATTTTTGGAGCAATCGGGTCAAAGGTCAAGGTCAAGGTCACGAAAAGGTCAAAATCGTATTTTTACCAAGTACAGAACAGTAGCTGCGGCGAAGGTATGCGCTCTACCGAGTGCCCGTTCTAGTTTTGTTCATTAATTAGTGTGGGTTATGTTGATAAAAATGGTTATGTCGGAGCACCTGATATGTCTGATAAGAACCCTATACACGAAACAAGAAGCCACAATAAGAACAGAGTAGCCATGGAAAGACAGATTAGTAATTTATAAAGGGGTCAAATAAGGGTATATTCACTCCCTTACTTGTTCAATCTGTGTCGTGAGTATATCTTACAGAAATCAAACTTGGGTGACATTCATGCTGGAGTCGGGATTCGAGGAAGAAGTATCAACAATATCAGACATACTGACAATACCACTTTGTTGCCAGAAATCAAAGAGGTTTTACGAAATTGCTGTGACGAAAGAAAGTGCCAAAGCTGGTCTTCCTTTAAAATGAAAGAGACCAAAATATTGTCAACTGAGTAGATCGATGTGTTCAGCTTGGGACACGATCATGTGGAAAATCTAGAAATAGTGGAAACTTTCATTTTGCTGGGTTCTAAGATTGAAGTGAGTCAAAAATGTGGTGGAGAAATTAATAGACGGTTAGCATTAGGGAGAACAGCAGTGTCAAGATTGACGAAGATCTGGAAAGACAACGAGGTGACAGCACAAACCAAGAGGAAGCTGGTGAATGCTCTGGAATTTCCAGTTGCATTGTATGGATGTGAGTCATGGAGAGTGAAAAGTAAGGAAAGGAATAGGATGAACAGTTTAGAAATGTGGTGTTGGAGACGAATGTTATAAATTCCATGGACTGCAAAAATAATAAAACAAATCCATATTTGAAGAAAGTCGACCACCATAGTCATTAGAAGTGGTGATCCAAAAAACAGACACTGTAATACTTTGGACGGAAGATGGACACCACTTGACAGAACCCAGATAACTAGATTATGAAATTATTAAGTTATGTCTAACTTGTTGTGAATTTGTATATTTTATGAAACAGTTTATAATTATGTAAATATAATGCAATGGGATAAGATTGCCTCTTTATCTTTACACTGTTCAATAAATTGTTGTAATTGTTGTGGAGAAAGACTGCTTTTTGGAATTTTCTTATAATAAATAAATACATCTTATATATTTAATAAAAATGGTTCCATCTGCCAAAGTTGTAAAAATGATCTAAATAATCTCAAATTAAATCGCCTGAAGCTAAGTGTGCTCTTTCCTGATTGTTTCAAAATCGCCCGAGTGGTACTTTTGTTCCATATATGTATTGTAAAGTCCATCGCCGATGAAGACCAGCTTTGGACAGATAGCCGAACAGTTAACCCCGAGGTCTATTTTAAACTTGACGGGATTATATTTTCACGTGCGCAGGAAAGTTAGAAGTGTTACCTGATCGGACGGCCAACACGGGGTTTTATTACTCGAACCCAGAAACAAGTAAACGGGTACGACACACAAACGTAAGATGCAACAAATAATTAATGTATTAAAAGAACATGAAGCAATGAAAGTGAATGTGAGGTAAAAACTATATCCCAACTTGAGACATCTCCACTCAGACACGAAAACACAGACAAGGGGACTTGTATTAAAGAAAATAAATTAATGTTATTTTTATCGAGGCCGACACAGCTTGTTCAATGATATAATTGATAGATGTCGGCAGTACGATGTGGCCCGAAGCGGCTCGCGTGGGAAGCTCCGACAATGGTGCCAGCGTTGCATGTCGGAAACACCTGGTACAAAGCAAACAGCCAAGACAGTCGCCTTTGAGATTGGCCCTCCTCGTCCTGTTGTCAAAAAGCATGCCCTTGAGACCTCCACAAGTCCAGCAGGCGCCAAAACACTACCAACGCAGTCCAGAGCTCCTTGGTGAGACTCACACGACCAGCCCACGAAGGACAAGATGGCCCCCTTCTTGTTCAAGCAAAAACAAGTTCGTTTCCTCCAAAGCGTGCAACTCCACCACCCAGTCGAACAATCCATTGCTAGCATCCTGTTCCAGCACACGAGCAAGCAGCAGCTAAGAGCCACCGAAGACAAAAAGCGACCGACAGGGGTGAATGACAGAACGAGAGAGAGCGAGGGAGAGGGAGGATGGACTTATACTCCCTTGTCCCTCGCTCGCTGACTGCACTCCCGAACCAATCCTGACGTCCCATTACACCATCCCATGTCTTTTTCACCACTCACGAAGCTCGGGGCATGGTTTCTCCTTTAGGACTCCTTGGAGGCGGAGTCTAGCCATCTTTCTGGAATGTTCAGCTGAGCGAGGGTTCCCTTGATGATCGTAATGTCTGGTTATACTGTCAGCGATATTGGTTTAATGGCCATTGTTGTAATTGTTGTAATAATGGTGGCCCTTTTGATGAAATGAAACATAAGGCACAACTTACAGGGGCAATTACACACTGGGGATTATCCTTAAGCCCTACCTAATTAGCATAGCTCCACCCCTTGTATGCAGACACATATACAATCTTATGCTCTACAGATTCCTTACTTATGTACATCAAGGTGGGGCTTCTTCTTCGCGTCATACAGTCCACGCTAAACTAAACATTCCGAACTTCACGAAGGTATTTCATTACCTACCCCCACAAATGTAACAATATGTTGGATGGCAGCCTTTAGATATGTTATGAACAGCAAACACAATGACCTCTAGAATGACCTGCATATTTACCCATAAATTCAAATTACCATTGAGGATGTAAATAAGAAGATATTTTATTATAAACAAGAATTGATGACTGGTGTGAGATCAAAATAAACTTACTTGCCAATACATTACATCATCTTTCCAGGCACAAGTATTATTTTTGAATGGTCCATAGCCCGGCAAACACAAATAGAGTTCATGCAGTGCATGAGCAACAGCAAAAACTGCCACATAAACATTGTAGCCAAACCTGTTCTCTGAAACATCTGTGACTTGTTTTATCACTTCATGTGCAATATCCAAAGTCATGCATGACTGCTGCTCTTTCGAATGTGCATTCATTGTGCAGTTGTAGGAAGTTTGCATGATGTCATTGACAAATTTATGTAGTCTCAATAAGTGTTCATTGTCATAGATATTGGCAGGTTTAATATTGTGCAATGGTTGGCCATTTATAAGCAAGCTTGCTGTGGTTTCATCATTCATGGTGAAACC
Source organism: Myxine glutinosa (assembly GCF_964187855.1). Taxonomy (NCBI): domain Eukaryota; kingdom Metazoa; phylum Chordata; class Myxini; order Myxiniformes; family Myxinidae; genus Myxine; species Myxine glutinosa. The sequence goes on from NC_136263.1 coordinate 130,575,578, forward strand.
CTGCTTTGGTTTTGTTTGATGATATTTAACAACGCTATTTAAAGAGTAGCTTTTATTGCAGAATTTAATAAATCTCTGAGAATCAAATGAAACGTTTTCCTCTTGATGATGTGCCACAGAGAGGTATGAATTTGGACTCAGTTGAACTGGAATATTGCTGTTACAATTTATGGAAGAAATGTTTATCTTGCTGTGAATGTCATATTTTAAGGCATGTCTCAGAAGCCCATCTTGTTTTTCTCGAAATACTTTGTTTATATGTACATTACCACTCTTGCTATTCTTCGTCATTATATTTTGTGTTTTAGAGGCAGATATTCTCGGATTTAGATTTGGACTCTGTATTTTTTGAGATTCTGTATTTATTGCTGTTATATTGGGCATAATGCTTTTCAAAAATCCATCCAAACCTTGTAAAAAACCAGTGCGCATCTCAAAGCCAAATGATCCTTGATAAACATGTGAATATTTTGGTATTTTCAGAAGAGGTGAAGCAATAAATCCCATCCACGTTTTATCCGTGATGTTGTGTTTGAAGAAATGTTCACCAAATGGGATTATATCTTTGTATTGCCATAACACAAAAATTGCTTTTGCTGTTGTTTTCTTCAGAATTTTACCTAGGTGGAAGCATGCAACCATGAAGTGTAAAGATTGTGTTAAATAGTAATGGGGCTTTATTGCACTGTTATTTCAAAATTATTTTTGTTTTACATGTTGCCCATGAATTTCTAATGATGAAATGCTCTCTATACATCATTAAAATAGCTAAAACATGGTTTATGTTTATAAAACAAGCCTGAAAGTCAAACATCGGCATAGCCAGGCTACTTTGATACTTTAGTTGAAGAGGATAGTACGACCTGGGTGGGGATGCCAGTTAGCAAATAATGTAAGTGTTAAATTATTTTTCTTTTACATGTTGCCCATGAATTTCTAATGATGAAATGCTCTCTATACATCATTAAAATAGCTAAAACATGGTTTATGTTTATAAAACAAGACTGAAAGTCTAACATCGGCATAGCCGGGCTAATTTGATACTTTAGTTGAAGAGGATAGTACGACCTGGGTGGGGATGCCAGTTAGCAAATAATGTAAGTGTTAAATTATTTTTGCATTGAGACACTGGTTTATTCTTTGCTTCGGGTCAACAATGAACCAACCATACACCGCATCAATCTATAAACTTTGCAATGACGTCAAATTGATTGCAGTGTAACAATTATATTTACTATAATAGTACACCCGCTTACTACCGGAGGGACAGGAAGGGTCATGCCTTTTCCAGGTACATTGTTTACAGTCAATCTATGGTCGGGTCCAAAGAACATTGGGTGTGTGCTCATTGTCGTGAAAAACAAGCTCAGACACGACTTGACCTCTGGGTAGGTTTAATATCATTTAGATCTGTAGTACATCCTGTAAGAATACATGCATGCAACAGGCATTAAAATCAGAGCATTTCATGAGCAGCAATGGTTGATTCAATATAACAATGGTCCTACAGAGAGGACTGTCAGCGCAGCATTTAGGGGCGTACATACCATTCAAACTACAGGACTATGTCACAGTGAGTTCCGCTGGAGTGTCCGCGCGCCCCGGTTGTCCCGGGTCTTATAGACGCCACTTCCGTAGCGAGCACACCCTGGGTTCACCTTGGTATAATTTCACTACATTCTCCCCGCCGTTAGAACTATACTGCCGCTCGGCAGGTTGCAAGCAAGCATCAGCAATAAACGAATGGGTCACGTCAATCCACGTCAGTCGGTCCACCCATAGCGGTCGGGGCGGCGAACCTCCCTGCCAGTTCGTGTTCGGAATCTACCGGGCACGGCGTCCCCAAGCCCGGAGTCCCCCGCGTCGGAATAGCCACCGGAGGTTGGAGTCGGAGGGGGTGCCCCTGCGCCTTCGGGCACGGGAGTGGGGGACGACGGGAGTAACATTGGTAGTTCCATAGGGGAAGCTTCGATAGAGTCCATAGACTCATAGACGGGTTCGTCGATATCCCTGTCGTCGTCCCCACATGGGGCGAGATGGCGTACAGAGAAAGTAGACTCGCGGCCATCCGCCATTAACATGCGAGGATGCTCAGGATTAGCCTGGAGGACCTGCACCTTGTCAACAAGGGGGTCGTACTTGCTAGCGCGAACCGCTCATTTGAGATAGGCGGGCCCCGGTTCAGCGAGCCAGCTGGGTAAAGATTGGATACTGCCGGAGCTTCTAGGGTGGTGGAACAGTCGTTCGTGAGGAGTCTGGTTGGTGGCAGTACATAGGAGAGACCGGATCGAGTTTAGAGCGGCAGGTAGTGACCACGCCCATTTATCGAGGCCTCGGCCGAGGGTCCGAAGGCTTAGCATGACGGCCCGCCATATAATCCCATTAAAGTGTTCGATCTGTCCATTCGCTTGGGGCCAGTACGGGGTGGTGTAGCTCGAAGCGACATTATGCTGGAGCAAGTAGCCCCTCACCTCCTGGGACAGGAACACCGATAGGTCACCGTGTATGTCCGATCGGTATGTCCGCACGGAACACCGATCGGTATGCATGTAGGCCGGATACCCGAACATGGAAAACAAATTCTGCAGGCACCGAATAACTGTGGCAGCCGACATATCCCCGCACGTGTAAGCAAAGGGGAATCGGGAATACTCATCGACGATAGTGAGCAGATAGCGAGAGTTGCTCGACATTGGCAGCGGCCCTTTGAAGTCCATCGCCAAGTGCTCCCACGGTCTAGTAGCCCTAACAAGTGTCCCCATAGGGGGGTTATAAAAACGCGGTTTGAGTTCCGCACAGATCGCGCAATCACGGCAGATGCGGCGGATGTTCTCAATCGAGTACGGCAGATTGCCCTCGCGCACAAAATGCGCGAAGCGCGTTACCCCGGGATGACACATAGTGCCATGCAAAGTGCACAGCCCCTCCAAAGTTACAACCCCCGCGCAAGTGGCCGGCCTCGATAAGGCGTCAGCGACCAGGTTATCCTTCCCCGGGCGGTATTTGATGGTGTAGCAGAAGTCGGCGAGTTCGATACGCCAACGGGTGATTTTCTCATTCTTAATGTGCTGAGCATGTAAGGTGTCGTACATAAACGCAACACTCTGTTGGTCCGTGACGATTTGGAAACTCCGCCCAAGCAGATACGGCCGCCATCGCCGAATTGATTCGCTGATCGCGTACGCTTCCTTTTCGACAGACGAATGCCTCCGCTCGGCGGAGGTGAGAGTCCGCGAGAAGAAAGCCACAGGGTGGCCTCCTTGGGAGAGAGTCGCCGCTATCGCATGATCCGAGGCATCACTCTCCAAAACGAAAGAGGCACTCTCGTCAATCGTCGCGACAGCGGCGCCAGCGATGTCGACTTTAAGGCCCTCGAAGGCCGCCAGGGCGGCCGGGCCCATGGGGAAAGTGTCGCAGGCCACGAGGGGGCGGAGCTTCGCGGAGAAATTTTGCACCCACTTTGAGTAGTGGGCGAACAGCCCTAGAGCGCGTTTCAGCGAAGCCCGATCGCTAGGCAGAGCCATATCGAGCAAAGGGCGCAGACGCTCCTTATCCGGAGAGACGGAGCCATGGGTCACGGTGTACCCCAAAAGGTCTACCGTGCGTAGAGAGTATCGACACTTAGCCGCATTCATGGTTAGGCGATATTTCCGCGCGACCTCGAGGAAGCGTTTCAGATTAGCGTCGTGATGCTCCTGGTCATACCCACAAACTGTAAGATTGTCCAGATAGACAAAGACATCGGTCAAATTCTCCTTCACAACGAGGTCATCCATAGCTCTCTGAAAACAAGCGACGCCGTTCGTTACCCCAAATGGAAGTCTCGTGAACTGGTACAACCGCTGACCCGATTCAAAGGCTGTAAAGACGCGATCAGCCCTAGAGATGGGGACTTGATGATATGCACTACGCAGATCGAGAGTGCTATAAACGGAATACAGGGCCACCTGGCGTACCAGGGCATCCATCCCCGGTAAGGGGTAGGCATCCAGCTGTGTAAAACGATTAATCGTCTGCGAATAGTCGATTACCATACACCGGCGGTGGGCCTCACTCCGCACCACTAAGACTTGGGCCCACCACGGTGAACTACTGTGTTCTATGATACCGTCCTTTAAGAGCAGGGCCGTTTCTTCCGCAATGAATTGCGCGTCCGCGCGAGAGTAGCGCCGCGATTTGACGGCTACAGGGGTACAATCAGTGGTCAGGTTGGGGAACAGTGAGAGTGGCTCCATGTCCATTTGAGCGAGGGCACACACAGCGAGCGTGTCCGGCCCTCCGAAGTCTATTTCCAAATGTCCATGCCGCTTCAGGAAATCAATTCCTAACAGAACGTCAGCGCATAAGGCCGGTAATACCATGAGATACACGTCCGGGAACGTGCGTCCCTTTATCACAAGTTTCAATCGACACGCCCCTTTTGTGCTCAACCAAAGTCCCTGAGAGGCCATGAAGATCCGGCGGGTTGTCCCGAGAACCGGCCACCCATGTTGATGCACGAGTCGCTGATCGATAAAACTATCCGTGGACCCCGTGTCAATCAAAGCTTGCGCAAAAACGCCCGCGACCGTGAGCGGAATGATGGCCTGCGCAAGGCCGGCAGACCCGGCAGGTATAGTACCGGCCGGGCGAGAAGATCGCGCCTCGCGGGTGGATCCCACGCCGGCTGCAATCCTTCGGGCAGCGTCGGCAGGTTGGGCCTCAGCAGGAGCATTGAAGTCAGTTGGCTCATCAGCAGTTTCATTCGCCAGAGTGGCTTTGTATTGGTCGTAAGAGCAGCCGCCAGATGGTGCTCGAGCCACGTGAGAAAGATCTCTGCCGTCTGCAGATCCATATGCCAAAGTGGGTGCATGTAATTCGTAAGAGCCGCCGCCAGATGGCGCTCGCGTCACGTGAGAAAGATCTCTGCCGTCTGCAGATTCATATGCCAAAGTGGGTGCATATAATTCGTAAAAGCTGCCGTCAGATGGGGCTCGAGTCACGTGCTGCGTTTGCCGCACTTCGAGAGGAGTTTCCAAAGCAGGAGCATGTCGCTTCTTTGAAGTAGGCGTTCGAACGCCAGTCAAGGTCGGTCGCGCTGTGACCGGTCGCGTTCGCGCCATTTGTTTCGGCGGCCCGGTGTATCTCACCAAGGTCGGGCGTGTAGCCAGAGGCCCGCGAGAAGGAGAGCGGCTCTTCAAAGCCGAGTGAGGCGCCCCGTCCGGCGCTCGATCTGTTGGCTCCGCGATGAGCCCATTCAAGGTCGTGCGGGGACGCGTGCCCCGAGCGGCCTTCCTGCAGACCTTTGCAAAATGGCCCTTGGTGGAGCACAGGTGGCATGTCGCCTCCCGGGCCGGGCATTCAGAGCGAGGGTGCTGCCGATTTCCACAAAAATAACATTTTGCATACCGGTCAGGCTGTGGCCGGGCAGCGTCAGCAGCAGTGAGGCCGGAAGCGGATTTCCGCTTCAGGAGCTCCCAGAGACTCGGCCGTAGTGGTGGTCGGGTCCCCCTCCGTATCCTCGGCGGTAGCCCTCTCAGGTCGCGCGAGTTGCGAGGTCCCCGCCACGACTCGTGGGTGATCATATGCGGTCAATTGTTCTCGGGCATCTGTGTATACGCGTGCCAGCCGTAGTGCTTCTGTAAATGTCAGATCCGCGACCTCCAAGAGTCGGAGCCGCAAGACTCCAGAATTAATTCCGGAGATGAATGAATATCGGAGCAAGTCGTCCTGCACTTGCTCGTGGGTCCGGACATCCTGCACGCAGTCTGCCAACAGGTAGCGCAACTCCTGCGCGAAGCGATCGATCGATTCAGATGGTTGCTGTCGCCGCTGAGAGAGTTGATGCCGGCCGTGCACAGCGCTCCGTGTCTTTACGTAGAGGCGCTTCAGCTCGGCTAGAGCCGTAGCGTACGTCCCAAATCGAGAAATGTTCCGGAAAACGGTGTGATAGACCTTCGACTGTAACACGGACAGCTTTATCCCAGCGGTGGGCTCTGTTTCGTGAGCAGCAAAGTAATTCTCCAGCGTGTTGAGCCAGTGAGCGAACTCCGATGCTGATCCCTCAGCTTGAGGGTCGGCTCCGAGAATCGGTACCACGATCATCTTGTGGTCAGCCATTCCGGCGATCTAAATGATATTAAATGTCGTGAAAATCAAGCTCAGACATGACTTGACCTCTGGGTAGGTTTAATATCATTTAGATCTGTAGTACATCCTGTAAGAATACATGCATGCAACAGGCATTAAAATCAGAGCATTTCATGAGCAGCAATGGTTGATTTAATATAACAATGGTCCTACAGAGAGGACTGTCAGCGCAGCATTTAGGGGCGTACATACCATTCAAACTACAGGACTATGTCACAGTGAGTTCCGCTGGAGTGTCCGCGCGCACCGGTTGTCCCGGGTCTTATAGATGCCCCTTCCGTAGCGAGCACACCCTGGGTTCGCCTTGGTATAATTTCACTACACTCATTTACCAAGTTACTTGTGGAGAGATTACCAAGTGGTTTAACCATTCGAGCAAGCACTCCATTCAAAACCATTAAGGAACGTCTGGCTAGGCAAGTGCTAGCTAGCAGCTTGGCAAATGAGCACAACCCGTGCTTCCTCCCTTTCAGTTTCATGTTAAACAGATGGAGCAACATTCAAAAGGCCGCTACAAAAAACGCCATTTTAGCGCCAGGAAGGCTCATGTTATTTACACAACCATTGTGGGGTATATAGGGCACAGTGTATCTTCGCTCAGTTCTGTGAGTAAAACTTACCTCACCGGTGTCGGGATTCATCCAAATTTCTTTGTTTAGTGTTATAAACAGCAATAGAGACTGTTTAAAAAGCTAATCATGGGTGTTTGTGGTTTATAATATTTTTACTTCTGGTAGAGGCCGTTGTGCCGTTGCTCCCACGGAAACGCCATGAAAAGCTATTTATAAACGTTGACTCGACGTTTGTTCAAGGAGGAAAAACACCTTGGGGAGGTGGGATATTAATGGTATAAATATTGTTTTGTAATAACATTATTATTATGCTCGTATCATTAGTTTTGTTATTCGAAACGGCCTTGGAAAAAATGCCACCATAAAGCTAACTTAACATGGATATACACCTCAACATGCAACCCCATTGACGGCAATGGTGGGGAAAACCCGCTGCAGGGAGAAAACCCCCTTGGGGATGGGGGCAAATGAATGCGCAACAACCTTCATTGTCTAACCCTTGGTCATCCTGTCAAGTTTGGTTAAGATTGGTTGAGAAAAATGATCAGACAGACAGACAGACAGACAGATGCCAAATTGTGTATTTTAGTGTGATTATTAGTATTAATGCTGTTATTATTGTTATTATTACGAAAACAATACATTTGTATTATCTTATTATAACAGAGCAAATGTATATGGTTTTGTTTGTTTGTTTGTGTATCTTCTGGAAGCAACCGTTCCCACATGCCCATGGGGCAGGCCGCGGGTATGCATGGCCATCATGACTGCCCTCCAGAAAATCCCATTGTAACATTAAATTTGTCCGTTCCCTTGTGGATTGTAGGCGGTGGTATGGCTAGAAGCGATCCCACACTCGGGGAGAAATAGTTTGATCTCCCGTGACATAAAAGCCATCCCGCAGTTGCTGTGTATGAATGCCGGATATCCAAACATCAAGAACAGTTGCCGGAAGCAACGGATGATGGTAAGAGAAGACGTGTCCGAGCACGGGTATATATGCGAATGGGAATCAAGAATACTCGTGCACTATTGTCTGCATGTAGCGATTAGGCCCCATACCGGGCAGAGGCCCCTTGAAATAAATATTCAGTCACTCCCACGGTCGCCCAGCATGTATTAGTGTACCCATCGGTGGCTTGTGGAAGCTCGGATTTAATTCAACACAAACCCGACAAGTCTTACAGAATTGACGAATACCATCCATGGAGAAAGGCAGGGTTCTACTTCTAACAAAGTGGGCCATTCGTGCGACGCCCGGATGACAAAGTGCAGCGTGTATTAACTGTAGTTTGTCGACTGTCATTCCGGTGCAGATGGGCCTGGACAATGCGTCGGCCACATGGTTGTCTTTACATGGCCTGTACACAATTTCAAAGCAATAGTCAGCCAGTTCGATGCACCAGCGCGCGATCTTCTCATTCTTAATATTTTGAAAATGTTTCCTGTCGTACATGAACGAAACTGACTGCTGATCAGTGATTACTGTGAATCGCTTCCCCAACAGGAAATAGTGCCATTTACGGACCGATTCCACCACATCGTAAGCCTCTTTTTCGATGGAGGAGTGGCGTCGCTCACTGTCAGATGGAGTGCATGCGAAGAAAGCTACCGGTCGGCCCCACTGACTCAGTGGTGCGGCTATGGCGCAATCTGAGGCATCCGTCTCCACCACAAAGGGGATGTCTTGTCAATTGAAGTCACAACAGCGCCGGCGATGTCACTCTTGAGTTGCCAAAATTCCGTCCTGAGTTGCCGAAAGTTGCCGAACAGCCAAGGTCAGCGGAAATGTTTTGCACTCGACAAGCGGTCTTATCTTCTCTGAGAACCTCGAGTCCCACTGACTGTAATGCGCAAATAAGCCCATAGCTCGCTTCAAAGTCGCTCGATCGACGGGAGGGGCAATGTCGAGTAGGGCCTGGAGCCGAGCCGGATCGGGCCTTATCTCCCCTCCTGTCACCGTGTAGCCTAAAATAATTATGGTTTTCATATAATAGCTGCATTTTGACTCGTTGAAGGTCAACCGGTATTTGTGGGACACTTCCAGAAAGCACTGCAGGTTTGAGTCATGGTCCTTCTGATTCCAGCCGCAAACGGTCACGTTGTCAACACAAACGAAAACATCTTTCACATGCTCTTTTGCCAAAATCTCATCCATAGCTCGTTGGAAGCATGCAACGCCGTTCGCAACACCGAATGAAATTCTACGGAATTGTTGCAGCCGCTGTCCAGACTCGAAGGCCGTGTCAGGTCGATTGGCTGACCATATAGGAATCTGATGATACATGATCCGGAGCTCAAGAGTGCTAAATACTCTATATTTAGATACCGCCCAAACCATGTCATCCATGCGGGGAAGCGGGTACGCATCGAGTTGAGTGTAACGATTAATCATTTGCGAGTAGTTCACGACCATCTGTTTACCATGATTTGGGCTGTTTACAACCAACACCTGTGCTCTGAAAGTTTGGAGAAGATCCATTTGGCCATCTCTGAGAATATTGCTCTTTCATATCAACCAAGTTTGGTAATAATATTTTATTTGCACTGATGGATGACATATATGTGTTTTTTTTACCTTACCTATATATTCAAGGTGTTTTTCTTCATAGTGTTGTGGTAATATTTCTTGGAATGAAATGCAGATGCCTGCACGTGTGACATCAGCCAGAAAATCAGCAATTGTGTCAAATATACCAGCATCTTCCACTGCTAGGATACCAACATATGTCCAGCCGAAGTGTTTTACCAGATGAGAAAATGCTGTTCCCCAGTATATTTCACTATGATATGTCCGAACATAAGAAGAATATAACTTCTTATTACTCATGCATCTGCAGCCGGCACCGTAGCCCAACTAAACTTTCAACAAAATGATCAACATTTTAATTCAAAATATCATGGATTTTTTTTATTATCAAATACGCTTTTCAAAATATCACATAACCAAGCACATATAGATTTGATTCGAAATATCCAGTTTAGCAACATAATTATTCGCTTATATTTGTCATGACAGAATGCATACTCAAGTCAAGTTATGAACATTTTGATTGTGAATTCAAACGACTCTAATTATTCAAGTTATAAACATTTTGATTGTGAATGCAAACGACTCCAATTACGTCATGTATTTGAGGTTCAAGCACGATGAAACAACATATCAGAAATATGGAGAAACTAAACTCAAATTTCAATTTTTTGTAAATCTCATGATTTGTAAATATTTCATTTCATATGCTTACACATCATTTCTCAAGACAGGGCTTGGTGCCATTGGGCTTCGCCTCTCATAAAAGGAAGAGAGGAAGAAGAATGCTTCCACAAAAATATGTACAATTGAGTCATAAATGTTTTCTGATAAATTTGCAGCAATTGCACGAAATTATTATATGCACTATATTCTTTTATACAGCAAAAAAATTGGCCTTCTTGCCTCTTAAACGTTATTATATTTCCCTTACCTGCATCAAAAAATTATTAAAAATCAGACAAGGAAATAGTTTTGAGTATCTGGGTGGAACAGTGGCTGGAGATTGTAAGTTAGTGGTAGAGGTGCAGATGAGGATTCAGGTGGGTGCAAAGGAGTGGAGGAGAGTGGAGGGAGTAATGGCAGCCCGAAATATTTCAGAGATTGAAAGGAAAGATTCTGATGTGTGCAACACCAGCCTATCTTTATGGTCTGGAGAGGGTGGCACTGACAGAGAGACAACAACAGAGGCTGCAGGTTTGTGAGAACAACTAGGTCAGGAGGGTTGCTTGAGTGAAGACTGCTACGACCTGGCCCTTGGAAAGAGGGCTCGGGGTACAGCCTATTGCTCTGAAGGTCCTAATTTATGTACTCGGGAGGTCACTATGTTCCCCATTTCTGGGTTGCGCCGTTTCAGCAGTCAGATGTGACTGAGCGGAGTTATCATCTGAGTGCTGATGCAAACTTTACACCCCCACTCACCGATACACAATATGCAAATGTATGCCAATCCAGCAATGCGATGCAAGTTCAGAATGAATGCCAATCCTTTACTCAGGATAAATCAAAATAACAGGATATACAGCCAAGCAATACCAAAAAAAACCATGGGAAAAGTCCTACGGACATGTGTGGGGTACACAAATAAGTAATGAAATTAAGACAGACAGGTGCCAAGACAATACGGGCGAGACAAAAAACGCCCAACAGATATCCCTCTCTCATCCAAAGGTGTGTGTGGTGTTGGGTAGAGGAAGGAGAAGCAAAATAACAAAATAATATTTGCCAGAGTATAAAGAAAAAAATATTAATGGAAAGAGAAAGAGGAGGAAGGGAATTCAAGCCTGTTTGAGATGTCACCCAGTGGCCCTGTCTCAGCCGCAGGCCCCAAAGATGGCACCCCCACCACCTTTCTCTCTCTCTCTCGCCCCCTGCTGGCTGTCGGTGTATTTTGGCGTGTCAAGATGGCGGCTGTGCATGTGTGGTGAGGTAAGAGCTGCTCTGACCTTCGATCTTTCTACCCCTTTTTCTTGTCGTTTCACCCTTTCTTTCCCATTTGTTGTTTATCTTCACTTTGTCTATTCTCTGTCTGCCCCCACACTCCCTTTCATTAAACCCGATTCCACAACCCTCCCCTCCCATTTTCCTCCCCCAGCTCCCAGCTCCCCGCCCTTTCTCCCCTTCCTCTGCCCGTCCCCTCCCACCCCCCGCATGTTCCCCCAATATCAATATTGTTGAAATTAAGATCAAATAGCTGTATGTTGAAATATGTTGAAAAAGTCAAAACTTAGATTAAGCCCCTTGTTCTCCTTGGGTCATCGCAACCGCGAGACTTGAGTCGCCACTTCCGGTCGGACGCGTGACAGGGTTTCGGGACAATGTTCGCACGTGCCTAAGTACCTATGCCGCCGTGGAAGCGGGGATCAAGTCTCGCACGAACCACGCATAAGTTGAGTGCACCCGAGCGGATGGCGCACCACGTGGTCCGTGCTATTACCTCGGTATTGGAACCCGATTAGAGCGATATAATTCGTACCATGCTCAGTCAATGATGGAAGGGACAAAAGCGGCAGAATCAAAGGTATAACACGTTTAATTATTATTTACAATGATTCGGTAGAAAGCAGAGACACAGGGCAGATCTTAGTCAGTCTTACTTATCGCCCAGACAATAATAATAATAATAATAATAATAATAATACATTTATTTTATATAGCGCTTTTCAAGAAGCCCAAAGTCGCTTTGACAGAGTACAAAAAAAACAAGTGCAAAAAGACAAAAATCAACAGGTAAATAATCAAAGCAAAAGGAAGGAGAAGGAGAAGAGATAGTCAGGGGTTAAATGCTGTGGGTTAAATGTTGAATGCAGTGTGAACAGGTGAGTCTTGAGTGATGTTTTGAATGTGGTGAGTGAGGAGGAGTCTCTGATGGTGTGAGGTAGTGAGTTCCAGAGGGTGGGAGAAGCGATGGAGAAGGCCCTGTCCCCCCAGGATCTGAATTTGGTCTGCATGGGGGGGGGGGAGGGGTCATGAGGTTGGTACCAGCAGAGCGGAGGTTGCGGGTGGGAGTGTGTCTGGAGAGGAGGTCAGTCAGGTAGGATGGGGCCAGGTTATGGAGGGCTTTGTAGGTCAAGAGGAGGATTTTGTACTGGATTCTCTGGGGGATGGGGAGCCAGTGAAGCTTGTAAAGGACGGGGGTGATGTGGTCACGGGTCCGGGAATGGGTGAGTAGACGGGCAGCGGAGTTCTGAATGTATTGGAGTTTATTGATGATTATTGAGGGTGAACCAAAGAGGAGGCTGTTGCAATAGTCCAGACGGGAGGTGATGAAGGCATTGATGAGGGTTTCTGCAGCCGTGGAGGAGAGGGATGGACGGAGACGGGTGATGTTTTTCAGGTGAAAGAAGGCTGTCTTTGTGATCTGTTTAGTGTATTTGTCGAAGGAGAGGGTTTGGTCAAAGATGATGCCAAGATTCCGGATGTGAGGGGAGGTGGATACTGGGAAACCGGCGATGTTGAGGGCAAAGTTATGGGTGGATTTGGTGAGCGTTTTTGGGCCAATGATGATTATTTCAGATTTATCATAGTTAAGTTTGAGGAAGTTGATTTGAAGCCAGGATTTTATTTCAGTGATGCAGTTTGTCAGGATAGAGTGGGTGGCGGTGGAGATGGACTTGGTGGAGATGAAAAGCTGGATGTCATCGGCGAAGCAGTGGAATTGGAGACCATGACGGCGGATGAAGTGACCAAGGGGGGACAGGTACAGAATGAAGAGGAGGGGGCCCAGATCTGAACCTTGGGGGACACCTTGGGGGAGGGGAGCAGTGGGGGATTTGCAGTTATTGATGGAGATGAACTGGCATCTTTCAGAGAGGTATGATTTGATCCAAGAGAGGGCAGTGCCGGTAATGTTAAAGGTGGTTTCAAGTCGGGTGAGGAGGATGGTGTGATTGATGGTGTCAAAGGCGGCGCTGAGGTCGAAGAGGATGAGAATGTTGAGGTTGCCAGCATCAGAGGAGAGGAGGAGGTCGTTGGTGATTTTGAGGAGAGCAGTTTCAGTACTGTGGTTGGAGCAGAATCCGGATTGGAATGTTTCATGCAGGTTATTGGTAGAGAGGTGATGTTTAAGTTGAGTGGCTACAGCGCGTTCCAAAAGTTTTGACAGAAAGGGTAGGTTGGAGATGGGTCTGAAGTTGTTTAGGGTGTCAGGGTTGAGTCCAGGTTTTTTCAGAATGGGGGTAACAGCAGCAATTTTGAGGGATGGTGGGACGATGCCTGTAGACAGGGAGGAGTTTATTGTTGCAGTGATAAGTGGAGAGAGAGCAGGAAGGGAGGCCTTGACAAAGCTGGAGGGGATGGGGTCAAGAGTGCAGGTGGCAGTTTTCATTCCTATGAGGAGTTCAGAGAGGTCAGTAGGGGAGACTGGGGAGAACTGAGACAGGGGTTGGCAGGATAAGGGGGGGCAGGTGGTTTGAGGGGCAGCAAGTGCGGTGGTGGTTAAGCTGTTGTAGATGTTGTCAATTTTGCTTTGGAAGAATGAAAGGAAGGAGATGCAGTTGTCTACTGTGAATGACTGGGTGGTGGTGTTCAGGGGGCTGAGGAGTTTGTTTATTGTAGAGAAGAGTGCTTTTGGGTTTCCAGAGCCAGAGTGGATAATTTGAGAGTAGTAGGCGGAGCGGGCGTGGGAGAAGGCATCTTTGTAGTACTGTAGGTGGTCCTTGTAGGCTTGGGAGTGAATTGTGAGACCTGTTTTATTGCGGAGTCTTTCAAGTTGGCGAGCACGAGTTTTCATCAGGCGGAGTTCAGGGGTAAACCAGGGAGCAGAATGGGTGAAAGAAACTGTTTTGCTTTTTATAGGCGCAAGCTGGTCAAGGCAGGAGGAGAGAGTGTGGTTGTAGTAGTCAGTGAGGTCAGAAGGGGTGTGGAGGTCAACGAAGGGAGAAGTGGACTTTTTTTCAGAGAGGGTGTATGAGAATGAGGTAGGTGAAAGAGCGTTTAGCTTACGGAAGTTGATAGTGCGATAATGCCTTGGTGCTGGGGTGGGGATGTTGATGGTCATAGTGATGGCTAAGTGGTCAGAGAGGGTGAGGTCGGAGCCAGAGAGATGGTGCAAAATTAATCCAGTAGAGCAGACAAGGTCCAGAATGTGCCCACGGTTATGGGTAGGAAAGTTGACATTATAGTGAGGTTAAAGCAGGTGAGTAAATCAGTGAAGTCAGTGGTTATTGTGGAGTCAGTGGAGTCCATGTGGATATTGAAATCACCAAGGAGGAGGATTGAGGGGGAGAGGGAACATAGCTGGGTCAGAAAGTAGGAGAAGTCAGACAGGAATGATGGGTGTGGTTTGGGAGGGCGGTAGACGACAGCCATGACTGACTGTGTGTGACCAGAGAGTTTAAAAGCCAGGTGTTCAAATGATGGAGCAGATGAGATGGAGATGAGGCTGGTCTTGATGTGCTGTCGGTGAATTACGGCAATTCCACCACCCCGGCCCTCCGAGCGTGGTTTATTGATGTAAAAATATCCATTGGGTGTAGTGAGGTTGAATGAGAAGTAGTCCAGAAGTTGTTGCCAGGTTTCAGTGAGACAGAGAAAGTCCAGTTTATTTTCCAGAATGTAGTCGTTCAGGATGTGGCTTTTGTTGTTGAGGGACCGGGTATTGAACAGGGTGAGCTTGATGTTGCTTTGTATGGTGGGGATGAACTCAGGTGATTTAGCCAGGGTTTGCAGACATGAGGTGCGATCGTGTGGGTTGCTGTGACCAGGTGCGCTGGGACGATGAGTCGGAGTGCGCTGAGCCGACCAGAGTACCGGAATGAAGTGACCTGTTTGTAAATAAACAAACTTACGACCGGAGCCTCGATGAATGTATCTGGGTCATCGCAGGAGTCCGTGGGATTTGATTGCAGAGATGCATGATGGGGTGGAGTGAGTATTGAGCAGAAGAAGCCTTGCGGCGGAGTACCTTAGAGCCATGCCAGGCAGGAGCGAAGGGACGAGTAAGAGGCCAAGGTTGAGGAGGACGAGTAGGCCTTGCCGCAGCGGCAAACGACCACAGCCGCTAACCAAGACGCAGTGGCAAACGACCACAGCCGCTAATCAAGACGCAGCGTCAAACGACCGCAGCCGCTAACCAAGACGCAGCCGCTAATCAAGACGCAGCGGCAAACGACCGCAGCCGCTAACCAAGACGCAGCAGCAAACGACCGCAGCCGCTAACAAGACAGCAAAGGCCGCAGCGGCAAATGACCGCAGCCGCTAATTCAGCAAACCAAGACCGCAGCGGCAAACAGCCGCAGCCGCAAACAATGGCCACAAGCAACGGGAGGGGGCCTGAGGCAACAATGGAAGAGCCGGGCAGGTGAAGCCAGGAGCAGAGCCGGAACCGAGCAGAGGGCAGACCCAATGGCCAAAAAGCCACCACGACCACCAGAAAAGCAGACTATATACAATGACCCAGTCGGAGAAGCGGCGAACAAGTAACGCCAGCGTCCCCTCAAGACCGGACCGAGTTCACACTCACAGGGGGATGAAGGAAGGATTGTTCATGTGCTGAACGTGCCGGCTTTGTCGTTCAGGAACAGCTCACCCGGCGTGGCTCTTTGCCGGTCACAGCACGTCCCTTGACAAAGGCAGGCAGGCAGGCGGGAGGGATCCTTGCGGTGCGTATCTCGAACAAGGGCAAAGCAGGCAGATATGCGCGTCTCTCCCCCGGCACGGCGGTCCTTCACAGCTCGATTTATACAACGGCGCGCTTTCACCCTCGTAACTCAACAGATTATCTGCCTCAAGCTCAAGCGAGCATTCAACTTGGAACTCAATTCAACACCGCACACTCTCAGAAGTCTTAACAGAGGACCCTGGCTCATAACTGAAGTGGGGGCTTCGCACAAAGGGTTATATTGCCACGCCCTTAGCCCGTATTGAATGTTCCAAACCACGCCTTTTGACGCAGTGGCTGAGCCACTCCCCTCGAGCCCTGATTGACGGCTCGTGCTTACCGGTCACTCCCACTTCTCCTGTTCTGCCTTCCTTCGGCCTGCCTCGACTTGTCAGGCCGGCCTCGTGGTAATTTGCGCCAAAAACCAAAGCATTGAGGCGGCATAAAGCATTGGAAGGAGACCTAACTCTCATTATTCTACTCAACACAAAACTACACATAGGAAAGGTCTACGCTTCCACTTACTAAGGAATAACTGATCTTAAACGAGGCTACATGTTGTAGTGTGACTAACTATGAGGGGAAAATTAACCTTTTATTGCAAAAACACAAAACCGCAACACTACCCCTCTCCCTCATCAGACTCGTCCCCGAGTCGAAACTAACAAATGAAACGACCGGTTTTGAGAATGACATGCAAAATTAACTTTTACTTTTACATGTGACATATAGGTGTGGTTCCCCCTAACATTTGCTCTAACCCGTGTATGGGACAGTTTTAAAACACTAAATATGTCCCCCCTATTGCGTTGAGTAGTATCTAAAAGAATCACGCCCACAACTAACCGAATTGCGGAATTTGTCAAACTAAACACATACCCGGTGGACAGCATTTTATATTTACAAGCACAGAAACTTAATTTATTTACAATTCTATTACCCAGGACCTGTCCTTTTTTGGAAGAGAAGATTGGAGGGGATAGAAAGCACAGCAAAAACACAAAAACACACTCATAAATCATAACACTTGCTGCTTGCTTCTTCCATCTTGCTTCTTGCTTCTTCTGTGTACCTATCAAACCGGCTAGCCCCCGGACCAGCATACAGGCCATTTTTGATCTTCAGGGCTATCTAAACTTACAAATCTTCTCATCCCTAGCACACCATAATAAAAATGCACAAAAAAAATGTTTATTTCATTTCTTTGCCAGGCAGGGCCAACCTCATGTGGGCTGAATGCGTGACATTAATGCCACTCAAAACAAGTGGTCCGAAGATGCAAGATGATTTTGCAGCAAAGTGCTGCACGGCAGAGGTGCAAGGCCACAAAACTTGTCGTCCATTAGTGTGTAAGGTGCAGCAAAGTGTTTGTGGCAGAAAAGGGCTGCACATGTGCAGCAAAGTTACAGCAAAAGGATATGGCAGCAAATGCTGTGCCGTTCGGCTGCACAGATGTAACAAAGTGCAGCAGGGATGCTGCACCAAATGATGGTGCTGCACAGTTCCACCTCCAAAATCGTCCTGGGGTGGGGGGAGAGACAAAGCACGACCAGCAAAGCGGAAAGGATGCAACAGCACACAAAAACACAATGTAATGCAACGCGAGGGGTGCAGGCTTGTCCCTAGCCATCCGTACCCCCCATCGTCGGCTTACACTACCCTAGCCCTCCTTGTATTTACAATTCGTCTCTACGTCTTGTCTCCCATATCCCCCTCTACTCCAAATTAATCTCCCAATCCCTCCCAGGAAGAAAGGAATGGAACAAACACAATGTCACATTACGTCATGATGTGTCTCACAACTCAACCAGTTTCACAGAGCCCTTGTGTGGAGTTCGGTCCTCCTTGGTGATTGGCTGTGGATGTTGCGAAGGGATTTCTCATCCTAACTACACTACTGACATTTACTCATTTAAACTACCCGGGCTCGTACCCTGCCAATCTGCCATCTTTAAACTATGTGGATCTAAGAACCCAAATTCCCATTGTCCACTCTGTGGTGCTCTTCAAAATTTGGGTCTCACTCCCAACGAATTTTCACTCTGTGCCCTTGCACAATTTCGGGGCTGGGTCGTGTGGCTCCACTAGCAGGTCTACCGTCCTGCGCACCTCCGCCACTGAAGTCGCCACCCGAGCTTACCTGCTCCTGCGACTACCTAAACTGGGGAAGGCCCCTCCTGTCACTTTACCCCCTAATGC
This sequence comes from Myxine glutinosa, assembly GCF_964187855.1. Taxonomy (NCBI): domain Eukaryota; kingdom Metazoa; phylum Chordata; class Myxini; order Myxiniformes; family Myxinidae; genus Myxine; species Myxine glutinosa. Next base: position 130,593,609 of record NC_136263.1, read on the forward strand.
CCACCTTGGCATCGGGCAACCCGGGTCCTCTCCTGGGATCCTCGGGCCCCACTCAACAACTCACAACTACCCTAACTGGCTCCCAGAGCCTACCTGCAGTCTCACCTGGCCAACAAACTACCAGTGGCGGAGTGCCCCAATAACCATACGCACCAATTAAACCACATGCCCAGCCATTCCACATACTCATGCACCCAACAAAACACTACTTGCTACTGCCCGCACCACAGGTGTCAATATCCATACAAATTTTGCCGATACCCTCTACCTGGCTTTACACTACATGCCCCGGTCGTCCGTGAATGTGTTCCATCTCCCCCCATTCACTCCTTCGCACCATCCATTCCACAACTTTTATTCCCACACCCAGCATTCCACACCACTTATCTCACACACTAGTTATCTATCTAACTTCACATTCAAGATATTCCTAAAACTATGCACTCCCTCTTCATTATCATCCATCTCAGCTACCTACGTCCCCACTATAGGTACCGTGTCACTACTTAAATCTTGTCCCTACAGTCTTCTAATTCCCTATCATTATCCTAGCCCTCCCTCGGCTAGCTTCGGTGCCCCATGGATGTAACCATTGCTTGCACCCCCATGTGCCTGTCACAGCCATCCCCCTAAATTAATGCTCATGGGCCCTGGTCATGTGAGGAATGGTTAAACTACCATTCCCCCACGTAGGGTACCATTTCCCCCAACACTACTCCCCCCAGTCCTCTGAACTATGAGCCCCCGTCATTAGAGGTACTGGGTCCTGCCTCGGCATCTAAGGCCAAGGCGATCCATGAGGGCGCCTGTTCGCCTGTGTAGGGTCTCTCGGTCGGCATGGATGATCCGAGGGAGGGCTTGTGGTCCCATCTTGATCTTAATGACCACGTCACAAATTTGTGCCAGGACGACCTCCGGGCATTGCCAAGGCGAGGTGAGTTTGGGGCACCTGCCCTTCCGCCTCCGGGGATTGAAGAACCAAATCTTCATCACGGGAGAATACTGACTCCCCTAGCTCTGGTGGTCGTATCTGCGCTTCATCTTGGCACCCACCAGCTGAAGCTGGCGGCGTGCGAAGGCATGGACCCACTCCATGCCTTCCTCCAGGTGACTTGCATAGCCCTCCCCCAGCGGTCTATCAGGGGTTTCTGGCACAGGACCGCATAGCAGATCGGCGGGAGCCCGAAACTCCCGCCCGTACATAAGCAGCGCTGGACTACATGCATTGACCCCGTGCTGGCTAGTTCGGTAGGCCATTAACAAAGACGGGAGATGTTCGTCCCAGTCGTCCTGACGGGTGGTGGTAAATAGTGCCAATTGTTGAACCAGGGTTCGATTGAACCTTTCCACCATCCCGTCAGATTGAGGTCTTAAGGGCGTTGTCCTTGTCTTCCTAATTGACAGGAGCTTGCACACATCTTTTAATAATTGGCTCTCAAAATTTCGACCCTGGTCGGTGTGCAGCTCCTCCGAAATCCCATGCCGACATACAAATCCTTCCACAAAGGCCTGTGCGACCACCCCGGCTTCTTGGTTGGGGAGGGCATAGGCCTACGGCCACTTGGTGAAATAGTCCATAACTACGAGGATGTATTTATTACCTTGGCGGGTGCGGGGCAGTGGTCCTAATATGTCCATAGCCACCCGCTTAAGCGGGGGTCCCCACCTGGTGTAATTGAAGGGGGACCCTCATCCTCCATGCTGGTCCCTTTTTAGCAGTACAGGCGTCGCATCTCCGACACCAGTCCTGTATTTCGCGCCCCATATTTACCCAATAGAACCTCTGCGGACCCGAGATGTAGTCTCTGTTCTGCCCAAATGGCCGCCGGAGCGGGTACCATGCACCTGCTGCAAAATTGTGTTCTTAAATTGCTCTGGGACTAACATCAGCCAGGAAGTTTTCTCAGAGGGAATCTCTACCCACTTGTCGTACAAGATGTTATTTTTCAATTCCAGGGTTTGCCATTGAGCCCAATATGCCTTTGTTGGTGCCCCGCGGGGGTGACCGTGACCTCTTCCACACTAGGTCTTCTCCCTAATCAAACCCATTCGTGAACCGGTCCCAGTCCGGGATCCTCCCGCTGGGCCGTGCTCCAAGGCAAAGTTCCAAATTCCTCATCGCGGTTAGTGGCAAGATTGGCCCCCTCACCCGGGTTGCATGGACTACGAGGGTAGGGGTGGAGTCTGCCAATTGTTCCCTATCCTCATGCCTCGCACAAAATTTACAATTTTCCCCCAAACAAGGACGTCAAGAGAGTGCGTTGGCATTTCCATGGGCCCTCCCGGCCCTATGGGTCACATTAAAATCGTACTGCTGCAACTTTTCCAACCACCTTGCAATTTGGCCCTCCGGCTCCTTGAACCGGATGAGCCATTGCAGGGAGGAATGGTCAGTTCGAACCAAAAATTTCCGCCCGTACAAGTACGAGTGGAAATGACTCATGGCAGCCAGCATAGACAAATAACCTTTTACGAGTGACGCAATAATTTCGCTCGGGCCTACTCATGGCCCGAATATAATACGCGATCACTCTCTCCACCCCCCCCCCCCCCCCCTGTGTCTGGGACAAACGCGCCCAATCCCTCCTGGCTTGCATCCGTGTTCAGGGTAAATGTCCCGTCACTGGTGGGGTAAGCTAGAATGGGTGCGGATGTCAAACACCCCTTCAATGCTTGGAAGGCCTCCTGGCAATCCCTTGTCCAATTAAACCTCGTCCCCTTCTCCATAAGCCGGAGAAGGGGCCGGGCCATCTCTGCAAATTTTGCCACAAAACACCTGTAGTAGGAGCAGAGTCCCAAAAACCCCCACACCTCTGTGATGTTATGAGGTGCGGGCCACTCCTCTTCCGCTGTAATTTTGCCTGAGTCTGTTTTTACCCCCCCCCCCCCTCCCCGCGACTGATGACTTGACCTAGATAGGCCACCTCTTTAGCTAACAAAGTGCACCTACTCGGGCTCAACTTTAACCCTGCCTGTCTGAGGCACCCAAACACCTGGTCCAAATTAGCTATGGCTTGGGGAAATATTTTAGCATGCACCAGGACGTCATCCAGGTACACCAGTCATGACTGCCATGGCATGCTGCCCAGCACATGCTCCATCAATCTTTCAAAGGTGGCGGGGGCGTTACACAAACCAAACGGCATCACAGTGAACTGATACCTGTGGAAAATGCCGTTTTCTCGTTCCCTGCCATATCCATCTCCACCTGCCAATACCCACTCTTAAGGTCCAAGGTTGAGAACCAATTTGAGCCTGCAATGGCATCGAGGGTATCGTCAAATCTTGGCAGGGGATACGAGTCTTTGAGTGTCACGTTGTTTAGTTGGCGATAGTCCACGCAAAACCGCGTGGTTCCATCTTTCTTTTTAACCAACACAACTGGTGACATCCAAGGACTTCCAGAGGACTCAATGATACCTGCATTGAGCATTTTTTCTACCTGCTCATCAGCTTCCTCCCTCTTGCTCCAAGGGAGCCGTCAGGTGGGCAGACGAATAGGCCGGGCCTCACCGGTGTGGATCTGATGTTTCACCAGGGCCGTACATCCAATATCCTCAGAGGACAAGGAGAAGATGTCCAAATGGGTTTCAATTCATTTGTGTGAGGCCTCCCGCTGGGTCTCCTCCACCTCTACACTACCCCGGTTTACCATCTCACAAATAGGGATCGGGCCAATTCCTACTATTTCCTCGAGACTCGCTCTGAGACCGGCTCGGCTGGATGTTCTCATCACTCACTGCCGCGACTTCATTAACTGGGGTGCAGCCGGCTATCTTCGTACACTGTGCTATAGTGCGTGGTACTGTACGAACATTAATTACTCGGACGGCCACCACAGGCCCGTCCGTTTTTACGAGGGTGCGGCCCATGACTAAACCCGGGACGGACTGTGCTGCCACCGGTTCGACTAGGCCGCAGGACTCCTGCCAGGTTCGGCGAGCTAGCCATCGGGCCGGCACTATGGCCTCGGCCCTCGGGGGAATGGTCACTGCCTCAGAAGCCTCCAGCTCCGTCTCTTCTTAATTTCACTCATCCCATCTTCTACTTCCTCCAGCTTTTGCTTCACCCCTTCTATCTCCTGGTGCGCCCCCGCAATTTCTCCTTTTTAGGCTACCCGGGTCATCTATACATGGGTCCTGACCTCTCGTTCCCTCGTCCCCAACTTCTCTACCACGTCATCTATCCTCTTTGTCAGCCCCTCGTGCACCATTTGACATTCCTTCTTTGTCGCTATTACTTCCCGTCTTATTTCTTTTTGTGCTGCTTTCAGCCCCACTATTATGGCGGTATTCTTCCCCACTTGCTCCCTGAATTCCTGCTGTCCTACCATCAGCTTTTCTACCTCATGAGTCAATTCCTGTAGACCCCCATGTAGTCTGGCTGTACTCCGCTTTAACTCCCTCTGCACGCGCTCCTCGCACTGCTTCACCTCGGCGCGTACCAATGTGACCTCCTCGCTCAACCCACGCCTGATGTCCT
>NC_136263.1:130600590-130642296 GCF_964187855.1 Myxine glutinosa
ACACTCATGCAAAAAATCATTCATGCTAAAACACACACCCTCACCCACATTCATATATATTGTTATGTCTGGGGGTAAAGCAATATCTAGAGCCATGTAGATCTGAGTAGGTAACATGCTTCGAGATGTCGCGATAAGGAACACTGCCTGTAATAAGTCCATGTTTAGGCGTTTTGTCGGTTAAGGTGTATAATTGTGAATCTACCAGGAGATTCGTGTGTTAGTTAATGTAGGGGTTAATCAGTAGAGCCCTTGTATGTCTCACCTAGTAGTCAAACCTTTGTCCATTATGGCACTGCAGACCACATAAACATTAGTTAGGAGATCGCGAGATCACGGCGAGGTCACGTCTTTTCGAAGCTGTTCCATGCGCTCACGCTTTCGAAGCTAAGTGATCCTTCTCAATTGTGTTTTTGTCGAGACTGTATCTATCTTTCGGTGTATGTACCTATAACGTATCTTTTGGAAAATTTTCGGTGCTAATTTTTCGTACATGTATACACAATCGTCGGTTAATGTGTATCGAGTATTCTGCGGCCTAGTACTCGTAGGCTTGGCTACCGTACCGTCTCCGACCTTGTGGTTTTGTTTTTCTCTCAGCGATTCATCGAATGCGCTGCATTTATTTTCATTCTCTGGTTCGTCCCAGTCGTTCACCCCATACCTCCTTGTTTAATTCAAAAAAAAAAAAAACCCCAAAAAATATTTCCTTCCCAGGTGTTTTCGTTTATTTGTTGTTCTTTTTTGTTCGTTCGTCTTCGTTCGCGATCACGCGATCACGTGATTAGAAATGTATAATCTCTCCCCTGAACAACTATTTTCTCTCATATATTATAACACCCTTTTCTTCTTTTCCTACAAAAGGATGCTTTCGTCTTGCTCACCAAATCTATTCATTCCAAAAAATATATATAATACCATCTCTTACAGTTCCTCCTTTCTACATTCCCTAAACTATCCAGAACTCCACCCCTCCTTCAGTGTCCTCAAACATATTTTTGACTCGAAGGTCTCAAACTCATTTTGCAAAAAATGTTCGTTTCCCATGAATCGTACACTTTTCAAAATCCAATCTCACCCCTCCCCTAGAAATCCTCCCCATCACCCATCCCTTTCAAATCTCCCCCCTTGCCTCTTCCCTCCCCTCCCTCCTAAACTCCCCCCACAGCCCTCCCCTCCGAGACTCTCCCTCGCACCTCCCCTCCTAGACTCCCCTCTCACCCCTCCTCCTCAAAGCATCCTCCCTGCTTCTTCCCCCTTCCAACTTTCACCTTCATCTCCCCAACCTTCTGCCTCGCTCTTCCTCCTCCTCAAATAACACCTCACTGTGCCTCACCCAATCTCCATCAAACCTTTTGTCCGCCCCATTCTTCCCTTTCTCCAAGCTATTCTGAAATCTCTGAAATCTCTGACACACCTTGAACAGCTCTCCCTACCTCTTCCTCCTCTTCCACATCTTACCCTACCCCTCCCCCCCCTGTTCTGGACCCGATGCTCCCCCTTCCTCTTCATTAACGGTATGGACCTCAAACATCTGGGGCCTTCGCTCAAACTTGACTGATCTCTCCATACAGGTTGCTTCTGACAAACCAGATGTGATCTGCTTAACAGAAACTTTCCTCCTTCATGATGTCTCTGAAGCCTTGGTATCTCTCCCAGGTTACTCCCTCTTCTGGTATGATAGACCTGAGCCTCGTCCTGGAGGTGGGGTTGCTATCTTTATAAAAAACTCTCTTCCTCACTCGCCCTCCACTGCCCTCTCTCCACCTCACCCTCAGGAATACCTTTGGCTACGGCTTCCCCTTCGCTCCCACCTTTTGTTCATATGTGTGTTGTACAGTCCACCAAACAGCGATGACTCCATCTACATCTCGCTGTCTGATAATATGGACCAACTTCTATCTACCCATCCCAACTCTCTCTTCCTCATATGTGGTGATTTCAATTGTCACCATGCCAGTTGGCTGGGTGTGGGTACCTCTCTCACCAGCCATGGCTCTTCAGCAAAGGACTTCTGCGACTCACTGGGACTGACACAATCTGTCAATTTCCTGACCCGGATCTCAGTCAACGGAGCATCTTCTCTTCTGGATTTGGTTATGACAAACTTCCCTGAAAATGTCTGCTGCTCTTCTTCTGCTCCAATCGGCTCATCTGATCATGTGCTTGTCAAAGTGGACATCTCTCTGACCATTCTCAGAGAGCCTCCTCAGCGTCGACGAGTCTGGCATTTCACTCAGGCCAACTGGCACGGTCTTCAAGGAGCCATCAATCATCTGGACTGGTCTCCCATCTCTACCCGCCTCTGACATCAACTCATCCTGGGAATTCTTTCAAAGTAAATTGCTCTCTCTCATGCACAGATTTATCCCATCTCGTCTTCAGTTGTCATACCCTCCTCCCGTCCATGGTACACGGAATCTTGTGGTGAGGCTGTTGCCCTGAAACAACTTGCTTTCGTCTCCTGGAAAGCAAATCCAACGGAAGGAAATCTCATTTCCTTTCACAAAGCCCGAAACAAGTGTGTGTCCACCCTCAGGAGAGCCAGGAAACAATATCTCACCGTTCTCAAGACCGAACTCTCTTATCTGTCTCCCTCTTCCAAATCCTGGTGGTGTCTGGTCAAATCTGTTTCTGGTGTTTGTTCCCCCTCCATCCCCTCCCTCACCTCAAACGGCTTAACGGCTGACTCCGCACGTGAAAAAGCTGAATGCCTCAACTCTGTGTTTGCCTCTAAATCTTGTGTCCCTCACCCATCCCTCTCTGTACCCACCGTACCCAGTTGTACCCAGCTGCTCCTGGACTCTGTGTCCTTTCCTCCTGACAAGGTGGAAAAGTTTCTGTCAACCCTCGACTCTGATACTGCAACTGGTCCTGACGGCATCAGCCCACAGGTCCTAAAATCATGTGCTTCCGCTCTTTCACTCCCTCTTTCTGTTCTCTTCACCCTCTCTTTTGCTCAAGGTCATCTGCCATCTGCTTGGAAATCAGCCAACATCACCGCTTTGCACAAAAAAGGTGCAAAAACAGATCCCAGCAACTACAGACCAATCAGCCTTCTCCCATTTATCAGCAAAGTCATGGATTCCATCATTGCTTCAGATATGAAATCTTTCCTCTTCTCCAATGGCTTGATCTCTGATCATCAATTTGGTTTCAGACCTGGTCACTCTACTCTGGACATGCTGCTTCTGCTTTCTCAACAATGGATGGAGGTCCTCAACACCAAACAGGAAATTAGAGCCGTCTCCCTTGACATTTCACGTGCCTTCGATACGGTCTGGCACCCTGCTCTGCTCACCAAACTCTCCTCCTTTGGTATCCATGGAAATCTCCATGCATGGCTGGCGGACTTCCTCTCTGGTCATAGTCAACATGTGGCCCTGAATGGGTTTCTCTCATCTCCTCTTCCGGTTCAGGCTGGAGTTCCCCAAGGTAGTGTTCTGAGCCCTGTGCTTTTTCTGGTCTTCATCAATGATCTCTCTGACTCTCTTGAAAATCCTCTCTATCTCTTTGCTGACGACTCTACTCTCTGTCACTCCATTCCTCATCCCTCAGATCGGCAGTCTGCACCCTCCACACTCTCTGCAGACCTGGACAAAATCACAGACTGGGCAAACAAATGGAACATGTCTTTCAATCCTGATAAATCTCACACTCTTACGATGTCTCTCCGAAAAGACCGACTGGAAAACCCTCCCATCCACTTTCTGAATAATCCTCTCCAAGAAGTTCTGTCACTCAAGCTTTTGGGTCTCACTATTTGCCATGATCTTTCCTGGGTAAACCACATTTCAAATCTGGCCTCCAAAGCCAGTCGCCGACTGGGCATCCTCTGTCGTGCGAAGTCCTTCCTTGGCACACCTGAGCTCCTCACCACATGCAAGGCTTTCATCCGCAGCTCTATGGAATACTGCTCTCCCCTCTGGTCTGGTGCTCCTGCCTCACACCTAGCCCGTCTTCACGCTGTTGAAACCAAAGTGTTCAAAATCATTGGAATCTCCCGCGATGAAGCCAACTCCAAGGGCCTTTCACTCACTCACCGCAGGCAGGTTGGTGGTCTTTCCGTCTTCTACCGACTCCTCTCTGGCCTTGCCCCCCCAGCCCTCTCTGGGCTCTGTCCCCCAAATATTCCTACAGGTCGCACAAGATCTGCCTGCAACCCTCTTATGGTTAAACTGCCAAAATCAAGACTTTCTGCTCACCTTCACTCCTTCATTCCTCTTTTCTCCCACCTCTGGAACAAACTCCCTCACTCTCTTCAATCCCACTCCACCCTCCAGGTCTTTAAAACAGCTGTTCACCACCATCTCTTATCCTCCCCCATCCAAAACCTTGATCTTTTCTACCCCCGCTAATTTCGGTCCCCTTGTGTTTTATACTTCTCCCACCCCCCCCCCCCCCCTTCCCACGCCTCCTGCCCCCAAGCCCTCTCCCTCCCACACTTCTCCCTGCTCTCAAATGTTGTGGTTGTGTGCTTCCCCTTCTCTCCCCATCTTGTCTTCCACTCCCTCTTTTTGTATATTTTGTTTGTCTGGTTGATTTGTTTGTGAAATAAATGTTAGCTCTTTCACGAACCTCGATTCAGTATACAAAAAAAAAAAGAAAAAAAAAAAGGACCTTTAGTACAACACTAAATGATGCCTTTCCCCCCTGACATGACTTTGGAAGAAATCAGGCTGGAACACCGCCACAATTAGCCGCCACCATTTACACATCTGAGAGGCCTACCCACCTCGCATAGCATGTGCTGTGACCACGGAGTGGGGACGGGAGTGGCAGTGGCCCAGTGGGCGTGCCCCAGGACAAGCCGGCGAGCCGGGGGAGGCTCTGATTGCCTGAGGAGTGCGCCGATGCTGACGTCATCGGCCAGAGATATTACCGAGGGCCGGACGCCATTTTGGGCAGTAGAGAGTTCAGCAAGTTGAGATGAGACCTGAGTCAAGAGTTCGTGTGCACCCGAGTCGAGTTGAGATCCTGAGTTGAGTTGAGAGGGGCAGTCTGGAGAGTTGGATCGAGAGTTCGTGTGCACAGGCAGTTCAGAACGGAGTTTTGATTGATGAGAGACGAGGTGCGCACTAGTTGCAGTTCAGATCAGAGATCCTGAGATGAGTGGGCAGTTCGCAGTTCAGCGCAGTGGCGACTAGTGAGATCCCGCTACCGCTTCCGGTCCGGTCTGAAGAGGATGCAGGCGTCACATGCTCACCGCTTCTTCGACTGGGCCACTGTCTGTGGCTTGCTTTTTTGGTGGTCGTGCGGATTTTTTGGCCATTGAGTCTGCCCTCCGCATAGTCCCGGCTCTGCTCCCTGCTTCGCCTACCCGGCTCCTTCGCCTGCTCGCTGTTTCCTCGGGCCTGCTCCCGTGGGTTGGGACCATTGTTTCACCTCCTCAACCTTGGCCTCGTGCTTGCCTCTCCGCTCCTGCCTGGCATGGCTCTGCGGGACTCCGCCGCAAGGCTCCTTCTGCTCAATACCCGCTCCACCCCATCATGCATCTCTGCCATTAAATCAAATGGACTCCTCAGACGACCCAGGTACATTCACCGTGGCTCCGGTCGTAAGTTTGTATATGTACAATCAGGTCACTCCATCCCCGTCCTCTGGTCGGCTCAGCGCACTCCCACTCATCGTCCAAGCGCACCTAGTCACGGCAACGCACCTAGTCACGGCAACGCATAAAATCGCACCTCCTGCCTGCAAACCCTGGCTAAATCACCTGAATTCATCCCCGCTGTTCAAAACAACATCAAGCTCACCCTGTTCAACACCCGGTCCCTCAACAACAAATGCCTCATCCTCAACGACTACATCCTGGATAACAAACTGGACTTTCTCTGTCTCAATGAAACCTGGCAACAACCACTGGACTACTACACGCTCAACCTCACCACACCCAATGGATATTCCTACGTCAATAAACCACGCTCGGAGGGCCGAGGTGGTGGAATTGCCGTTATCCACCGTCAGGACATCAGGACCAGCCTCATCCCCATCGCCTCATCCTCATCCTTTGAACACCTGGCTTTTAAACTCTCTGGTCGCACGCAGTCAGTCATGGCTGTCGTCTACCGCCCTCCCAAACCACACCCATTATTCCTGTCTGACTTCTCCTACTTTCTGACCCAGCTATGTTCCCTCTCCCCATCAATCCTCCTCCTTGGTGATTTCAATATCCACATGGACTCCACTGACTCCACAATAACCACTGACTTCACTCATTTACTCACCTGCTTTAACCTCACTCAACATGTCAACTTTCCTACGCATATCCGTGGTCACATTTTGGACCTTGTCTGCTCCACTGGATTAATTTTGCACCATCTCTCTGGCTCCGACCTCACCCTCTCTGACCACTTAGCCATCACTATGACCATCAACATCCCTACCCCAACACCAAGACATTATCGCACTATCAACTTCCGTAAGCTAAATGCTCTTTCACCTACCTCATTCTCATCCACCCTCTCTGAAAAAATGTCCACTTCTCCCTTCATTGACCTCCACACCCCTTCCGACCTCACTGACTACTACAACCACACTCTCTCCTCCTGCCTTGACCAGCTTGTGCCTGTAAAAACCAAAACAGTTTCTTTCACCCATTCTGCTCCCTGGTTTACCCCTGAACTCCGCCTGATGAAAACTCGTGCTCGCCAACTTGAAAGACTCCGCAATAAAACAGGTCTCACAGTTCACTCCCAAGCCTACAAGGACCACCTACAACACTACAAAGATGCCCTCTCCCACGCCCGCTCCGCCTACTACTCTCAAATTATCCACTCTGGCTCCGGAAACCCAAAAGCACTCTTCTCGACAATAAACAAACTCCTCCGCCCCCTGGACACCACCACCCAGTCATTCACAGTAGACAACTGCATCTCCTTCCTTTCTTTATTCCAACGCAAAATTGACAACATCTACAACAGCTTGACTACCGCCACATCCGCTCCCCCTCCAACCACCTGCCCCCACTTATCCTGCCTTCCCCTGTCTCAATTCTCCCAGGTCTCCCCTACTGACCTCTCTGAACTCCTCATAGGAATGAAAACTGCCACCTGCACTCTTGACCCCATCCCCTACAGCTTTGTCAAGGCCTCCCTCCCTGCTCTCTCTCCACTTATCATTGCAACAATAAACTCCTCCCTGTCTACAGGCATCGTCCCACCATCCCTCAAAATTGCTGCTGTTACCCCCATTCTAAAAAAACCTGGTCTAAACCCTGACACCCTAAATAACTTCAGACCCATCTCCACTCCAACCTACCCTTTCTGTCAAAAGTTTTGGAACGCGCTGTAGCCGCTCAACTCAAACATCACCTCTCTGCCAATAACCTGTATGAAACATTCCAATCCGGATTCCGCTCCAACCACAGTACTGAAACTGCTCTCCTCAAAATCACCAACGACCTTCTCCTCTCCTTTGACGCTGGCAACCTCAACATTCTCGTCCTCCTCGACCTCAGCGCTGCCTTTGACACCATCGATCACACCATCCTCCTCACCCGACTTGAATCCACCTTTAACGTTACTGGCACTGCCCTCTCTTGGATTAAATCATACCTCTCTGACAGATGCCAGTTAATCTCCATCAATAACTGCAAATCCCCCACTGCTCCCCTCCCCCAAGGTGTCCCCCAAGGTTCAGTTCTTGGCCCCCTCCTCTTCATCCTTTACCTGTCCCCCCTCGGTCACTTAATCCGCCGTCATGGTCTCCAATTCCACTGCTTCGCCGATGACATCCAGCTTTTCATCTCCACCAAGTCCGTCTCCACCGACACCCACTCTACCCTGACAAACTGCATCTCTGAAATAAAATCCTGGCTTCAAATCAACTTCCTCAAACTTAACTGTGATAAATCTGAAATAATCATCATTGGCCCAAAAACGCTCACAAAATCCACCCATAACTTTGCCCTCAACATCGACGGTATCCCAGTATCCACCTCCCCTCTCATCCGGAATCTTGGCGTCATCTTTGACCAAACCCTCTCCTTCGACAAATACACTAAACAGATCACAAAGACAGCCTGCTTTCACCTGAAAAACATCGCCCGTCTCCGCTCATCCCTCTCCTCCACGGCTGCAGAAACCCTCATCCACGCCTTCATCACCTCCCGTCTGGACTACTGCAATAGCCTCCTCTATGGTTCACCCTCAACAATCACCAATAAACTCCAATACATTCAGAACTCTGCTGCCCGTCTATTCACCCATTCCCGGACCCGTGACCACGTCACCCCCGTCCTTTACAAGCTTCACTGGCTCCCCATCTCCCAGAGAATCCAGTACAAAATCCTCCTCTTGACCTACAAAGCCCTCCATAACCTGGCCCCATCCTACCTGACTGACCTCCTCTCCAGACACACTCCCACCCACAACCTCCGCTCTGCTGGTACCAACCTCCTGACCCCCCCGCCCCCATCCGGACCAAATTCAGATCCTGGGGGGACAGGGCCTTCTCCATCACTGCTCCCACCCTCTGGAACTCACTACCTCACACCATCAGAGACTCCTCCTCACTCACCACATTCAAAACATCACTCAAGACCCACCTGTTCAGCACTGCATTCAACATTCAACCCACAGCATTTAACCCCTGACTATCACTTCTCCCTCTCCCTCCTTTTGCTTTAAATATTTCCCTATTGATTCTTGTCTTTTTGCAATTGTTGTTTTCATGTTTTGTTATGCATTATGTTTTGCACTCTGTCAAAGCGCCTTTGGGCTTCATGAAAAGCGCTATACAAAATAAATGAATTATTATTATTATTATTATTCCTGGCCCTGACAGTTTCGTGAGATCCCTGGTTGCGTTGGCTCACAGAATCTAGCAGATTCCTGGAAGATTCACGGCCTGAGTTGGCCCTCCCAGTGAGATCCGAGTTGGCTTGTCGACCTTGTACGAGGGTCGACCTCGTGGCGAACGGTGCGTGGTGCTCGGTGCTTTGGACCTTGGAGCGAGGGACCTCTGGTGTGTGGTCGGGACAAACGGAGCGGTGTTGGATGGCAGCGACCAAGACGACAAAGACAAGATAAGGCCGCATCCGCGTACATTTTGACATAAAAGACGTGTTTCTTTCGTATTCGATCCCCCTCGTTTTGTGTTTGAGGTTTGGTGCGCGGGATCCCGATTTAGGATATTCATTGTCGGCGCGTATTTTCCTGTCTTTGCTTTTCCCGAATAAACCCTTGTATTATTTTGCATCCCCCATTCAAACCTGTGCCGCTTGAGTTAATTTCTTCTCAAAGGACCGGAGCTACGCCGGCGTGCTGCAGTTAAGTGTTTTTGCCGCAGCCTCCATTTCCCTTCTTCCTCCCACGCACGCGGCCATAGCCAAATCCGTGTTTGGATAGTTGCCTCCGAATAAGACCATTTAGGCTCTCTGCAACTCTGATGTTAATTGGAGTTGCGTGACAATATTTATATATATATATATATATATATATATATATATATATATATATATATATATATATATATATATATATATATATATATATATATATATATATATATATATATATATATATATATATATATATATATATATATATATATATATATATATATATATATATATACACCATTCAGCATACATTTTTATGCAAATGTAGATTGTTGTGTATTAATAAATATGTAGGTATATTACTTTGACCTATGAATCTAATTTTATGCAATCCATATAACCAGTTCTGTTTAAGTATATGTTTACCTCTAGTAAAAAAAATATTTACAATGTACAGTTGTACAAGACTAATTAACATGTTGACAGATTACTTTGATTAAGACCTCTAATTTTGTCTTCACATTGAAATTATTGTCCTAATCCATGCCATTATTGTTCAATATGCCTTTCACCAGTTTCGGAACATACAAATGTATATATAAATTGTTTATTTGTGGTGAAACAGTGAAATTTTGTTTAGAAATGAGGTAACTTTTAATTCTACATTATTTTAGTTGTTCCTTTTGAATTCCTTGACCTCAAAAACATATATTTAGACACAAAAATCATCTTTCTAACATAATTAGAAGTGGAAATATGGCCAAATCAGTATTATTGGTGGCCATCTTGGATTTCTCCCTCTTGTGGAGTGAGCCCACACTTTTGCGAGGGGTCCCCTGGGTAAAAAATTTTAGTATTGCCTAATCATTCAAAATATGCCTTCAAACCATGGTCCTGAGAAAATGGTCACGGAATCTATAAGCTGGTCCCCTACTAATATTGCCTCACTGAATTGGCAAACCAACAATTTTTAAAGTCAAAAGGTCAAAGGTCAACTCAAGGTCACACTTCCAAAATCATCCATTTTCATGTCAAAAACCATCACTTTTCATCCGATTGATCTGAAAATTGAACAGCATTTGCATATCTAGTCACTAAATGGGGAAACCAACTACTTCTGTGGTCAAAATGTCAACTCAAGGTCAAACTTCCAAAATCATCAATTTTCATCTGAAAAATCATCAATTTTAATCAGATTGCCTTGAAAATTTAACACACTTGCATAGTGCCTCACTCAATTGTGAAACCAACTATTTTTGAGGTGAAAGGTCAAAGGTCAACTCAAGGTCAAACTTCTAAAATCATCAATTGACATCTAAAAATTATCAATGTTCATCCCATTGACCCAAGCTTTGATCAAAATTCATCAATTTTGATCTTGATGAAATGGACTTGCTGGAACAAATTGCAACCATTTTTTCCGTGGGGTGGGGGGGGGGGGGGGGGGTTAAATTTAAATTTAAATTATACGATGGACTACAAAATGTAAATGTTTCATGATATTTGTTTTATTATATCACCTTTATCTATCAATATAAATGAAGATCAAATAGCTGTATGTTGAAATATGTTGAAAAAATCAAAATTCTACATGGGGTGTACTTACTTTTTCACGTGACTGTATATGGGTAGGCTTGAGGTAATCTGTGTAACTTTGGTAACTTGTAAAATAAAGATTGTTTTTTCTATTATCAACACTGTAGCACGAGTCATGGTTTATTATTGTTTGGTTGAAATGTTTCTTTTCTCCAACCACTCGATACCTGGACCAGTGAACCACACCTGGCTCAATGACTCAGTTTTGTGCCTGGTTATCTGAGTGCGCCTTGATGGTGATCCTTACCCATAAGCAGGTGTTATTATGCAGTGTAATTGATTATTTATGTTTTATTTTTGGTTGAAACTGTTGCTTATCATAAGGTTGGTCCTTTGTGATGTCAATCTTTACTTTCATTCATTTTATATGGAATTTTGAATGCAAATGTTCTGGAAATTGGAATTAAATATTGAAATGCATTTCACCACCTATGAACAACCCTTTCCAATAATTTTTCAACTCCTTCCCCCCCAAAATCTCCATTGTTTTCAATTTCCTAGATCCATACCTTGTGTAGAGAGAAAGGGGAAGAACATTATGAAGTGGTGGGAGTAAGGGAAAGGGAAGGATTGACCCTTATTCTATACAAAATCAAAGCTTGTGAAAGAGTGAGGTGACATTGGGAAAAAGGCAACAAGCTGACATTGGGGCTACAGGTAGATACAAGTAATGGAATGAATGAATAAGAAAGGTGGAGATAAGGGAAGGGGGAAGAAACTCGACAACCCAAAAGCAAGATTACAGAACCATGCAGAGTTAATGATTGGTTTTGTATGCAGCCTGTGTATGCTTAGACTGCATCTTTTTCTGGGGGTGTGGATATGCTGCTGAACGCAATGCCCCCTGCTACCAGTAAGCTGGTACTCATTTTGCCAACCTTGGAAGCATGACAGGCTAAGTTAATCTACTTGGTGTTAATTCAGCCGAATATCAGGGCTGGAAATCAGGACCCTGGGATCTTAAGCCATTAGCCAAGATTAATGGTTAAGGTAGCCATAAGCTACCTTCAACATTAATCCAAAACCGGGCACGGTTGATGATGACAAAAAATAAAGCACGAAGGGTTTGGTAATGATAGAGGGTGGTACATCATCCATTTGAAGCCTAGGAGGGAATAATGGGACAAAACAGCCTCAGGAAGGTGGTTCTGCAAATATAAGAAAAGGAGGAACAAAACAATTTATATGTGTGCAGTCAGCCTGAATTTTGGGGATTACATTTTTGATGTTTTGGGAGATGTGGATACTGTAAAACATATTGTTGTGGAACCCGGGTTCGTCGACGTACTAAGGGGGGAGGGGGGGGGGTTATGCCCCGTTTCCCAACGAATTCCGGTTCCACTGAGGCCGCCGACCACGACCAACTAAGCTCGTGATTGACGGATTGTTAAGCAATTCCGATCGCCAATCTCCCAGCCACGGGCCGAAGAGTTTGCTGGTCAAATATCCCAAATACCTTGAAGACACGCAACCGGAGAAACCGGGGATCGAACCCTCGCTTTCACACCCCTGATGGTTCCTTTCACAAGCATATGGTTGACATTTATATGCTGATAAAAGAAATTATATGGTTCCTGATATAAGAATATGGTTGATATTGATATACTGATAAAATAAAGGACGTGTTTCATTTCACAAGAGTATGGTTGATATTGATATACTGATATAATAAATTATATGGTTCCTTTCACAAGAGTATGGTTGATATTAATATACTGATATAAGAAATTATATGGTTCCTTTCACAAGAGTATGGTTGATATTGATATACTGATATAAGAAATTATATGGTCCCTCTCACAAGAGTATGGTTGATATTGATATACTGCTATAATAAATTATATGGTTCCTTTCACAAGAGTATGGTTGATATTGATATACTGATATAATAAATTATATGGTTCCTTTCACAAGAGTATGGTTGATATTAATATACTGATATAATAAATTACATGGTCCCTCTCACAAGAGTATGGTTGATATTGATATACTGCTATAATAAATTATATGGTTCCTTTCACAAGAGTATGGTTGATATTGATATACTGCTATAAGAAATTATATGGTCCCTCTCACAAGAGTATGGTTGATATTGATAAAGAAGACAATAATTGTTACCTGAGGTAATTGAAACAGGCTAAATGTCATACTCAGCAACATTGTTAGTTTTGAAATAAATGGTCCAATAACAGCTTTTGGGAGACAATAATCATCAGACTTTTCTTGTGAATCAAATTGCTTTTCTAAAAACAGCAGTCCATGTTCTGTAACTTTCGGAATTGCAAAGCAAGAATCATATATGTCATATCCCAATGTAATATTTGGGAGAAGTGTTTGATTGTTATTTAATTCTTGAATCGCCCACACCATAGTTAAAGCCCATTGCAAACCATCAGGACGTAATCTGCAGGTAGAGTATTTTGTGAAGCTTATACATTGGAACGTTTCACTTCTTCTGAGAATAAAGTTTTTGCACAAAATGTAAAAGTACAACATGCCCATAGAGGAGCAAAATATAGTTCTCACGATTGTTTTTCAACACCAGATAACAGACATCTTGCAATTCATAAAAGTAAAAGAGGTACAGTCTTAATATTTCACATTTGCAATTCAGTAGCTTAAGTATTCTACTTGCATCATATGCATATAATTTAAGATATGGTTAATATTCATGAGAATAATACAAAACATCAGAATCAGAGCCGAGGCAGACAAATACATTTTCTCATGTCGGCATGAAACTGCGTGACCTTGCTAATGGAGACGAGAAAATAGATTTGGTCTCATCTGTCCACAGGACCGCCACAACTCCAACTTGTGGGTATAATAGATAGATGGTCCGGTCCCTAATTTAGATGACCGATCAACAAGCATCTTTTCTCCACTTTCAGAACTTCTACATGTTATGAACATTGCATTTGCAAGAAATTTTGCTTATTTTGTGAAGCAAAATGGCATTACTTTGAAGAGTTGGTTTCTTCAAGTGCACAATATTAGTGCCGCTCAATAATACACATCATTGTCACTGTAGCTAACTCCAAAATGGCCTGAATCTGTCATGTCGAGTCTCATTGATTTAGGTTAAGAATGAATGCTCTTTCAGATGCTTCATTATTATTTACCCTTTCTCATCTTCTGCAGAGATTCATCTCCTCTTTTATTTTCAGCTTACATTCTAACTCATCTGCAGGAATGAAAAACATCGTATAACTTTTTCACTTCCTTCATAACTATATTTTAAAAATGGTTGAAATTCAAGTTTCTCTTTCAGAAATAGTCAAAATATAATGCATTTTATTTAATTTTACTCTGTAATTATATTGTATATTTCATTGCTCTCCAATATCAAAACAGCAAACATATTTTTTCCACTTTAAATTGTATGGTTTGTTTGACCTGGTTTAATAAATCCAGGATCAACGAGAACGGCACTCAGTATAGAGCATACCTCCGCCTCGTTGGCCATATCACTCAATGGTGAAGAATCACTTTAAAAAAAAAATACTCATATCCGAATCCATATTCAGATATTCACCAAAATCTAATCTATTTGTCCATGTCAGACACCCAACCGGTCCACCAAGTTTCGTCCAAATCCGTCCACAACTTTTTTAGATATCCTCCTATGTATCGGTTTTTAGCCCGATCTCTCAATGTTGAAGAATTACTTTAAAAATTATAGTAGCCGGATCCGAATCCAGATCTTCACCAAAATCTAATCATTTAGTTCTTGTCACAAATGCTACATCTCTGCCAAATTTCGTCCGAATCCGTCCACAACTTTTTGAGATATTTTGTTCACAGGCAAACAAATGAAAAATCGGTCAGAGACCGAGGACATGCCGGAATGTACTTTTTTATCAGACATTTTGGACAAATATGGGGGCAGAACCACGTGACCGATGACGTCATCATTATCTGTTTTCTAAACTAATTTATTCCTAGATTATGCTCAAGAAATTTCATCTTGATTGGATGTTTTGTGCTTGTTGAATTTTGACATCATAATGGAGGCACCTATGACATCATCATTACTCCCGCCAGGTAGATATATAGATAAATGACTGTACCCGAGTTGCCGTTTTGTCATGGTTTAAACCAATCATAATTGAAACAATTATTTTGCACAAATGTATTTGTAATATACGTGATATCACATTTTATAAACAATTGAAGTTGAAAAAAAAAATTTTCCCAAAAAAATTCCAAAAAAATATTGGAACATTTTTCAAAAGAAATACCCTTAGGACATACCGACGGGAGAGATATGTGCATACCAGAAGTTTGGTACGATTTCACAAAAGTTTGAGAAAGTAGTTCAGTGACAAGCTAACACAACACAACACAGGACAACACAGGACAGGACAGACGCTGCACAGATATATATATATATATATATATATATATATATATATATATATATATATATATATATATATATATATATATATATATATATGTATGTATGTATGTACAAAGAAATCACCGAAGCGTAAAATAAACTCACCAGATTGATATACCGAGTTCAGAAAGTGAACCCAAGTCAAGAAAAAAAAAAAATTCCATATTAAATGCCAAGTCTGTATATACATATATATACAGACTATATACATATATATATATATATACATATATATACAGACTTGTCATATGTATATACAGACTTGGCATTTAATATGGAATTTTTTTTTTTTCTTGACTTGGGTTCACTTTCTGAACTCGGTATATCAATCTGGTGAGTTTATTTTACGCTTCGGTGATTTCTTTGTAAAAGAACCATGTCACTGATTGTCGCAGCAAGAAGTCAATAACAGGATTATATCACAGGTGGCGTGACAAAATGTACGGACAGGTACATTTGACGATTGGCTTCACAATCAGGTATATAAGGGTTGTTGCGTTCTGTATTAGTGTAAAACAACTGCTGCAAGTCTACAAAAGTTTTTGCCGCTTCCCCTGGAGATGGTCCGTCAACTCGACAATGCTCTTTGTCATTTAGTGGTGGCTTTACGAAATTCCGGCATGAAACAGCATGCTATTGCTCGGCAGTATGGCATCACTCAAGGTCAGGTGTCAAAGATCCTGAAACGAAATGCCCAGAGGGGTGTCCCTACTCCAATACCGAGGTCAGGACGTCTCCGCAGAACCACAAGGAGCTATGATCACCAGCTGCACCGGTTAGTCCGCAATGGCCGTACCAAGTCAGCTAATCGGCTTAGGACTGAATGGCAGCAACTGACAAATGTGCCTGTATCCAGAAGGCGAGTCAACCAACGACTGGTTCAAGCAGGCTATCGTGCCAGGCGTCCCCTGAGAAAGCCACGTCTGACCAGACAACACCGCCAGCGCCGATTGCAGTGGGCCAGAGAGCACCGTCAATGGCAGCCAGGACACTCGAATCACATGATCTTCAGTGACAAGTCTAGATTTCTGGTCTATCGTCAATATGGCTGCGTCCGAGTGTGCAGACAAGTGCATGAAGCCTACAACGAAGATTGTATAGTGCCAGGAGTCCAAGCTGGAGGTGGTGGGGTGACCGTTTGGGCTGCTTTTCATGCAGGGGGCAAAACTGACCTGGTTGTTCTGAATGGAAACCTGAACCAGTTCAAGCACAGGGCCATTCTGGAAGAAACATTGCTTCCATTTGTTCGTGCAGCCTTTCGAGGAAACTTTGTCTTCCAAGATGACAATGCACGGCCTCATCATGCTCGCACGATCCGACACTTTCTTGCTGACTGTGGTGTAGAGCATATGGAGTGGCGTGCCATGTCCCCGGATATGAATCTGATCGAGAACTTGTGGGCAGAATGAAGGCGTCAAATCGACAACTTGGACCAGCAGCCTGCCTTTGTGCATGAATTGCAGCAGGCTATTGTAACTGCATGGCAAGCGATTCCTGTCCAAACCTTGGCAAATCTCGTGAACAGCATGCCTCAACGTGTACGTGCTCTCCTGAATGCTCGTGGGGGTTACACGAAGTACTAAACTGTAATTTTACTGTCCGTAATCCCAGTCGTAATTTAACTTTTGTTTTTGTTAAAAAAAAATTTGGGCTAATGTGCAAAATAAAGAGCTACTTCTGGAAAACGCACAGAAGTTTAACACAGTACTGTCTGTGAATTGAGTTCGATATCAGTTTACATCACTTTCAAGGATCAATTGATTTGCTTCGAAATGTCAAATGTGGTTTTTGTTTCTTTTAAAGGTCACATTAGCAAAATCTGGAATAATTTAAACATAATTCCAATGAACTTTTGGTTCTAAGTCATCTTGAAAAGTAAGTTCACCCCCACAAAAAACATATTCCATATTAAATGCCATGTCTGTGTATATATATATATATATATATATATATATATATATATATATATATATATATATATATATATATACATTGAAACCTTGACTTACGAGTTTAATTCGTTCTGTGACCGAGCTCGTAACTCAATTTGCTCGTTTCTCAAATTAAATTTCCCCATTAAAATGAATTGAAATGCTATTAATCCGTTCCAGCCCCCAAAAACCACACCAATTTTTTTTGTTACGTGTTTTCATATAAGAAAAATGTACTTTATAAATAACAAATAATGTATAAACAAGCACGACCTCATATATATTGTACATAATAAAATAAAATGTAAAGAAATAAACTGGTTTTATTAAGTGTATTTACCGTTATATACGTCCTCCTCGGCATCTTTTTCCAGAAGAGCCCTGTCTCGTCACAGTTGAAGATTTGCTGGGGGATGTATCCTTCGGCTTCTATCAGTTCGGCAAAAGTTCTAATAAAATCTTCAGCTGCCTTCACATCCGAGCTTGCTGCCTCACCATGCCTGACGACGGAGTGAATGCCGGTCCTCTTCTTAAAATTATCAAACCATCCCCGACTGGCTTTGAATGACTCTTCCGATGCCTCGTCCGTTGATGTTCCCGCCATCTGCTGCACCAAATCCCCGTAAATGTCTCGCGCCTTCTCACAGATGATGCTCTCGGTCACGGTATCTCCTGCGAGCTGCTTCTCCGTCAACCACACAAACAACAACTTCTCCATCTCTTCATGGACAGAGGTCCGGAGCTTTGAAATAATCTTAACGCCCTTGGCTGGCGTTATAGCCTTTATCGACACCTTCTGCTTCAAAATCGTACATATCGTAGAAGTACTACGATCGTACTGCCTCGCCAAGTCGACAACACGCACACCTCGCTCATGTTTTTCGACGATTACGTGTTTTCTATCCAAGCTCGCTTGCTCGTAACTCAGATCTCGGCTCGCATCACAAAGCAAAAAATCGACCGAGCGACGGCTCGTATCTCGGAAAACTCGTAAGCTGGTGCACTCGTAAGTCAAGGTTTCACTGTATATATATATATATATATCTGTGCAGCATCTGTCCTGTGTTGTCACTGAACTACTTTCTCAAACTTTTGTGAAATCGTACCAAACTTCTGGTATGCACATATCTCTCCCATCGGTATGTCCGAAGGGTATTTTCTTTGGAAAAAAATTCTAATTATTATTTTCTTTTTTGGGGAATTATTTTGGGGAAATTTTTTTTTTCACCTTAAGTTTTCAACTTCAATTGTTTATAAAATGTGATTTCAAGTATATTACAAATACATTTGAATATTGAATATTTTGAATTATTGTTTGAATTATGATTGGTTTAAACCATGACAAAACGGCAACTCGGGTACAGTCATTTATCTATATATCTACATATCTGGGCAGTGTTTGTGTTGTCACTTAACGACTCCTTCAAACTTTTGTTTCCGTGGTTGTGAAGTGTTTTAAATAACGTTGTGGTGGTTTTGAATCACGTGGTTGTGAGGTATTTTGAATTATGTGGTGGTGAGGTGTTTTTAAATGATGTGGTGGTGAGGTGTTTTTAAATCACATGGTGGTGAGGTGTTTTTAAATCACATGGTGGTGAGGTGTTTTGAATTACGTGGTGGTGAGGTATTTATAATTACGTGGTGGTGAGGTGCTTTTAATTATGTGGTGGTGAGGTGTTTTGAATTACTTGGTGGTGAGGTGTTTTTAAATGACGTGGTGGTGAGGTGTTTTTATTACGTGTTTTATGGCTGTGAGGTGTTTTAAATTACTTGGTGGTGAGGTGTTTTGATTTACTTCATGGTGAGGTGTTTCGAATTACGTGGTGGTGAGGTGTAATCGTCCAAAGCTTCCATTCTGCACCTACCCCTCCCCTATGTATGTGCTGAGGGGTTCTTTCTTGAAAAAAAAATCATTCAACCTGAATATTCAACCTAAATTGCCTATAAAAATGTAATATCACAAACACAACAAATAAATTTGTGCAAAATAATTGTTTGTATTATGATTGGTGTAAATCATGACAACACAGCAACTCAGGTACAGTCATTATTCTCAGCTAAAATAAGCCCGTTTCTCAGTAACGACGCGTGGTGAGGAAATTGCAGCGAGCCAAGCCAAGCTATATATATATATATATATATATATATATATATATATATATATATATATATATATATATATATACATATATATATATATATATATATATATATATATGTATATATATATATATATATATATATATATATATATATATATATATATATATATATATATATATATCTGTGCAGTGTCTGTCTTGTGTTGTCACTGAACTACTTCCTCAAACTTTTGTGAAATCATACTATTCCAAATTGACCCACGGCCGGAGTGTGTGCTCTACTGAGTGGCATTCTAGTTATCATATTTTTTTCCCCATGGAGAGTTCTTTACAATGAGTCATGTCTCAATTTTTTCTATGAAGCACTTTCGGAGATATAGAGGTGCAAAGTTTTTCGGTTTTTCCAAGATGGGTCGAACCACGTGACCGATGACATCATCATTTTTTTTTTCTCCACCAGTTTATGCTGACATGGTGCTCAAGCAATTGCATCTTGATTGATTGAAGTTTTGTTCTTGTCGAATTATCGAATTATGACGTCATAAAATGAGGCCTTGGGCCGAGAGAGTTAAAAATTGGGCACAGTCTATTCCAGGGCAAGACAAATATGTGTGTAAAGTTTGGCGATTCTATGTGAAATGGTGTAGACGAAGTAATGCGCACAAACAGACAGACAGACAATCAGACATATAGACAGACAGACAGACGGACAAACCAACCAACCAACATACTTGCCGGAATCTTTTCCGGCAAGTAACAAATGAAAAATCTGTCAGACACTGAGGACTTGCCGGAGCGTACTTTTTTATCAGCCATTTTGTATCAACTGTTTCAGTTTTTCCAAGATGGCGGCTGAACACCGTGACCGACGACGTCATCATTATTTATTTTCTAAACTAATTTATTCCTAGATTATGCTCAAGAAATTTCATCTTGATCGGATGAAGTTTTGTACTTGTCGAATTATGACGTCATAAGAGAGGGACCTATGTCATCATCCTGAACATATTTTATTCCCCAAGGAAAGTTCTTTACAATGAGCTATGTCTCAATTTTTCCTATTCAGCACTTTCGGAGATATATAGGTGCAAGGTTTTTCGGTTTTTCCAATATGTTGGCCAAACCACGTGACCGATGACGTTCTTCATTATTATTTTTTCTCCACCAGTTTATGCTGACATGGCGCTCAAGAAATTACATCTTGATTGGATGAAGTTTTGTACTTCTCGAATTATGACCTCATAATGGAGGCCTTGGTCTGAGAGTTCAAAATTGGGCAGTCTATTCCAGGGCAACTAGATTATGCTCAAGAAATTTCATCTTAATCGAATGAAGATTTGTCCTTGTCGAATTATGACATCATAATGGAGGCACCTATGACATCATCATTAACATGTTTTATTCCCCATGGAATGTTCTTTGCAATGAGCCAAGGGGCAATTTTTTCTATTAAGCACTTTCGGAGATATAGAGGTGCAAGGTTTTTCGTTTTTTCCAAGATGGCGACCAAACCACGTGACAGATGACATCATCATTATTATTTTTTCCACCAGTTTATGCCGACATGGCGCTCAATAAATTGCATATTGAGTGGATGAAGTTTCGTAAAAATGGAGGCCTTGGGCCTGGAGTGTCAAAAATTGAGTACAGTCTATTCCAGGGCAAAGACAAATATGTGTATAAAGTATGGTGATGCTATTTGCAATGATGTAAACGTCGTACTGCACACAAACAGACAGACAGAAAAACAAACCAACCAACCAACATACTTGCCGGAATCGTTTCCGACAAGGAACAACCAAACAGACAGGGGTGAAAACATAACCTCCATCGACCTTTGGTGGCGGAGGTAATAACGGTTCAATTAACTTCCTCTTCCCGAGTTAGGAAGAGGTCGAGCCTCATGTGTTCAAATATGGAGGCTGCTCGCGCACAGCGATATGCCGTGTTTGAGCAACTATCACGCAAGCATGGTATATAGCATGCTCCCCACTGGAGGTTGTCTCGGTGGAATCGCTTGTACTTGCGATCGGAACATAATCGAGATTGATACGGTTCAGTCTTGGCCAAAAATATTGGCACCCTTGCTTTAATCAAATAACCTACAATTTTCTCTAGAAATATGTTGAAATTGACAAAAGTATTTGGTTTCCACTATTCTTTATTTTACTGTTAATATTACAGAACCTTTGTTTTTGATTCAAAACTCAATATATCCCTTCAAATTAGAAAATAAAAAGAAATGGCAATGACAAAATTATTGACACCCGAGACTTAATATTTGCCAGCACAGCCTTTGGACAAAGTAACTGCAGTCAAGCGCTTCCTCTAGCCATGAATGAGCTTCCGACACCTCTCTTCTGGAAGCTTTGCCCATTCTTCTTGTGCAAACTGCTCCAGTTCTCCAAGATTTTAAGGGTGCCTTCTCCCAACTGCTGTTTTCAGATCTCCCCACAGGTGTTCAATGGTATTTAGATCTGGTCTCATTGCTGGCCACTTCAGAACAGTCCAGTGTTTTGTCTTGAACCATTCCTGGGTGCTTTTTGAAGTGTTTGGAGTCATTGTCCTGTTGCAAGACCCATCACCTTCGACGGAGACCCAGCTTTCTGACACTGGGTTGAACATTGGGCTCCAAAATGCCTTGGTAATCTCCTGATTGCATGATGCCATGCACACATTCAAGGATCCCAGTGCCAAAGGCAGCATAGCAACCCCAAAATATCACTGAACCTCCTCCATGTTTGACTGTAGGGGAGGTGTTCTTGTCTTTGAAGGCTTCATTTTGTTTTCTACAAACATGGAGATGATGTGCTTTACCTAAAAGCTCTAATTTGGTCTCATCTGTCCACAATAAATTCTCCCAGATGGATTTTGGCCTGTTTAGGTGTGTTTTGGAAAACTCCAGATGGGCTTTCTCGTGTCTCTCTCTCAGCAGTGGCGTTCTCCTGGGTCCCCTACTAGAGAACCCACTTTCATTGAGTTGGTGACGGATGGTGCAAGTTGAAACTGCCATACCTTGTGTCTGACGGTCAGCTTGAATCTGTTTGGCAGTTGATCGTGGTGCTATCTCCACCATTCGAACAATCCTTTGCTGCAATCTTCGATCAAGTTTTCTCTTGTGGCCATGTCCAGCGAGGTTTGCTACAGTGCCATGGGCCTTAAATTCATGACAACATTGCGTACGGTGGACACTGAACATCAAGGTCTCTGGAGATGTACTTGTAGCCTGAGATTGTCCGTGCTTGGCTACAATCTTGTATCTGACCTCTTCAGACAATTCACTGGTTTTCTTTCTTTTCTCCATGCTCATTGCAGTGCAGACAGTGACACAAAACAGCAGAATGACTCCTTTTCCCTATTCAAACTGGTTGAATGAGTGATTTATCTATTGTGGGCACCTGCAACTCACCACAGATGAGTTCAATTCCAAAGTAAAGGAGAATCAACTGCATGAAATCTAATGATTTCTAACAACTTTTAAAAGGTGCCAATAATATTGTCCAGGCCATTTTATGATTTATGTGTGGCATAAGCTAAGATTTAGTAGTTTGTTTTTTCAGCGTTTTTGTTTTGTTCCACTGCAAAGCAAGGAAATATATTTGTGGATACCAAAAGAGTTTTTAATGAGTTTAATGAGTTTTTAATTTAAGAGTTTTAAAACAGCAGAATGACTCCTTTTCTCTTTTCAAACTGGTTGAATGAGTGATTTTTCTATTGTGGGCACCTACAACTCACCACAGGTGAGTTCAATTCCAAAGTAAAGGAGAATCACCTGCATGAAATCTAATGATTTCTAACAACTTTTAAAAGGTGCCAATAATATTGTCCAGGCCATTTTATGATTTATGTGTGGAATAAGCTAAGATTTAGGAGTTTGTTTTTTCAGCTTTTTTGTTTTTGTTCCCCTGCAAAGCAAGGAAATACATTTGTGGATACCAAAAGAGTTTTTAATTTCAACAATGTTCTGGATGAAATGGTGCGTTAAAAAAATAATAAAGTGCAAAGGTGCCAATATTTTTGGCCCCGACTGTATGTAATGTGTCACGCATGAATATACATGTAATCGTTTTTGTGTCCGATGAAGGGCACGTTGCTCTCATCGTTCAACAAGGCTTGTCCCTTGACTGGACACTTCGTTAGCGTGTATCCCTTAGATGCTCCTGCTGAGAAAGTGGTTATTTCAAATGTGTCACTCTTCCTGAACAACAATGTCATCCTTACAGGACTGCTGCACTATGGTCACTGTGTGTCCCCCTAAATAGTGCTACCTTTGGGCTGTAAAGATGAACGTGCCAGTCATGTGATGAGTTTCCGAAGACAGGTATTTATGGTGCTTAAAAAGCAATATCTCTCTCTCAACGTTATTTTAAAATTAACTTTAAAAGGTCACGATTACTAAGCATATGTCACCACTGACAACCTAAAGTGCTTTGGTTGTGGTTCAGTGGGACACATGAAGCAGTTTTGCCCTGTTCGTAAGAAGTAACTTTCCACGGCCAAAATGAATAACTTCGGTTCACAGACTAATGTAAACGTTTCCCTCTCCACAAATGTGCAGGCTAAACCAGCTGAACAAGTGGACACCCGCACTCCTAATGAACCAATGGACAGTGTTGATGAGGGGTTCGTTACCGTTTCCAAAGTTAAAAAACGCAAATCGGTTGTAAGAAGTGTCTCACCTTCTGGGAGAAGGAAAATCAACAAAGACTCCATCATTGGAATTCCATGTGATAACAAGTTTGCCTTATTAGAGGAAGGGGAAAACGTAGAGGTTTCCACCAGTACAAACATTATTAAGGGTATTTCTATTCACATTCACATTTACACTGCATTACTGTATTCAACTTTCAATTGATGACAAGCAGCCCTTCTATTTTAGTGCTTTCATCTGTTGTTGTTTTCATTGTTCTATCACAGTCTATTACTGGCGAGGTATGCTGTATACCCTATTCCATACAAACACAATCATCGCCTGTCTCTCATTATGTATATGTCATGCTGTATAATTTTTCCTGTGATTCGTTATTGCTTTGTATGAAATATATTTTTAATTTTAAACTCTATGTTCAAGCCTTTGTAAGTTTTCGAGACCGTCATGCCACAGGTGGTCTATGGGGCAAGAAGGTCTCCACGTCCGCTCAGGTAATGTGGCGAGAATCAGCATCTTGGACACATGACCACAGCAAATTTCCCTGACAGTACTGGTCGAGCGAGCCGTCAAACAATTCACCAATTCAGGCGTTTTTATGTGTTATCGTGTTTTAAAAAAAAAACCCCCGGTGAAAGTTATAACAAAATAAAAAATGAACATGTTTAGAGATTTTGTACCATTACAGATATAGTTTGAGAAACAATGAGTTTATAATAAAACAAGCTGATTTAAGTGAAAGCAGGTAAGTGATGAACTAACTAAGGTCACGTTTTTACTTGAGCTTTAACTAACTTGCATTTTAACTAAGTAACGTAACTTGCGTTTCCCGAGTAACTAACTTAAAAACTAACTTACGTTGTGCAGGTAAGTTCAGTGTGATATCCACTTTGAGATGAACTCTTTATCGCAGCAGAATTGTGAATGGGAAAAAATCCTCCAACAATGACATGCCCTCTTGAAGGCAAATTATTAATTCCTTTTCTTGTTTGAGGGCTGCATGCTTCCCCACAGACAGAAAGCAAGTTGGTAAACAATAAGCAAGTGAAAATCATGGCTTATTCAAACAAATGTTCACTTGGTAATCCATCGGATGAAGAACACTTTATATTCGAAGCAAGGAAAAATTACACAGCAGCTTCTGACGTTTTGCATTTGTCTGGAGACCTGGGAAAACATATGGTTCGATTGCACTTCAATTTCCTCTAAAATATCCTAATTATTGTTAATTACATTGTAACACAACAACAAGCACATTCAATAATTATTTGTGACTGTGACAAAATATCTAATGAGACAAAATATTCTGAAATGCAAATCAAAATTATGTTTTGCAATATTTGCGACATCATTAAAACATTGGATTTGGGGATTTTAAAATACTTTGGAGACTTTTTGATGCCTTCAAATAAATGCATGAAACAGATGCTGAATTCAAGGTGTAAAATTTACATATGAAAATGGAGGTGGATTATTTGTATGTGCATGTGTGTATAAATGTATGTATGTAAGGGGGTGTGCGGTTGGGGTAACTGCACATCCACTTAACTTCAAAAGACTCAAAATTTGCCCTTTCCCACTACATTTTTTCCCACTACATTATCGCTTGCACTAAACCTTGCCCTAACTAGCTCTGACCTCAGTTGTAATGCAATGTTTTGAGAAGATCATTATTTAATTATTGGGAAAAATTCCAATAATTTTCCTCCTCTCATGGGCATAGAAAAGGCCCCTTTATATGGTATGTGCCATGTGGCAAAGTATAGCAAAGAAGCGACAATCAAAGACAATGGCCAGGAGGTAATCGGATGAACTTTTGACTGAAAAGTTTTTGAAGGCAAAAACTGAAATAGACAATGGACAATCCAATCCAATCGGAGACAGCCATGACCAGGACACACACACACACACACACACACACACACACACACACACACACACACACACACACACACACACACACACACGTTGGATAAATGCATCATGTGATCTAGTTGAATTAGGCCAGGGGTAATATGCTTGCTTGTGCAGGGTTCACAAAGAGCCATTCTACTGTTGCTGGGCAGAACTGTTATTTTGTGCTGAGCCTGCAAAAATATGTTTTCATATGTAGTTTTGTCGTGAATTTCAATCCCTTATCCCTGGAATAAGCACTTTCTGAAACTCGGACCAAGGCAGAAGACATTCATTAAATCTAGATAAGATTAACACGTATGGGAGGCATTGCGCTTAAGCTCACTCAGCCAAGCACCAACATCATCTCAGAATTACAACTTGTGTTCGCCTCAATATACTTTCTTCAAAAGACAAGGAACTAAAAACCTGTCCCTGGTTTCACAGACTGCCCTTGGGAAAGACTCGGCAGGCAGGGATCTTATAGGGAAAGAATGTTAACACAAGGTCCAACAAGGATTTCGTCAACAGTTTTTCTCCGAGCGAGACGATTCGATGCTAGTGAACTAAAGTGTGATGCTGCCATCTTCATCAGCCGAGGGATTGGAATGAAATCCCTTACAGTTGGGCCTTGTGCAACAATGTGAAGCCAAGGGTCCTTGCATCAACATTTCTGTGTTATTATCTTATGTTCCAGCTTTTCCTTTGCCTTCCTTTGTGGTAAAGAACTTGGGTATATATTGAATGCAGTCTTAAGTGGGATTCAGAGATCTGCTTGCCTGGTGTGAAGCTTTTCTCTCCGTACGTACATAATCAATAAATAATCCTTTGTCAACCAAGTGAAAGTTGTCTGTCATTTTGATCCATGAGGACAACTCCCAGACAGGCACACACACACACACACACACACGCATATACATGCACACACTCATACATACATGTGCACACCCACATACACACACACACACACACACACACACATGCACATACACACACACAGACACACAAACACACATGCACACACTCATACATACATGCACACACCCACATACACATAAAATAAATACTCCAGGGAAAGACCAATTAGCCAACAAAGTAGAAGAGATGAAATTAATAAAACTCAGAGAAACACCAAAACATTATTGCAGACAAAACAATAAACAGACCAAAATCTTAGTGAGGCGAACCAACCATTCAATTAGAAAAATGATTTCAAAATCATACACCTTGAAGGAAATCAATGTCGTCTGTTTCACAGTGGCACTATTTATTCAAGAAAAAGTAACGGGCTAACAACACCAGAAGAAGAAAAAACCAGGCCCAACAAATAGAAACCAAAATCCACCTTGGAGACAGAGATTGGAGATACAAAGAGTTCAACTGCAGCAGGAAGTAGGCCAAATACAGCAGTTCAGGAAAGGATACAGACATCAAGATTAAAAAAGAGAATCCAAAGAATAAAAAAACAAGAACAAGATCGAAGCAATGAAGTTTAAAAAAAAACTATGAAGAAGGAAACAACATGAGAAAACAAAACCACATGTTTGAAAATAACCTGAAGAGATTTTACCATGAATTGGGGAAACAAAAGCAGAATGTGTCAACTCCCCCTGAAAAAGAAAAACTGGAAAAATTCCGAAAACTAATTTTTGAAGATCGAAAATAATATAAAAAGAAAGCAGAATGGATCCCAAACTTGGAAACGAAGAAGCAACATCTCCAGGAAATGCCCCCATTAATTAATTGTTGATGAAGATAAAATTTGGAAACGACTTCAAAAAATGCCAAAATTAAAAATCTCATGGGCCCAGATGTAATTACAAATTTATGGCTAAAACAACTTGATGCTCTTCACAATCACTATGCCAGGCCATTTAATGAAACGATCCAAGAGAAAAAGGCAGTGGATTAGTGGTTCATAGAAGGGAACACCTTTCTCATCCCAAAATCGTAGGAAGCCAAACTTCCCCACAAATACCGGCCGATAACATGCCTACCGACGACTTACAAAGTGCTGAAAGGAATCATCACATAAATGATATACCATTATCTAACACAGCATGTGGTTTTAGAGGCAGAAGAAAAGGGGTGTAAGAGAGCTTGTTATTGATCAATTGACGACATACTACTGAACAAGGCCGCACTTGAAAATTGCAAAATGCGAAGAACTAAATTGCCCTATAAGACCATAAGAAAGTACTGGATAGACTATAAGAAAGCTTTAGAGCAATGGAGCACTGGAATACCACATTGGTGTTGCAGCACTCAGAAGGAAATATCAAAATACCAGATGTTAAGACACGGTGTGGAATCTTCCAGGGAGACAGACTTTCACCCCTTCTGTTTTGTCTGGCTCTGGAGCCACTAAGTAACCGCATCAATGAACAAGGACACAGATTCACCCTAACAACTAATAAACGAACATCTTAAGAAATAGGAAAGGTGACACATATACGATACTTGGATGATTTAAAGATACGCAAGGAAGATACATGGCACAGAGAGAGGAAAACAAGTCATAAAGGTCCAGGAATGCGCTCTGGTTAGTTTAAGCAGAAGATTAAGCTTTTAAACAATAGACTCGTGCGTTTGCCCTCAGGGAGTCACTTCACGTGCAGGCACACAAAGGTTTTCCACTGGGAAATGTAATTCAACAAGTGGATATAAAATTATATATATAAAGTTATATATATATATATATATATATATATATATATATACATATATATATATATATTGTTACAGACGCGGCTTTTAGATGTTATTTTGACCGAGCGGTGGTGTATTTAACCGCGTCCGAACAGTTACTCCCCGATTAAAACCCGATTTCACCCGACGTTGACCAGATCGCCCCACAGATATTCAATCGGGAAATCTCTAAAGCGACCGAAAGAGAATGAAAAAGAAGAAGAAGAAGAATACGGAGGAAGAACACATTTATTATACACACACAAGCAATGGATGGAAGAAGCAGTAACACAGCGAATCGTTAACTTACACTATTCATTTTTACTTAGCCCCAAGACAACGAGCAGGACAGGACGTTCACACTTACACAGGGGATAATGCGGGCAGGTAAGGCTTGAGATGGATTGCTTGAGAGGGAGGCAAGGTCGGGAGGCCGCAGTTCGCAATTCCTCGCGGTTTTGGCGGGAAACCCTCCGTCGTGTATCCACTGCGGTAGACGTCACGCGCTGGTTCGGCACACCTGCTCCTCTTCTCGGGGTGGAGCCGTCTCCCTCCTTTCAGCGCGTCTCTCCAAAGCTGGTTTCCTTGCCGAGTACCTCTCCTCTTTGGCTTGGAGCGTTTCGCATCTCACCGCCTCTTGGTGCAGTCTCTTTGCTCATCTCCCAAGGCCTCTCCAAGTCATCTCTCAAAGCAGTCCCTTACAGTCGCTTTTATCACCTCGAGCGAAATCAAGCCGCCGACTCCGAGGGCACGCCTACCGGGTCACTCACCGCGGTGTTGATTGGCTGTTAGGGCTGGTTCACTCCTTCCCTCTTATGACGAGGTGGAGACACGCCTTTCTTCCCCAACCCTACCTCGTGGCCAATGGTGGTTTGAAGAAAACCGGCCAAAATGCGGAAGGCAATTGGAAGGGAGGTTTTGGGGAAATTGGAAGGGCCTACGCTTATTTTGTTTGATACAATGCAAAGTCAATCTAGTGGGAAAACACATATTTAGCCTACATGGAATAAGGAAATACACTATTTAAAAGATGTATCGTGACCTGCGTGTAAGTTTCATGGAATTAACTAGGACGCCGACTGCGACCATTATTTACATTAACAGGGTGTTACCGTACTTTTGTAACGTTCACATTGTAACGTTTCCACATTCGTTACAATATATATATATATTATATATATATATATATATATATATATATATATATATATATATATATATATATATATTATATATATATATATATATATATACACGTTTTTATATCAGTCTGGTGTAATTCTATAGTTTCACCATACAGACTCTGACAATCCCTTCTCTTGTTCAGACATTAATTAATCTTTAATATCTAAGAACAACACTGTTTATGGAACTTTATTAATTTCAATCCGCAATGAGAACGGCTGGTTCGACGAAGATGTGCCCTGCTGGAGGGCCCGCAACCTCCCCCGCAGGACTGGCTCCCTCCGCCTCCCACATCCGCAATCCTTGCTGATGTTCCAGTTAGTCGAGCTCCATTTTCATGAGATCTTGAATGTGTTGTTCTCTGGGGAGAACATTAGATCGGTAATTTCTTGCAGCATTCGCTATTGTTTGGCATACAAGGCGTGAAAATCAAAATATAAGAGAGAAACGCCCCTCGTGTTGGGATCGTCCATGAATGTGGATTCCTCGGATTCCAAAGTGACGGGTGGATCATCCAGTTGCCCGTCCCCATACTCGCTCTTGTCCATCTCCAGTTGGGCCATTTGTGCTGAAGAGCTAGAAAAGAATCTCTCCAAGCACATCCGAAGAAGATGCTTCATTATAAACACAGCAAACACTGGTCCCACTATTATGGTGAGATCCCACAGAACCCAAGACAAGATGGTGTTCCCAAAACTGCTGAAACATCTAGAAAACCAATTTGTTATGCCCAAATCTTCCCGGGAGGTCCTTTCCCTCACTAGTCCCTCGCCCGTCTCTTTCAGTCTCTTAATAGCTGATTCTACCCCCTCTGTAGGGTCTGGTATCCAATTGCAACACTTTGCTTGAATTACCCCACATACCCCTCCCCTTTCTGGCAATAAAATGTCAAGTGCCACACGGTTTTGCATCACCATAGTCCTCATTTCTACCATAGTATCTAAAAATCCTCTATGGGCCTGTCGGGTATCGTTAGCAACTTTTTCCAGGGCGAAGGCAATTTTGTCTATCCTATAGCTATTCATTACCGTGCCAGCTCCGGGAAGAAGAATCCCATTGCTTTTTCCCATCCATGTCCATAAAATGTAGTATGTCCGTCCCCGTCCCACATTGCCCTGCAAACCCTTCTCTGAGGGCTCTTGAGGCTATCTACCAAAAGGACTTCTGGTATCACTGAACCCAAATAGTATGTCCCCTTCCAATCATCTGGCAGGTATGGGTAAGCCTTGTCCCCACAGACAAACATGATTCCATGTGGAGAAACTTAATGATTTGAAAGACATTCCATGCCCTCTGGGTCCGATTACTTGGGGACAGTAGAAAAAGTAATCGCCGTTAGGGAGGTGGTATTATCCTGTAGACCCACCCGAACTGTCATTTTTCCCTGAGAGGGCTTGGGTTTTCTCCCAGGTATAACAACATTGCATTCATAAGTGCCCATCTCTGTTCTTCCTATTCCTTGTATGCAGACTGTGCCTCTTTGTTTTTCCACCCAAACTGGTTTTGGCCATATTATTTGGTTCTGGATTGTGGGAACATAGTCAAAGTTACGAGCGCATTCGCCATCATTGTCCAACCCTGTTCCTTCCAACATAGTTTGGATACAGGTGTTTCCCAGCGGTTTGAGCATAAGTCATTGAGTGACAATGGAATTCCTCTCATCTTAATACCTGTCAAAGAGCTTTCCAGCATTGGCATGCACGACCAACAGTTGGTGTGATTATGGGTTGCAGCCACCTCTCTGGCAACCCCCCAGTAGGTATTTGATTATCCTGCCTTTTTCCTTACTAGTTCACTATGGTCCACCGGCAGGGGTGGCACGTATCCCTTGATGTTTATTTTTACAAGGAACGCTTGTGCTACGCAAGGTGCTTCGCAGCCTGGATGTCTCACCATGCACTTAAGCTCCTGGGGTTGTTTCCGTGGGTCTTGAATTCTAGTTATTAGAACGTAATTTTTGTTTCCCCATTCATATCCCGGTTTCTTGGTTCTCTTGTTGCTCCTGTGGCTAATACGAATGTGTTCTAGTACCACTTCCCATCTCCTTCCAACCTTCCTGGACCACTGTACTAGGCCAGCGGTGAACGTTTGATGGTAAACAAGTCCGCGTGCTACCTTTTCATCAAAAAGAAATGGAATTTCTACCTTCTGCCCGTTATCCACCATAAAAGAGGAGGGCGCCATGGGAATCAATGAGCCAGTTTTTCTGAGTAGGGGTCTTACTCCGTTACTAAAATATTTGTGGTAGTTTCACCCTCTCTTCTGTCATGTTCCTAGGTGTGGTGGCCGGGGTTCTCTATTGCCTTGTCGATCTGAGGCTTTACTGAACACTAGTGGTATCCCGAGCATGACTAGTAGCAATATCTGCCTCACGCCCGGTCCCATCGTGTTGGGTTTGTGTCGCATCCTGAGTGAGTGCTGGTATTCCTTGAGTGGCCCCTTGGGGTTGTATCTCTGGGGATACACACTGTCGGCAGTGCGATGCATGTTCCCCGGAGGTCTTTCCTTCACACTTGACAGCGGTGTATGTTACCAACACCACCTGGTGTGGGCCGTTCCACCTTGGTTGGAGGCTGTGCATCCTTTTGAAATTCTGGATTAGCACTAGATCGTCTGCCTCGAAGGGGTGGCATGGTCATGCAGCTGGTTCCAGTAGGGCTTCTTTCACCTGTGAATGGAAACTTGTGACAGTTCTCATTAGTTCTGCACAAAAAGTCAACACGTTATCATCCAAGTGGTGAACATTTTGTAAATCCGTCATAGCTGGTGCCATTACTGGCAATCGCATGGGGTGTCCCATTTTGATCTCATGCGGGGATAGGCCTGTGAGTCTATTTGCTGTTGATCGCATGGCCATCAAAGCAAGAGGCAATGCTTCCGGTCACTTAAGGCCTGTGTCATCACATATTTTTGTCAGTCCAGACTTCAATATGGCATTCTGTCGTTCCACTGTTCCCGCCGACTGTGGATGGTAAGCGCAGTGGAATACTTGTCATATCTGTAGGGCTTTGAATAGTTCATTGACTATCTCAGCAAAAAATGTGTGCCCTGGTCACTTGATATTTTGCAAGGAATGCCAAATCTGCAAATGAAATCCCACACAAGGTGTTTTACTACTGCGGGGGCATCACACCGTTTAGTAGCGTACACCTCTACCCACTTCAAAAACATGTCCGCGATCACGAGCATGTATTTGTATTTCAGTGATGGTTCCATTTGTACGTAGTCAATTTGTAAATGGCCAAACGGTGCCCATGGCATCGGGTATGCAGCATTCTGAAAACGTTTCGGTGAGGGTCCTACGTTGTGATGTTGACAAATTGTGCACTTCAGGCATGTTTCCGCAGCTATGGTTGTACAGTGCATTCAGAAAGTATTCAGACCCCTTCAATTTTTTAACATTTTGTTATGTTGCAGCCTTATGCTGAAATCGTTTAAATTCATTTTTCCCCTCATCAATCTACACTCAATACCCCATAATTACAAAGAGAAAACAGGAATTTAGAAAGTTTTGCAAATTTATTAAAAACAAAAAACTGAAATATCACATTGACATAAGTATTCGCTTATGCGTTAGTTCGCTTATGACTGATCTTGCGGTAGTGAGATGTTGCGTTTACGCCTGCAAAATGAGTGCACTTATGTGGGGTACTCTAACCACAAGGGGGCTCCCCAAGACTAGATCGGAAGAATGGTTGACGGCTTACACTGCCGCGGCCACAGCACAAAGACACGACGGCTGTCCCCTGCTTACAAGTTCGTGTTGACTACAGTAATACGCAATGGGATGCATCTTTTCCCCATTTTTTGTGCCAATACCGCTTGGGCGAAACCATCCTGTTCATGAATGTACAGATAAAAGGTTTTGTCTTTGTTTGGCAAGCCCAAGGCGGGTGCTGTAGGTAGCATGGTTTTCAGCCCAGTGAATGCATTCTCCCTAGCCGCTGACCATTCGACCCACAATGGTGCATTGTCCTTCATATACAAAGGTCAGGCAGGCCTGCACGGCATAATCTGGGATCCATGTCCTACAGTACCCAGTAATTCCGAAAAACTGTCGTAGGGCCCTCTTTGTTGTTGGCATAGGGATCTATGAGATAGTTTCCACCCGTTTTGTTGTCAGTGTTTGTGTACCTTTCTCAATAGAGTGTCCGAGTTATTCTACTTTAGTTATGCACAGCTGTAACTTTTTGTGATTTACCTTGTGGCCCCTCTCGGCCAGCGCGCAGAGGAGAGTTACAGAGTCCGTCAGGCACTGTTGTTCTTGTGTATTGCAAAGTAACAGGTCGTTTACATACTGGACCATGGTCGACCCTTCCGCGAGGACCACTCCCATCAAATCCTTGTGTAGGGCCCATGAGAATAGTGTGCGGCTGTCTGCAAAACCGTGGGGGAGACGGGTCCACATGTACTGTTGTGCTTCGTAGGTGAAGTCAAACAGATGTTGCGATTTCTGGCTCAAAGGTATAGAGAAAAAGGCAGAACACAGGTCAATCACTGTAAAGAATTCCGAATCCGGAGAAATCGACGCCATCATCGTAGCTGGGTTAGGTACCATGGGGGCAATGCTTACAATGCACTTATTCAATGCCCTCAAATCCTGAACAAAATGCCAGATCGTCTTCCCTGGTTTCCGGACCGGTCACATGGGGGTGTTACACACCACTGGTCATCGGAATTAGAACTCCCTGCTGCAGCAAAGAATCTAACACTGGTGGTATACCTTTCCGAGCCTCTGCGCGAATTGGGTATTGTTTTACACGTGGGAGGGTTGCTCTTGGCTGCATTGTGATTGTAACTGGGTCCGCCCTGGTCATTTCCCCCACATCATTCGGATGCCTGGTCAATAGGTTTTCCGGTACTTGGCGTAAAGCCTCTTCATGGGGTCGGCCTCGCTGCCTCCCTCGTGAGTTTTTAAACTCAATCTCCACTCTCTCAAATTGTGCGGGTGCATCAATGGGTCGTTGTTCCCACATGAGCCCCTGTTGGTTATGTATGTGATACCAATTACTATTTGGCATCGTTCCCTGGAAATCCCTCGGAGTGTTTTTCAGTTGAGTGATCATGGGGCCTATGTATTTTGTCTCGTATCCTTCGCTTACTCGAGTGTTACATGAGGACGTTGTTTCGCAATTTCACAAGGACAGTTTGGTCTGGGGTGGTCTGTACCTCCAACCCCACTCCCTCTTTTCCGATCCAGAGTTCTACGACCTCTATATGGGTCGTTTCTCTGAGGAGGGAGTGGACCAGGTTTTCGTATTGTTTGTCATATCCTAGTTTGTCGTAATAGCCAGTACAGTGGAGGGTCTTCTTCCAGCCATGTATATCCCAACCATGGGTTCTTACCCAAGTCTTTAATTCGGCCAAAATCTGAAGAGTGTCCCAATGTGTTTGAGTGGTGACTAACACTTGTTTTTCCGTGAATTTACAAAAGTATATCACTGTATCCTTTTCCATCAATAGGGGTAGGACTAGGTCTCGTTGGGGGTATTGGAGGTCAAGATACATTCCACCAGGAGTACATCGTACAGTGCAACCAATCTGGCATAACATATCCCTCCCTAAAAGGTTACATGGGGAGTTTTCCGTGAACAAGAAAGCATGTTTTGTGGATAAGGGTCCACATTGTACTGCTACCTCCTGACTCAGGGGTATTTTCTCTACTCTCCCAGACACCCCCACCACTGAGACGTTTTCTTTTGAGATGCAGACCCCCCTGAATGTGATCCCTTTAGAGTCGAGTGAGTCGCCCCTGTATCTATGAGAAATTTGCATTTCCCGCCGATTACTATTGAGGTGGTGGGATCCGTGGTAGGCTTATTGGTAAGGGCGGGAAAAGGTGGGATGTCTCACTCGCATCATGTCAATATTGGTTTCTGGGATTATCCCATCCATTGAATCGATTCTGGTTGTGCTGTCCACCCCGTCGACCGTCATTCCTACGTCCTTTAACGTCGGGGCACTCTCTTTTCCAATGTCCTTGCTCCACAATGAAAACATCCATTCGTAGTCTTACCTGACTGATGGGTGCTGTCCGCATTTCTCTCATCCTCGCACATCACTGGAGGGCACTGGTTTTCTCCATAGGGTGGGGGTTTTACCCAACCTGGGTTATGTTCAGCCTGTCATACTGGGGCATTGGCCCCTTGCCACTGTCCCTGGAACTCGTCCTGTTCATGTCGACGAATTGCTCTCTGAACTAACATTTGGTAAGCTTCCTGTTTCAGTTCTTTCGCGGCTTCTGCATCCTCAGCGCATGACTGGTGGCATTGCATGGCCGAAAGCAGATTCTGCACTGTGGTTTGCCCTGCCCATCCAAATATAGCAGAAATCAGTCGTTTCTTAATTCCTGGGAAAAGTCCTTCTACAAAAAAGTTGTTAAGTAATTGATCTGGAAGGTCCTCGGCATCCGGAAGCCCTCCGTATGTTTGCATCATTTTCTGAAGTCGAGCTAGAAATTCCTCTGGGTCTTCCCCCGCTTTCTGTTCGCAATGGGTGATTTTTCCCCAATCTACATAATTCAGTCGTATCTCTTCTCGGATGATGTCTATCAAGTTACCCAACCGAACAGAGTATTCTGCGCTCGTCTCGTGTCCGGGCAAGGCCATTTGCCATCCTGCCGTTACCTTTGCCTTTCTCCATATCCTTGCGGGTAGGATACGGTCCATCATAATACCCACATCCCAATGTCTTTTTTGATGAGCGAGCACGAATTTGAGCAGGTGTTGTTTCTCTTTTTCCGGGTCGTCTAGGCATCCCCGGAGGGTGGCTGACATGGACTGTAAATCTACTTCGTTCGAGGCCCGGTGTATGTACTTCGGGGGTTCACCCAATTGTCACACCGTCTTGATCCGGCCTGGTTCCGTCATGATCATGGGAGCCAACATATGTTGCTTATTGCCTTTGCCTGTTCCAGTCATTCCCCTCAATTGGGCATACACTCCCACATGGGGATCCAGTCCGTATATGGCCTGAGGTTGGGAGGGGGCCCCACTCCCTTTGACAGGCTTTGTCACCTTATATTTGTCTTGTGTCACTACCATTTGTTTCTGTAACACGGATATATGCTTCTTTGTCGTCTCGAGTTCGCCCTTAAAACCCGCATATTTTGAGTCAATTTCCCGTTTAGTACACTCATACAGCCATTGGCTGAAAGCCTCCCAATCATTGCCTTTCCATATACGCAATGGCTCAGTGGGCTGTCACCGCGAAAGTAATGGAGTTCCTTTGTTCGAGTCCTGGGTTGAGTCAGAATTTTTGACCCTAGCCCCATGAAGGAATTTAAATCCTGTTTATTAAAAATTGCAGATGAGTTAATCTCCAATGCACTTCCACATATATTTGCATACACGAACATACGCCTACATATACATACGCTCACATCCTGTGTCTGCCTGGCAGGCATGTAAGACATCAGCCATTATAAAGCTCGAAGTGTTCAGTGTGGAAAATTTCTGAGGAGATTCCATAGACTCAATGGCTCAGTGGGCTGTCACTGCAAAAGTGATGGAGGTCCTTGGTTCGAGTCCTGGGTTTAGTCAGAATTTTCACACAAGCCCCACGTAGGAATTTCATTCCTGTTTATATATATATAAATAAATATAAATAAATACATATATATATATATATATATATATATATATATATATATATATATATATATATATATATATATATATATATATACAGACTTGGCATTTAATATGGAATATTTTTTTTCTCTTGACGGGTTTACTTTCTTAACTCAGTATATCAATCTGGTGAGTTTCTTTTACACTTTGGTGATTTATTTGTTAAAAGAACCATGTCACTGATTGTCTGTTACAGCAAGAAGTCAACAACAGGATTATATCACAGGTGGCGTGGCAAAATGTATGGACAGGTGCATTTGATGAATGGCTTCACAGTCGGGTATAGAAGGGTTGTTGCGTTCTGTATTAGTGGAAAATAACTGCTGCACATCTCCAAAGGTTATTGCCGCT
Organism: Myxine glutinosa; assembly: GCF_964187855.1. Taxonomy (NCBI): domain Eukaryota; kingdom Metazoa; phylum Chordata; class Myxini; order Myxiniformes; family Myxinidae; genus Myxine; species Myxine glutinosa. Next base: position 130,638,301 of record NC_136263.1, read on the forward strand.
TCCTCTGGAGATGGTCCGTCAACTCGACAATGCTGTTTGTCATGGAGTGGTGGCTTTACGAAATTACGGCATGAAACAGTGTGCTATTGCTCGGCAGTATGGCATCACTCAAGTTCAGGTGTCAAAGATCCTGAAACGAAATGCTCAGAGGGGTATCCCTCCTCCAATACCGAGGCCAGGACGTCCCCGCAGAACCACAAGGAGGGATGATCGCCAGCTGCACCGGTTAGTCCACAATGGCCGTACCAAGTTAGCTAATCGGCTTAGGGCTGAGTGGCAGCAACTGACAAATGTGCCTATATCCAGAAGGCTAGTCAAACAACGACTGGTTCAAGCAGGCTATCGTGCCAGGCATCCCCTGAGAAAGCCACGCCTGACCAGATAACACCGCCAGTGCCGGTTTCAGTGGGCCAGAGAGCACCGTCAATGGCAGCCAGGACACTGGTATCACGTGGTCTTCAGTGACGAGTCTAGATTTCTGGTCTATCTCAAGATGGCCGCGTCTGAGTGCGCAGACAAGTGCATGAAGCCTACAACAAAGATTGTATAGTGCCAAGAGTCCAAGCTAGAGGTGGTGGGGTTGACCGTTTGGGCTGCTTTTCATGCAGGGGGCAAAACTGACCTGGTTGTTCTGAATGGAAACCTGAACCAGTTCAAGTACAGGGCCATTCTGGAAGAAACATTGCTTCCATTTGCTCGTGCAGCCTTTCGAGGAAACTTTGTCTTCCAAGATGACAATGCACGGCCTCATCGTGCTCGCATGATCCAACACTTTCTTGCTGAGCGTGGTGTAGAGCATATGGAGTGGCCTGCCATGTCCCGGATATGAATCCGATAGAGAACTTGTGGGCAGAATTAACGCGTCAAATCGACAACTTGGACCAGCAGCCTGCCTCTGTGCATGAATTGCAGCAGGCTATTGTAACTGCATGGCAAGCGATTCCTGTCCAAACCTTGGCAAATCTCGTGAACAGCATGCCTCAACGTGTACATGCTCTCCTGAATGCTCGTGGGGGTTACACGAAGTACTGAACTGTAATTTTACTGTCCGTAATCCCAGTTATAATTTAGCTTTTGTTTTAAAAAATTTTTGGCTAATGTGCAAAATAAAGAGATACTTCTGGAAAACGCACAGAAGTGTAACACAGTACTGTCTGTGAATTGAGTTCGATATCAGTTTACATCACTTTCAAGGATCAATTTATTTGCTTCAAAATGTCAAATGTGGTTTTTGTTTCTTTTAAAGGTCACATTAACAAAATCTGGAATAATTTCAACATAATTCCAATGAACTTTTGGTTCTAGGTCATCTTGAAAAGTAAGTTCACCCCCCCAAAAAAATATTCCATATTAAATGCCAAATCTGTATATATATGTATATATATATATATATATATATATATATATATATATATATATATATATATATATATATATATATATATATATATATACATACATACATATATATATATATATATATATATATATATATATATATACATACATATATATATATATATATATATATATATATATATATATATATATATATATATATATACATACATACATACATACATACATATATATATATATATATATATATATATATATATATATATATATATATATATATGTTGTTGCGAATCTTGGTTTCGGCACTCCCCTTTCCGAGGGGGATTTAATCCCCTCGTCTATCACACTGGCCATCCGAGCCCTGGGGCTATGACGTCACTTCCGGTCAGCGCTGAATAGGGTAGTAGGCCAATTATTCCTATGACCTAATTGCCAGCGCCTTCCAGTAAGCGAGGAAATGAGCCCCGCCCAAGTCGCGGCTGTAATGGACACGCCGAGCGAAGCGAGCCACGACTCAGGCCGTTAACAAATGGACTAAACCCGACTATAGCGGTTGGCCGAATCGTGCCACAGGTACTCAATCGGGAAAGGACAAAAGCGATCGGGGAAGAAGAAACCAAAGTAAGGAATAACAGGTGTTTATTCACTATCTACAAAACCAAAACCAAGGAAGAAACGAAAAGTAGGACTGTACAGGAAGAGGAAGAAGCAGATACCCAGGGCAACCTTAAAACAGTCTTATATTACAACCCCAGACAAAACAAACAGACTCACACGAATGGGGAATTTCAGGAAGGAATGGCTGGAAGGAGGAGAAGGGTCCAGGCAGATGGTAGGCGTCGATGTCCGGCTCCAGCTTCACTCGAGTCCGGCTCCGGGTGTTGACTCGTACCGCGGCAGCGGCGAGCGCGTACTGTTGGCACGCCGTCGGACCTTATACGTGGCGGGGTGTAGTCCTTTGCACGGCCGTATGCGCAGTTCAATACAATCGATGATGCAATCTCACCCAACCTCCGCGCAGTCCGTGCCCTCTCTCTCCTCTCTCCTCTTGGGCTTCTTTCAACAACCGCACTTCTCTCCCTTCTCCTGTAGAGGCGCCGCGCTTGCGCTTATATAGCCCACGTAGAAATCAAGCTGCGCTTCATCGAGCCACGGCTATCAATGAGCTCACCTCAGCCCAGGTTGGCTCGCCGAAAGGGCCACGCCTTGGTCTCGGTGCTCCGCCCCCTTCTTCTCCGGCTTGACAGCGTGCGCAATGGCATTTGAATGCAGCGAACGCTGCTGGCAAGCAAAGTAACACAATTTGGAGAGAGAGAGAGCAAAATGGACGGAATGGGGCCTATCTTATTTAATTAATGCAACGCAGATTCAACTATTGGGAACAGATCCTTAACTGAAACACATATTAATGAAATAACTACAGAGAGGTCCTATGGTGCTCTACGTGTTGTACTTGGACTAACTAGGCCAATTAATGGGGATATCCACAGGGGATCATCCACAAGGGAACATTTACCAAAACCCACAAAGTGAAGGCTCCAAAAACCGCAACAATATATATATATATATATATATGTATTATATATATATATATATATATATATATATATATGTAGGTGTTGCTATGCTCGTTTGAAGACCCCGAACACGTTCGGGAGCAGCCGGGGTCACCAATGTAGGAGTGGCGGATTACGAGAAGACGAGGCCATTTCTTCAGTGTTCAAAGCTCTTTTATTCAACAGAACTCCACCCACGAACAGAACTCATACAGGTTTTAAAGCATCAAAACCCTCTTCGGAGGGCGTGGCTTCAACAACCGCGCGCACGCCATGCCCACACAATCAAAAGCCCCACTGGCCCGTGCCCATGGATTATGTCCCAATAAGGCAACAGCTAAATGCGCCCCCAGAATGCACTCGATTGGGCAATGTCAGTTTTCGGGGGGCCTTAACCACCCGGCCGAAATGACTGATGACCCGAGCAGGGACTGCGAGCAGCTTGGTGGTGGGCGGGCCAACCAGGGTCTTACCCGATGGGGGACAGCCCCGCCGTGGGGTTGAGCCAACCGAGGGGGCTGGTCACGGCCTCGGGGGAGGCTGCTGAGGTTCCTCACGGGCCTCGGGGGAGGCTTCTGAGATTCCTCATGGGCGTCCCGCGGCTGCAGAGTAGGAGTAGGAGTTGTAGTTGCGTCAGTTGTAGTTTTCTACATGCGAGTTGTAGTTGTAGTTGCAGAGTTTTCACGAGTTGTAGTTGTAGTATGTAGTTGCGTGAAGGTGACGAGCAGCATTGCTGCCCAGGGCAGTGCACGCGAAGGTTACGAGCAGCAGTGCTGCCCGGGTCATTGCGCGCGAAGGTTACGAGCAGCAGCGCACGTTGGAGAAGGCTCACCACTCTGGTCGCAGAGGAGGGGCTTGGCTGTAGTGCGCTTGAAGGTTATGAGCAGCAGCGCACGTTTGAGAAGGCTCACCACTCTGTCGCAGAGGAGGTGCTTGGCCGTAGTGCTGGCGAAGGTTACGAGCAGCAGTGCACGTTGGAGAAGGCTCACCACTCTGGTCGCAGAGGAGGTGCTTGGCCGTAGTGTGCGCGAAGGTTACGAGCAGCAGTGCTCGGCTGTGTGCGTGAAGGTTACGAGCAGCA